>NC_067411.1:69843538-70179550 GCF_009764475.1 Pristis pectinata
CTCTCACCCAATATCCATATAGTTGATTTTCCCAGAAACTTCCAATTAGAGTGCCACAGGTGATAGGAATGGGAAACCTGTCTTATTTGTCTTCCTGCAAATCTGAAGAGGCCACACAAAAGACCTTGTTTAATACCCACTAATTCAGTGCACAAAAGCAATCAAGGACCCAATTAGATTGCAGGCCTCGGTGTGGCATCACATGATGCACTTAACCACTGACTCATTTGGAGAAGACATCAAAAGAAGAGACTGCTATTATGCTTATGCTACCTTTTGGGCAAACCCTTAACTTGTCACCCCATATTTCCCAATTATTAGTGTAATTAATGATCACCAGGTTTAGATTTTAGAAAGGTCAGGTGAAACACATCATTTTTAATGTAATTCATCTTACTATGTTATATACTTTCAACCAGAGGTTAAAAAGATTTTCTAAATATTTTCCTGTGAAACTAACAACAGTTTCATAAAGCTACCCATACTGTTGAACCCAAAGGTCAATGATTTAATGTGTTTTCCTAGTTTCATCTCAGGAGGTGAAAGGCAATCAAAAGGAAATTGATTCTGACAGTTTACTATTGACCTGCCAATCTGTGGATGCATCTGGTGGACTTATAGTTTTATTCTTGAGTGTTTTTCCAATGATCTGTCAAGTAATCATAATCTGATAGTCTACTTAACTAAAGATATGTCAGTTGTAACTTCCCAGTTAAAGTACACCACTGTGAAGTGTCAGTTTCTTCAGCTCAGTATTTAATTGCTGGGCTCTATAATGAACTGGTCTATTTAAAAATAATACATTTCAATTTATGGATGCATCTAACAAAAGTACTAGACACATCAAGCATGTCAATCTGTAGATTTATTTCCACTGGTTAACCTTTCCCCAGTGCTCCCTCATCTTTATTCTTCTGCCCATCTCCAGGCTATTGCCTGATTCTATTTGATTATTTTAAATTTCCTGCTTGTCTACTGTTTCTTCAGCATATTCCCTGGGAAAAAAAAACACAATTTGTCTGTAGCCCTGCTACTGGACAACCTGTGTGGAAATCTAACACCAAAAAGTCATGATATAAATGGAGACACAAGGGGCTGCACATGGTGGAATTTGGTGCAAAAAAAACCCGAATTGCTGGAGGAACTCAGGAGGTCAGGCAGCACCTGTAGAGGGAAATGGACAGTCAGCGTTTCAGGTCAAGACCCTTCATCTGAACTGAAAGAGTAGAGGGGAGATAGCCAATATAAAGAGGTGAGGGATAGGGGTGCAGCAAGACCTGGCAAGTTACAGGTGGATCCAGGTGAGGAAGGGTTATGGGCAAATGGAGTCAGGTGGGCGAAGGAAGGGTGGAATAGCAGTAGATGCTGGGAGGTGGTAGGTGGAGGTAACAAAGGGCTGCAGATCATGGAAGGGAAGGTGGAGCATGGAACCAAATAAGGGAGGTGGGGTGGGCAGGTGGTAACAGTGGAGGGAGGGGACCCAGAGGGAGGAGTGTGTGGGTGATGGGCAGATGGTATATGTGGGGGAGGGGAAAGAAACTGGGTGACAGAGGGATGGGAGGGGATGGGATGGGTGTGTATAGAAGGTACTGGATCAGATGGAGGGAGAAAGAGACCGAGGGTCAGCAGGTATGGAAATGGAACTAGAGTTGCATTTAACCCAGCAGATGTTTCATTACCTGAGGGAATAACCACTGGGAATATGAGGCTAGCATAGCTACTGTGCTCACTACTCACCTCAAAAATCAAGTGGTCTGTGTAGTGAGAATTTTCCCTTTTCGGATGACTGTTGCTGAGACGTTATCAAACTGACTAAGCTACCGATCATATTAAAGGATTCTCACAGTGACCAATATATGAAGGAAAGATTCAGTTTTTAATTTTTTTTTTAATTTCTATAGTGCACTAAATAAAGATTGTAATATGCATACAGGAAGTCCCCAGGTTATGGCAGGGTCCTGTCCCTGAGAAATGTTCGTGACCCAAACTGTTCGTAAGTCAGAAATGAACAACGACAGTGTGTGGGAGAGGATGACAGAAACGGCAGTGAGGGGAGAATGAACAGGCGTGGGAAGAGTGGGAAGAGAGTCAGGATTGGAGCAACACAGAGTTCCCAGGCACTCAAATAATTCAAAGGAATATTTCAAGCAATATGTGTTTAGAAATTAATCACTGTGGAGTTGGTGAACTTGCTAAAATATAAAAATAATCCTGTAATCAGACCCTTCAACTGTGCTAAACTCTGCTGACTGACAGTTAATATGTAAGCTGATTGTTCAGTTTCAGAAGGAACGTGAGATGATTGTTTGACTGCAAAATGAATAGGCCACACAAGTATAGAGAATAATAATAATATCACTCCAAACCAAAATGGATATAATAATATTTGAGGTTAATAATTTGCAACAGGTTAAAATCAGTCTAGAACCTTTTTAACTCTAATTAAGTATTTTCGGTGGCTTAAATCAATCAGAAAACAAATCCATAATTAGAGCATGTTTGGGAAAATCTATACATAATCATTATTTCTTTATTGAAATCAACTGTCTGTCCTTGAAGTCTCTGGGCTCTGAGTGGTCTCATACATTCTTAAGAATTTCACTAATTGCTGGAACAAGTTTTTTGCTGTACAATGGTAGGGACCATGTATCACTGTTAACAAAGATTATAGATCAGAAAATTGAAGACTACAGCTCAAATTGCAAAGTAATGCAAATGTAGCCATTCTCACCCTTTCTCCCAGATGCTCCTGTTTCTTCCCCCATCCCAAAGGCATGCAGGTCAGTAAGTTAATTGATTACTGTAAATTGTCTCTGGTATGAAGATGAGTGGTAGAATATAGGGGAAGTTGATGGGAATGTGGGGAGAATAAAATTGATTAGGATTAATGTAAATTGAGTAGGATTAATGTAAATGGGTGCTTGATGGTCTGCACTGACTTGGTGGCCTGAAGGACCTGATTCTTTGCTGTGTGTCTCTATGACTCTATGGGTTCATCTTGTTAATTGTGTAATAGAGTATTCTACTCAATCTCTTGATTGTACTTAGTCTAATATAAAGCTTGGAAGAAATCCGGTTTTGTCTGGCAAAGCAGAAATATTATTTATCAAAATGATTGAAGATAAATTGAATGAAAACCAATTTTCATTATCTGTAAAACCTTGGCCAGTGACTTGATTTTAACTCCCCATAGCAGGCAGAAACTGCCCTGAAGGAACAACTAAATTATGGGCAGGGACATATGACTGTGATCTCACTGCCTTCCCATTATATCCTGGCATTAACCAGCATTTATGAGCAGGTGGGCAGAACACCTACACATAGGCTTTGAGATCTATCTCTATAATTGAAGCTTCATTCCCCATTGGCCTGATTTTGATTCCCCATGGATTAGCTGGGCCAGCACATTCCCAGATTCCCTGAGTTGCCACTGGCTTGGTGTCTCACAAGCTTGCTGTCTTGTGGTCTGTCCCCCCCACCCACCCCATCCCATCTGTTCCCTACCTAACTGATGGAGTTGATGCCAAGCAGTGTTCCTTCTCAGTGGGCATATGTTCAGAATAAGGAGTCACCATTTAGAAGAGGATGTAAACCTTTCGAAGTCTCTACTTTGTATTGTTGTAGATGCTCAGAGATTGACTAAGGCTGAGATAGATTTTTAGATGCGAAGAGAATCATAGGAAATGGGGGTTGGGCAGCAAAGTGGATGAGGCTAGAAAGGAGAAGTTGGACAAACTTGGGTTGTTTTCTCTGGAGTATCTGAGAAGAGACTTGATAAAGGTTTATAAAATTATGAGAGGCATAGACAGGGAAGACAGTCAGAATCTTTTTCCCAGGATAGAAATGTCAAATACTGGAGGACGTGCATTTAAGGTGAGAAGGGAAAAGTTGTAGGATGTGCTGGGCAAGTTTTTACATAGAGAGTGGTAGATGACTGCAACAGGCTGCCGGGGTAGTGGTGGAAACAGATACGATAGTGGTGTTTAAGAGGCTGTGAGATAGACACATGATTATGCAGTGAATGGAGGGATATGAATCATGTATAGGCAGAAGAAATTTAGTTTAATCCAGTGACACAAGAGATTGTGCAGATGCTGGAACCTGAAGCAACACACACACAAAATGCTGGAAGAACTCAGCAGGTCAGGCTGTATCTATGGAGGGAAATAAACAGTCGACGTTTTGGGTCGAGACCCTTCATCAGGACTGGAATAGATGGGCAGGTCATGAGAGTGGGGGAGGGGAAAGAGAAGGGGTGAGGGGGCCACAGGAATGAGGGAAAACAAAGCGGGGGGGGGGCGGGAAGAGTTGAGGGGTTACCAGAAGTTAGAGAAATCAATGTTGATGCCGTCAGGTTGGAGACTACCAAGGCAGAATAGCAGGTGTTGTTCCTCCAACCTGAGTCTGGCTTCAACGTGGCAGTAGAGGAGGCCATGGATAGACATGTCAGTATGGGAGTGGGATGTGGAATTGAAGTGACTGAACACTAGGAGATCCTTGCTTTTGCGGCAGATAGAGCGAAGGTGCTCGATGAAGCGGTCACCCAATCTGCGACCGGTCTCACCGATGCAGAGGAGACCTCACCAGGAGCACCATGTGCAATAAATAACACCCTCGGATTCATAGGTGAAGTGGTCCCTCACCTGGAAGGAGTGTTTAGGACCCTGAATGATGGTGAGGGAGGTGGTGTAGGGACAGCTGTAGTATTTTGTACGGTTGCAGGCATAAGTGCCGGGAGGGTCATCAGTGGGGAGGGATGAGTGGACAAGGGAATCGAGGAAAGAGCGATCCCTGCAGAAAGCGGAGAGAAGGGGGAGGGGAAGATGTTCCTGGCGGAGGGATCCCATTGGAGGTGGCACAAATTGCAGAGAATGATGTGTTGGATGTGGAGACTTTTGGGATGCTAGGTGAGGACAAGGGGAACCCTGTCCCTGTTATGTTGTGGGCGGGTGATGGGGTGAGGGTAGGTGTGCAACAAGTGGAGGAGATACAGGTAAGGGCAGCATTGATGGTGATGGAAAGGAAACCATGGTTACTCAAAAAGGAGGACTCCTAGAATGGAAAGCCTCATAATGGGTCAGATGCAGTGGAGGCAGAGGAACTGGGAGAAGGGGATGGCATCCTTGCAAGTGACAGGGTGGGAAGAGGTGTAATCAAGGTAACTGTGGGAGTCATTGGGTTTGTAAAAGATGTCTGTGGTTAATCTGTCTCCAGAGATGGAGACACAGAGATCCAGAAAGGGGAGAGAGGTGTCGGAGGTGGACCAAGTCAATTTGAGGGCAGGGTGGAAGATGGAGGCAAAGTCAATAAAATTGACAAGCTCAGCATGGGTGCAGGAAGCAGCCCCAATGCAGTCGTCAATGTAGCTGAGAAAGGCACTACCGGTGTAGGTTTGGAACATGGGTTGTTCCACATAGTCGATGAAAAGGCAGGCATAGCTGGGGCCCATGCGAGGGCTCATGGCTACGCCTTTGGTTTGGAGAAAGTAGGAGGAGCTGAAAGAGAAGTTGTTGAGGGCGAGCACCAGTTTTGCCAGACGGAATAGGGTGGCAGTGAAGGGGAACTGGTCTGTCATCCAGAAAGAAGCAGAGAGTCATAAGGCCTTCCTGATGAGGGGATGGAAGTGTACAGGGACTCGACGTCCATAGTGAAAATGAGGTGGTCAGGGCCATGGAACTGAAAGTTGTTGAAGTGATGGAGGGCATGCAAAGTGTCACGGACATAGGTGGGAAGAGACTGGGCTGAGGGGGACAAAGTAGAGTCAAGATATGAAGACATGAGTTTAGTGGGGCAGGAGCAGGCAGAAACAATGGGCCTACTGGGGCAGTTGGGTTTGTGGATCTTTGGTAGGAGGTAGAAATGGGCAGTGCGGGGTAGGGGAACTATGAGGTTGGAGGCTGTAAGAGGGGAGATCTCCAGAGGTGATGAGGTCAGTGATAGTGCGGGAGACAATGGCCTAATGCTCCTTGGTGGGGTCAAGGTTGAGGGATAACTAAGAGGAGGTGTCCAGCAGTTGATGTCTGGCCTCAGCAATGTAAAGGTCAGTCCGCCAGATGACAACAGCACCACCCTTGTCTGCGGGTTCCTCCAGCATTTTGTGTGTGTAGTTTAATTTGACATTGTGTTTGGCTCAGACATCATGGGCCGAAGGGCTGTTCTTGTGCTGTACTGTTCTATGTTCTATGTTCCAATGATGTTACTGAATGGTGAAGCCTAGTCCTACTCTTATTTCTTATGTTCTAATCTTCAATCAAAAAGTGGATCAGTAGAAAGATTCACAGAGCTGCACTGATATGTGTAGTGTGAAGGATTAACACATGATCACACAATCAGTGATCATGAAGACAAGGAAGCAGGCTATTCTGAAACTGGTATTGTGCAATGAGATGAGGTTAATTAATGACCTCACTAATTACCTAATTAATGAATTAATGACCTCATCAAGTTTCTCACTCTCAGATTCTAGCTAGGGGAATGGATCCCCTAGGTAGAATTTGAGAGTGAGGAACTTGCCTCTGAAACTTGTGTCCTGAACTTAAGTAATGACAATAACAATGCACGAGGACAGAATTGACCAGGAAAATAAAGGGTAGGACAGTAGATCAGCAGTTGCAGATATTTAAAGAGAGATTTCATAAACCTCAGCAGGGGTATTTTCCAGTGAGATGGAAAAGCTCTGCGAGAAGAAAGCTTGATCTGTGACTCACTGAGAAAGTTAAGACAGAAAAAAAAGGCATACAATTTTGTGAAGATTAGCAGTAGACCAGGGGGTTGGAAACATTCTTGAAACCATCAAAGGACAAATAAAAACATATTAAAGACAGAGAAAACAGAATATAAGAATAAACTAGCAAATACCTTCCAGGAGTAAACAAAAAGGAAAAGAATAGATAAGGAAAAACATTAGTCCCATAGAGGATGAAGTGGGCAGTTAGTAACAGGAAAGAGAAATGGCAGAGGTTCTAAATGATTATTTTGGACAGGTCATCATGTTAGAAAATCATTCTAATGATAATAGTTATCCATGGGGCTATAAGTACGGAGGAATTTAAAACAATTTCTGTCACCAGAGAAAAAAATGCAAAACATGGGCAATGGAGCTAAAGGTCAACAAGTCCCCTGCATCTGGATCTTAAAGGAAGTGACACCAGAGACAGTGATGCATTGGCAATAATCTCCCAAAATTCCCTGGGTCCTGGAGTAAAGCCAGTAGAATGGAAAACTGCAAATATGTTGCCATTGCTCAAGAAAGAAAGATGACAGAGATACAGAAGACAATAAATATAGGCCAATTAGTCCAACATCTTTCAGTGAGAAAATGCTGGAATCCATTTTTAGGGAGGTAATAGCAGGACTTTTAAAACATCATAAGATTATTGAGCAGAATCAACATGGTTTTATGAAAGGAAAACCATTTTTGACAAGTTAACAAGTTCTTTGAGGTTGTAACAAATAGAATGAATAGGGGGGAACCAGTAGATGTTATGTATATAGATTTCCAGAACACATTCAATAAGATGCCACATTAAGGAACAAGAGGAGCACATGGGGTTGAGTCTTATATATTGGCATGGATAGGGAATGGTTAATTAACAGGAAATAGACAGTAAAAGAGGTGGATCATTTTGGATTGGTAAATAGACAGTAACTAGTGGGGTGTTAGCGATCAGAACTGGAGCTCAACTATTTTTATTTTGTGTTAATGATGTATTGGATGAAAGAATTAAGTGTAGAATGGACAAATTTACTGATAATGCAAAATACACGGGACAGCAAATTGCGAGAGGACACAAAGGGATATTGATAGGTTAACAGAGTGCACAAGTAGTTGCAGATGGACTATAATGTGGGAAAATGTGAGCTTATCCACTTTGCAATGAAGAATGAAAAAACAAATTATTATTTAACAATATGCTGTGATGTAACAGGATCTTGGCATCCTAGAAGAAGAAACACAATGAGATCGTTAAGATACAGCAAGTAAGTAGGAAGGCTAATGGAATATTGGCCTTTAATGCAAGGAGCAGAAGAGTATAAAAGTATGGCCATTTTAATGCAACATTAGAGAGCACTGGTGAGACCACACTGGAGCATGACGTACAGTTTTGGCCTCTGTATTTAAGGAATGATATATTTATATTGGAGGCAGAGCAGAAAAGGTTCACTAGATTGATTGCTGGGATGAAGACGTTGATGAAGAAAGGCTGAGCAAATTAGGGCTACCTTTGTAGAGGTAATCTTACTGACACATACAGGGATCTGAAGGGGATTAACAAGGTGGAATCGGGGAACCAGGGGAAATAAAGAATAAAGAGTCTCCATTTTAAAGTAGATGAAGAGAATTTTTTTTCTCTCATTTAGTCGTTAAAGCTCTGAGTTCCCAACTCTAAAAAGCTGTGGAGACAGAATCATTGAAATGATGCAAGGCAGAGAATGACAGTCATTTGAACTAGGAGTCAAGAGAAAAAAGCAGGAGAGTAGTGCCGAGGCCAAGGTTGGATCAGCCATTATCTTATGAGTGTGGAGCAGGCTCAAGGGGCTTTGGCCTACTCCAGCTCCTCTTATGTTGTTATGCACAGTAGTGTAGTGGTTAGCATAACGCTGTTACAGCGCCAGCGACCCAGGTCTGTAAGCAGTTTGTACATTCTCCCCATGTCTGCGTGGGTTTCCTCCGGGTGCTCCGGTTTCCTCCCACATTCCAAAGACATATGGGTTAGGAGGTTGTGGGCATGCTATGTTGGCGCCAGAAGCGTGGCGACACTTGTGGGCTGCCCTTAGAACACTCTACGCAAAAGATGCATTTCACTGTGTGTTTCGATGTACATGTGACTAATAAATAAATATCTTATCTCATCTCATCTCATCTTATGTAAAATTAGGAACTCTGCAGTTTAGGCTGTCAACTTTTGCATTCTATTATCTACTCCATCACAAAATTTATCAGATAGAGAATGGAAATCCAAAGGTTAATTAAGGCAGAAATATCAAGCTACATTTTCTAAAATGGATATTGATAGTTCTAATTGGATGGATTAATTTACTTTGGGGAAGATAATAACATAATTGGTTATTAAACACATCCCTTTTAGCAGGTAAATTATAGTATTTGTGTAATGTTAAATTTATGCTGGGACATGGAACAGTTGTTGATTGTCAATGGAAAAAGTGGGATTAACTAGAAAGAACTATTAAGAAAATAGTTAAAAATCATTTAATATTGAAAATATTTGTTCTTTTAATCTTCAATTTTAATTAGAAAAATACCACCCAAATATTGAGAAAGAACATCAAATAATATTTTAAGAAGCAGTGCAAATTTCGCTTCAAATACAGAAGTATTAGATTAATTGAATTAAACTAGAAAAAACATCAAAGGCCGTTTTAAAAAGTCATAATCAATGTCCCTCTCAACAGCTTAACTTAGAACAGTACAACACAGGAACAGGCCCTTGGGCCCATTATTGATGGTGTTTCATAGATGGGTTCAGACAAAACTCTGACGTAAGTTATGGTAATGAGACAGGACCTTTAAGAACAGCTGGCCTCCACATTGCCAGATCCACTGATTGGTCACTGTCTTTGGGCTCACAGGCTGTATGTCTGCCTGTCAATTGACAGAAATAGATGCCCAGAGATACTTCTTCCTGACAGAACTTGAAACAGAAAGTTGTGTTTCATCAAGAGATCAACTGGAACTTCAATTAAAATGGCAAATATCTCCACTTGCAGAGATTCAGGATTCTAGGGAGAGCTGGCTAATTGGATACACAATTGGCTTGATGGTAGGAAGCAGAGGGTGATGGTAGAAGGTTGTTTATCGGAATGGAGGCCCGTGACTAGTGGTGTTACCCAGGGCTTGGTGCTAGGCCTATTACTATTTGTCATCTATATCAATGATTTGGATGAAAATATACAAGGCACAATTAGTACATTTACAGATGACACTAAAATAGATGGTGTCGTTGACAGTGAAGATGGTTGTCAGGATTAACAGAGGGATCTTGATCAGCTGAGTAAGTGGGCCAAGGAATGGTAAATGGAGTTTAATTCGGATAAGTGCAAGGTGTTGCATTTTGGGAAGACAAATCAGGGTAGGACATTCACAACAGGAGAATGTTGTAGAACAGAGGGACATAGGATTACAAGTACATGGTTCCCTGAAAATGGTGTCGCAGGTGGACGGGGTGGTGACGAAGGCTTTTGGCACACTGGCCTTCATTAGTGAGGGCACTGAGTATAGATGTTGGGATGTTATGTTGCAGTTGTACAAGACATTGGTGAGGCCACATTTGGAATATTGTGTTTAGGTTTGGACACCCTGCTATAGGAAGGATGTAATTGTGAGAAAGAGTGCAGAGGAGATTTAGGAGGATGTTGCCTGGACTTGAGGGACTGAGTTATGGAGAGACATTGAGCAGCTTGGGACTGTTTTCAAAGGAGTGTAGGGGCATGAGGGTTGATCTTATAGAGGTGTATAAAATCATGAGGGGCATAAATAGGTCAATGTGCGCAGTCTTTTTCCCAGGGTTTGGGAGTCGAGAACTAGGGGGCATGGGTTTAAGGTGAGAGGGGAGAGATTTAATAGGAACCTGAGAGGCAACTTTTTCACCCAGAGGATGGTGATTATATGGAATGAGCTGCCAGAGGAAGTGGTTGAGGCAGGTATATTAACAACATTTAAAAGGTACTTGGACAAGTACATGGATAGGTAAGGTTTAGAGGGATATGGAACAAACATGGGCATATAGGACTAGCTTATATGGGAATCTTGGTCAGTATGGACCAGTTGGGCCAAAGGGCCTGTTTCTGTGCTGTATGGCTCTATGACTGTGAGATTTCCAGTAGATTATATGAATCCTGATAAGTAGGAATTCCCCTAATTATGATTCCTAAAGCAGCAAGACCATAAAGAACAGATTAGATCAATTGGTATTTTTAAATTTCACTGCCACTCACTTATTCACTCACATATACAGTGCTCAAACACAAACACACACACACACACACACACACACACAACATTATATATGGTATTGTACATGTCAACATAACTCAGCATCCATAAAATTAAAGAAAACTTTTATCCTAACTCACATTTTAATCTTTGAATAATTTCAGAACAATTAATTTATTCAATATCATATGGAAAACCATTTAATAATTCAGAAGACAGTCATAAATTGCAAGTGCTTTAACTTCCCAGATTGTAATAGATTCATAACGTTGTACAGAATGGAAATGGGCCTGTTGGTCCAAATGGTCCATGCCGACCAAGATTTCCATCAAAGCTAATCCCATTTGCCCGCCTATGGCCCATATCCCTTTAGCCTTTTCTATCCAGGTACCTGTCCAAATGTTTTTATAACCTTTGTAATTGTACCCATCTCTCCAACCTTCTTTGGTCCCTCATTCCATATTCCCACTACCCTCTGTGTGACATACTTGCCCCTCAGATCCCCTTTAAATCTTTCCCCTCTCACCTTAAACCTATGCCCTCTAGTTTTAGACTTCCCTTGCCTGGGAAAGGACTGACTACTCTATCTATGCCCCTCATAATTTTATAAACCTCTATTAGGTCACCCCTCAGCCTCCTTTACTCCTGGGAAAACAGTCCTAGCCTATCCAATCTCTCTGTATAACTCAAGCCCTCTAGTCCAGGCAACATTCCTGTCAATCTTTTCTGCTCCAAGTTAATCACATCCTTCCTATAGTATGGCAACCAGAACTACACACAAAATTCCAAATGCGGCCTAATCAACAATTTGTAAAACTATTACATGACATCCCGACTCCCATATTCAGTCCCTCAGTACATGAAGGCAAGCATACCATATGCCTTCTTCACCGCTCTGTGTCATCACTTTCAGGGAACTGTGTACTTGTATCCCTAGGTCTCTCTGTTGTCTCTCACCCTCCCTCTCCCCAAGGTCCTGCCATTCACTGTGTATCTCCTGCCCTGGTTTAACTTCACAAAATGCATCACTTCACACTGTATTAAATTCCAACAACAATTCCCTTGCCCACTTCACCAGGTGATCACGTTGTAAGCTTAAGCAACCTTTTTCACTGTTCATGACACCACCAATTTTGGTGTCATCTGCAAACTTCCAAATCATGTCACCTACATTCTCTTCCAAATCATTAATCCAAGCAAGCTTGTCACCAGACTCCGAGACCTAGGACTCAACAGCTCCCTCTGTAACTGGATCCTTGACTTTCTAACAAATTGACCGCAATCAGTGAGGATAGGCAGCAATACCTCCGGCACGATTATTCTCAACACTGGAGCCCCACAAGGCTGCATCCTCAGCCCTCTACTCTACTCCCTATACACTCACGACTGTGTGGCCAGATTCTGCTCTAATGTCATCTACAAGTTTGCAGATGATACCACCGTTGTAGGCCGTATTTCAAACAGCGATGAGTCCGAGTACAGGAAGGAGATAGAGAGCTTAGTGGGATGGTGTCATGACAACAACCTTTCCCTCAATGTCAACAAAACTAAAGAGCTGGCCATTGACTTCAGGAAAGGGGGTGGTGTACATGCACCTGTCTACATCAATGGTGCTGAGGTCGAGAGGGTTGACAGCTTCAAGTTCCTGGGAGTGAACATCACCAACAGCCTGTCCTGGTCAAATCACGTAGATGCCATGGCCAAGAAAGCTCACCAGCACCTCTGCTTCCTCAGGAGGCTAAAGAAATTTGGTTTGCCCCCTTTGACTCTCACCAACTTTTACCGATGCAACATAGAAAGCATCCTATCTGGATGTATCACGGCTTGGTACAGCAACTGCTCTGCCCAAGACCGCAAGAAGCTGCTGAGAGTTGTGGACACAGCCCAGCACAACACGGACACCAACCTCCCCTCCTTGGACTCTGTCTTTACCTCACATTATCTTGGTGTAGCAGCCAGCATAATCAAAGACCCCACCCACCCGGGACATTCTCCCTTCTCTCCTCTTCCATCGGGTAGAAGATACAGGAGCCTGAGGGCACGTACCACCAGACTTAAGGACAGCTTGTACCCCACTGTGATAAGACTATTGAACGGTTCCCTTATACAATGAGATGGACTATGACCTCACAATCTACCTTGTTGTGACCTTGCACCTTATTACACTGCACTTTCTCTGTAGCTGTGACACTTTACTCTGTACTGTTATTGTTTTTACCTGTACTACATTAATGCACTCTGTACTAACTCAATGTAACTGCACTGTGTAATGAATTGACCTGTACGATCAGTTTGTAGGACAAGCTTTTCACTGTACCTTGGTACAAGTGACAATAATAAACCAATACCAATACCAATACCACGACACAATAAAAGATCCAATACCAATCCCTGCGGTACACCACTGGTTACAGGTCTCCAGTCTGAAAAGCAACCCTCTACTACCACCCTCTGCCTCCTACCACCAAGCCAATTTTGTATCCAATTTGCTATCTTACCCTGGGTCCCATGTATTCTAACATTCTATACATACATGTCCCTGTAAATACATGTCCCATGTATTCCAGCCTACCATACGGGACCTTGTCAAAGGCCTTGCTAAAGTCCATGTAGACAATGTCCACCGTCCCATCCTCGTCAATCCTCTCAGTCACCTCCTAAAAAATAGCATCCAAATTAGAATTACATTACCATTTTGCAATTTACTTGTAGATTATATATGTAAAATGGTTTCTATTTACACTTTATGCAAATAAAACCAACTTTCAGGCAAATAAAATTGGTTTAATAAAACTGGGTTAAGCTAACTACAATTCACAAGGTGTTTTCATTTTGTTACAATGCAGAGGATACACAGCAAATCTGACAAAGAAATGCTTTACATTGCATGAAATTTTATCAATGTCATTGTCAGTAAAATTTTGCCTATGCTTGTCAGGTCATTCGTGATGCTCAGAAAGTAATCATTAAAAAAATGAATCATTTTTTTAACAGCTTTCACCCATTAAACTAGACCTTAGCCAAATAAAGTTTGGGTGTCAAACACTCTTCCTGCATAGACATTGATTGATAAATTGAAAAATAAAATTATGATGCAAGCAACAATACGACTATGATATCAGCTTTACATTATTAAATACAGCTCATTAAACTGCAAAGTTGTTTCTTTCCAATATTAAGGAATCGTTCCTTGATTTGCTTCAATAACAAGGGACCCCAAATTGAGTGGACAATTTCCTTGAAAATAATGGATATGTAAGATCCTGATGAAATGTATTCATTCATTTCTTTAATCTGTGTTTTTCTTAACTTCTTGCTATTTTTGAATTGCACAATTCATACACATAGATCTGAAAGTGCCTGAAAATTCATCTCACAGAGTCCAGCAGAGGACTCTCAGCGCTTTCACTGGGAAATCTGCCCACTCAGTTTGAGCTCATTTGGACCAGGCATAGCAACAGCAACTCTGTTTTTTTATGTTGGAGAAGAATAGCCTTAAAGGACCTGGGTAATTAGATAACTTACAAAATTTTCAATAAATTGTGTTTACTTGCATCTTCTTAAGCAGTTCCCCTTATTTTAAATATTTATTCTATTACAGCTTTAGTGATTGCTAAGCTTTTTCTTAAAGTTTGATTTTTAAAAGTTTTTGAATTCATTTAAATGTTTCTGAACATTGGAGAAAGTCATCTGTGTCTGACAACTGTGCAAGCTAGAGGACATGCTTAGCCAGCTGTCAAAATTTTTTAGCAATTCTTTTGGCAGATCTTGTTCTACCCTACACATAATAGGATTGATTTATTTTCAGAATGCCCTGCTTGGTGCAAGGCCTCAACATTGTTTACTCAGATGGCTTCAACGAGGATATTTTTGCCAGGAAATCTACTCAAGGTAAGAATGGATTTAATAAATAGGAATTGTGGACAGCACAATGAGCTTGCCACCCTCAGGAAATTCTGAGTCAATGGGTTAAACATACAGTTAAGGTGATTAGCATGATTCTTAATTACAAGCATGAATTGCAAGCTATTAATAACTAGAAAAATAGGTAAGCAGATGCTTATATCAAATGCAAAGATCTTGTCATTACTTAATTGTCGATGGCATTTCACTCACAGTTCAGAACTGATGACAGTCAAGGAAGGATTAATGGAAATTTCTCAGGTCAGCTTCTCATTACTATGGATAAAATGTAACCTATCTCTTGCACATTGATGTGGTGTTTAGGCTTTACATGTGTGCAGAGAATAAAATCAAGTAATATTCTGCCACAGGTTTTGATCTGGAGATTTGGCTCATATAATCCCATACTACAGATAAAAATTGTGAGTTCATTATATATATTTATATTTTAAATCCACTTTTGGGGAAAAAGAAGGCAGGACTGCATTAAGCGGCCCATATTTCTGCCAGGTTAAGGCACAGAGCCAGCCATATCTTATCAAAAGTGTCTGATCTCCTGATTTGAATAGATTACCAGCACATAAGAAGATTCAAAGGGAGCAGAACACATTGTAGCATATTTTGTTGAAGACAATTAGTCAGGACAGCAGCTCCTAAAGGGTTGCAACTTGGCATTAAAGTGGAAAATCTGGCAATGACAAAAATTTGGACCAATTGTTTACAGTGGCACAGTGGAAACATATGGATCAAACGGTTTCCTTTTACCCTAAAGAGTTAATAGTTTTACCTCAATGAAGTACCAAAGGGGAGATCATATTTGAGGTTCTCTTCAAAGCTGAAGGCATTGTTTCGCAAAAGCATACAGGTGCAAAATTTATGGAAGGATGTTGCCAACTGAATCTATACATTTCAACTGATAAAGTCCTACATGCTTGACAATAAATAAATAAATAAGGTTTGCTGACATCAGGAAAAGGATGCAGGTAAATATGTCTAACATAGTTTTTTGTGAGGTGCACTAGTATTGGCCAGGGCCTAAACTGAGAACTCCTGAACCTCTGACTTTGCTCTCTATTGTATCAATGAAAGAGATGTCGGGTGTGGATAGCAGCCAAATTGTTACGTAAGGAAATTACTCAGTGAAAAAGAACCTTTTAATTCAGGAATACTTGATCTTTCTGAGTGACTGACAATGAACAAATAGGCTACCAACCAGAATTATGTTTGAATAAATAAACCTACTTAAGTAGAATTAATGAGAAACTAAAACAGTTCAGCAAATGTTTTCTCTAACTGAGAGCCCATATTTCAAATGAATAAACATTGAAACTTTATCTGATCTCAAAAAAATACTCTCAGCTTGAAACTAGCCACCTGCAACTGAGAGATCTTGTATAGAACTGACAGCTCACAGAATGATCTCCTTGCCAGGGCCTGTTGGCTGTTTGGTCAAGAGGAAATACATAAATAAATTTTGACATTCTTCCCTTTGAAGTCCAAGCTAAAATAACAGAAGATCAAAAGGGAACTTCTACAATTAGACAAAAATGACTATTAAAATAGAGTTCAAAGAAACAAAGTTTGCCTGTGAGTTTCCTTGTTTCAATTTTTAATGCCTGTAGTGCACGACACATTGACAATATACACAGTACTTGTAATCTGCAATACTTATTAAGCCATTGTTAAAAATCTAAGCCAAATAGTTCTCTTTGAAGCAGGATGTGCACAGTAGAAGAATGAAGGGCTTACATTATATAGCTTCAAAGTACTTTACAGCTCATGAAATATGATAACTGACACAAATAAGCGGTGGCAAATTTACACACAAGAGGTCAAGAAAAACAGATGGATGAATTTCCTAGTGCAGCATTTTCTTAGATTTAAAATACTTGCCCTTCCCTATCTTCGTAACCTCATCAGGTCTACAACCCCCCAAAACATTTACATTACCCCAATTGCACATTCTTGCACATTGCTGATTTCCTGCACTCCTTCTGTTGGCAGTCATATCTTCGCCTCTCTTTCCTTCTTAACCGAATCCCCCTCTTCTTAATCATGATTCTGAAAATGAACCCATTTATGTCTTACTCAAGTACCTCTTTATATGGCTCAGTGTTAAAAATTGTTTGCTAATGTTTTCTAACATCACCTTGTGACTTTTACATTATGTATGTGCCAGATGCTATTGTCGAACACCCAAATACTCTGCCACTTGTGGTGTTATATGAGAGTGTAGTCAGCTGCCCCTCACCTTCTATATTTCATGAATTCAACCCAAACCTGTCTAAGTGGGTAAAACCGATCAAGGCTCATAGAGCAGTACAATTCAAAATTCCTTTAATAGTTTATTGTACTTACAAGTATTTTACAAATACTAACCTGCTATTCCCTCTAACACACTTATCCCTTTAAATGTTCCTCACTTGTACAGTTCAATCTAACTCTAGATGGTGTCAAACAAACCTCATCACAGTGATCACTCAGAGGAGTCTGTTCCTCAGTGCACAGAGATCAATCCTATCTGCAATTATCTTGAAAATTGCCAAAGATTGCCTGAACTTCCTTTTTCCAATACAATATTCACATCCATGACAATTTGATTGGCACAGCCCCTTATTTTGATGTTATCATCTTTTTCTTCACCTTATCTGTTTTTTGTAGGTCTGTGAAGTGGTTCCTCCTGTGTCAGTGAATTAGCTCATCGTCCTTTCATGGGAATATCACCCCGCTTAGTGTTCTGATTATTTTCACGCAAAAATGTTTACATGGGAGAAGTCCTAGGTTTATCAGCATTTTGAAAGGATAGTGAATGGGTTTCACTGCAGCAACAATTTGAGCTTTAACAGTTTGAAACATTTTGGGGGATAAATTCCGACTTGGTGGAACCATAATCATCAATTCTGCATGGATTTGTTAATCTGTGGACAGCCAGAGAACTGGTGTTAAGAGAAGACAAATAGACAGCTGGACTTGAACAAGTACATGTCATTATGTGGTCTTATTACTTGATTTATTTTCTTGGGTCAGTGTGACATCGACCCTGTGACAATATCTGACTAAGTCCTCCAGCGACTTCGTTAATGTTGGGTTATCTCAGGTGAAATGTCTTCTTGCTGCAGGTCTGTCTACAATGGCAAGATCTTGGCCCAGGGCACTGAGAACATTCCTAACTCTTAAATGAATAATGATAAGAAATAACAGAGAGGATTGATGAGGGAAATGCGGTTGATGTGCTATCTATGGACTTTCAAAATACACTGACAACATTCCACATAATTGGCTTGCCACAGGGATTGAAGACTAAGACATAAAAGAGGTTGTAGCAGTGTAGATAGAAATTTGGCTAAGTAACAGGCAACTGGGCGTAGTTTTTCAGACTGGAGGGAACTGTACATGGGTGTCCCTCAGGTGTCAGTAGTAGGATCACTGTTTGAGATCTATATATATATATATATATATATATATATATATATATATATATATATATATATAATTGACTTGGACTTGAATTTCCAATTGTGCAGATGATGCAAAATTTGGAGGCAAAGTAAACTGGGAGGAGGATAGTAACAGACTGAAGAAATATAGACTGACTGGTAAAATATACAGATAGATGGCATGGGAGACTTAATGCTGAGAAACGTGTAGGGCTACATTTTGATAGGAAAAATGAGAAAAGGCAGTTTAAGCCAGAGGGCACAATTCTAAAAGGAGTAAAGAATAGAGAAATCTGGGGGCGACATGTGCATGGTTCATTGAAAGTGACAGGGCAGGTTGAGAAAGGCATATGGAACCTTGTGCTGTATAAATGAAGCATCGAGTAGAGGATCAAGGAAGTCAGGATAAACATCTATAAAACACTGGAACACTGATTCCACCACAACTGGAGCATTGGGTCCAGTTTCAGATGCTACAGTTTTGGAAAGATGTGAAGGCTTTGGAGAGGGTGCAGAGGAGGTTCACTGGAGTGACTCCAGGGATGAGGGACATCAGTTATGTGAATAACTAGAGAAGCAAAGATTGTACTCCTTGGAACAAAGGTGGTTGTGAAGAGATCTGATAGAGGTATTTAAAATCATGAAGTGTATAAACAGAGTAGATTAAGAGCTATTCAAAATGACAGAGGAGCAAGAACTAGGGGTCATAGAGTGAAGGTTATTGCAAGAGAACCAAAAGTTTGGAGGAATAACTTTATTGCACAGCGAATTATCAAAATCTAGAATTCAATGGCAGGGATAGTGGTGGAGGCAGATTTAATAGTGGGTTCAAAAAGGAGCTGGATAAGTATCTGACAGGAAAGAACTTGCAGGAATCTAGAAAGATGCTAGAGAAGTGGGATCGGCTGGATTGCTCTTACATAAAGTTGTGTAGAATTGACAGGCTGAATGGCCAGTTTCAGGGCTTTAACCATTCTGAAAGTCTGTGACTTTGGGATGAGGTCCTAGATATTCTTCTGCACTAAAGCAAGTTAAAGTTATCATTGCACTCTTTTGTAAGTGGGCCTGTCAATGTAAAATTCATTTGTGCTAAAAGTCCCCATCATCATGCTTATTAGCGTGGACAAGAGGAAAATCTGGACAAAGGCCTTTTCCCTCACTCCACCAGATTCAGGTGGCAAGCCACAGGTCATGGTTCATGGAGGATTGACAGTAGAAGGAAACCTAGAGTGAGTTTTGGAGTGTTAGATTATTGATTGGGGGTGAATCAAGAGTTGGAATTAAGCACCTGGGATGATGACCAATGCTGGATTTGGAGCTGAGGTCATAATTGTGAGGGCTGGGCTGCAGATTTGAAGCTGTTGCCAATACAATAGAGCACATGATAAATACACACCAGATAATGACTTTGCCTGACAGCTATACTTCTTTATTAATCGCAATGGATTCAAACAACTCAAAGATTTACCACATAGTTTCAAACTATCACTTAACTGTTGAGTGTCACAACTCATTAAGTGACCAGCACGACTCTTTAGTTTACTTTCACAGCTTCCAAAACCCACTATTTGTATTCAATATTACCCACTCTTGATGAACCTGGCCAGGGTTCGATCTTGGTGAGTTCTTCTCTGAGTCCCTGATTCAGGATCTGCTTCAGTGGATGGTCTCTGGAGTCACTGCTGCTGGTCATCTTGTAAGACAACTTTTATACATTCCTTCACATACCTCCCATACTTTGCTTAGTTCTTTATTGCCTTTACATAGCCTTAATACGAATCCTTAACCATACAAGCATGTGTTTCCTTAACTTCTTCAAATTCCTGCTGGCACCATCCTACAATTATCTTAACCATTTGGTTCCTAAATTACCAGATTGTTTATTTGACAATTTGCAATCTATCAAAGAGTACTTTTCCACAAGATGTCTGGTCCCAAACACCTCCATCCGCCTGTCCTGTCTTCCAGATAGCTCACAGTAGTATGTTTACAATGGGATAGTCCACAGGGCTATAAAGCTGTCTCAGCGACGTTCTCATTTGAGACTGACTAGGTGGCAATTACGTGAACTTCCTTTACTGTGCCTCTTTGTTCTGTGGTTTCCAACATCTCTTCCTAGGCAGCATAGTATCCTCCCAAAGCATAATGGGATACTTGGCATCACTCAGCTGCCACAGAGCTGGAAGGTGCTTGGGGTCACATTTGGGTCAAGGCACAGTGGTGGAAGGGTGGTGGAGGTAGAGTTGGGGTTGTTGGTAGTGCTTAACGGAGAGTAGCAGCGAGGGAAAGTATATAATTTAAAGGGAACCTAACCTTAGGCAGTTCCATGCACTAAGCTCCACAGCCTTTGAGGTGGTCAGGCAGATCACCTAAAAGCCTTGCTGAAGCAGATTTCACATGCATTTTCAAGGACTACTTCTGTAAGAGTGGCCTGCTCTGTCCATGCATACATCACAGAAACATACACTGCACTTTATTAGACAGCACCACACATACCTGGGGCATCTCTGCTCCACACACACACACACAGGACCCAAACGCATTTTGCCAACCTTCTAAACCATGCAGTAAGGGCTCAATTGTTTTCAACAATTGGTTCTCCAGAAAAATTCTATCACAGAACACACATTAACATTGCACAATGTGATTGAATTTCTGAGCTGAGACCTTTTACGTTTACCTGAGCAGGCAGATAGCAGTGCGGTTTAACATATCTGACAGCACAGTGCTCCCTCAGTATTACACTGAAATGCCAGCCTAACCAGGCTCCATGTATTTTGTTTGCATGAAGGTAATCTCTTTCAACCAGGAGCAATATAAATTAACCACAGATACATACATAAAGATAAAATGTTGTAGCTTGTACAATTCAAGACTAGAGAGCTTCCTGGTCTGTTGCAGTTACTAGTCAAAATCTTTCGTTAATAAGATAAATATAATTTATTCCAGCCATTTATTGTGAAAAAATTAAAATGTAACAACTTCTTTGGCCCAGTAGATACTGCAGAGTCTTTATCTGTGTGGGATGCATTTGTAAGCAAATCTCTGCTGCTTCCGGTTTAAGCCTGTTAATCATCTGTCATTGTTCCTTCAAAATAAGAGACTCAAGCCAGAAACCTGTTGTATTCTGATAAATCCAAATGAGCCACTGTAGATAACTTTAGTAATTTACCAAAAGATTTCCTTTTTCCATTTCACCTCAGGGTGTAGCCTTTTAAATTGAAAATGATCCAGAGCTGCCTCTGTTATTGGAACGAAAGATACCCTTTTTGAAAAGCAAAATACATTTTCCCATCTGGAATTTTGATTGTTTGGTTCAGCATTACACAAATGAAATTGTGTTTTGGAAAGAGTGAAATGCAAATTGCCATTTCCAAGTCATTTTCAGTCAGGCCATTTTGACTGGATACTTTCCAGTGTGAGTTGCTTTTGGGTATCTGGCACAAGTTCAGCATATAGCATGAGTCAAGTCATAACATTCCCACACAACGTTCCTCAGCATTGCCCAGGAACTTATTCCATATTTTCCTGGGAGCAACCATTATTGGCCATACCTTGGACAACCATATTTTCATTGTTCGGCACCAGTCTGGGCCCCAATGAAGATAAGATCGGCACTCATTTTTCATCCTATTTACCCTTTCCCCCAATCCTCCAATTGGCCTTGGTCCTAGTCCTCTAACCCTCCGACATCCCTAATGTCCTTATGGCTAGATGCCCCAATCTCCACCCTCCTGGCCCTGATCCTCTAGCTGCAATCCACCTCCCAACCCCTCCCCGCCCCCATCCACCAACACAATATGATCATAATTGCCAACTCCTCCACTCCCAGGCCCCTATCCTGACGACCAGCAATTCCACAAGCTCTGTTCCTGATCACTGACGACCTTACACCCCTGACTGATCCTCTTTTCATGAACCATTCTCAGGCCCAATTGGCTTCCAGTTGCCGGTGCTCTGTCATCCCATGAACTCCCCAGACTTGGTCTCTGATGGCAGGCTTCTCTTTGCAGAAGGAGCAAAGAAAGAAGTGCAACGCCAGTTCAGTTGTGCATCTTCAAGTCCGTAATCAGATCAGCATCTATACTGATGGCACTACAGTTTCTCGGTCAGAGAGCATGGCCAGTCATGGTCACCAGCACATCAAACAACCCACGTGGCAGCAATCACTGTTTCATGTGATAAGAAAGAAAATTTATCTGAGACTGCAGAGAGAAGGAAAAAGACAAATCATTTTTCTAAATTATTGTAGATAATGAAGCTGCTGTAGAGAGCTCTGCAGAGGAGAGTCTTTATGATGAGGCTGTTAATCAAGACACCAGTTCTTTTAACCATAGTTCTAATGGTGATTTTAGTCATGGTTTTAGTCATGACAGAATCTTGGTCTATCAACTGCTAGATGAGGTGGATATTCTTTTCAGAAGGAGCAATCCTGGCACCAAGGGAAAGTGCTTTAGGATTTTAGAAAGTGTAGTGGACCTCTTGGTAAAAAAGAATTTAGGCTTAAAGTTAGTTTTAAGGGAGATCATAGGGCCAAGAGGAATAATGGTTTTAATTCAGGAGCCAAGAAGAGGTACGCTGCGAGAATGTGTATTTACAAGAAAATGCAGGATTTATACAGGAAAGATAGGAAAGGTTACATGTGATGAGAAAGAAAATTTAGCTGAGATAGCAGAAAGAAGGAAACAGGCAAATCTTTTTCTAAATTATTGGAAAATATCTTTTTCTCAGATATCAAATATAGTGTCTATAGTCAAGGCAAGAAATAAGCACTGCCAACATCTGTTACCATCAGAGTCATTTTATTTTGTGCAGTCATCCAAAATTGAATGAACAGAAGTTAAAATTGAAAATGCATTAGTGCCCATACTAAAACCTGTTCTTTAGAACCGATATTCCTTTTTGTGTTGTCATTGAATGCTCTGTTAGACCAGAGCAACTGGCTTTATGAAATATAGTTCTTTGCAGTTTCTAAGAATCATGGAAAGGCTTCTGATGCATTCTTTACCTTGGGCTCACCCTAATTCTTTTCCCCTTCCGTACCAGTATAAAGAAACATTTTGATAAATTTTGATTAAAAAAAACATTCTGATAAATGAACGGTGATCCAGGTTCAATCCTGACCTCAGGTGCTGTGTGTGTGGAGTTTGCATGTTCTCCCTGTGACTGTGTGGATTTCCTCTGGGTGCTCTGGTTTCCACCCATATCCCCCCCAACAATATGCAAGTTGATAGGTTAATTGACCACTGTAAATTGCCCCTTGTGTATAGGTGAGTAGTACAATCTAGGGAGAAGTTGATGGGCATGTGTGGAGAATAAGATGGACTAGGGTAGGTTTAGTGAAAAAGATGAGTGTTTAGTGATCAGTTCAGACTCAGTGAGCAGAAGAGCCTGTTTCCACACTGTATCTCTCTCTGATTCTAATGTCCTAGGGTCAATTTATTTGAAAACATTTGGAACAATTGCCAGATTTATATCTCAGAACACGTGACATTCATTTGGTCTTTTGGTTCTCCATGCTGAAGGTAGCAGACAGTTCTGGGGTTGGCTGGAGGTACATCCCCTTCAGTAAAGGGGATGTAAATTAAGGAATTTAAGACTAGACATGATTGTTGGAAATATAGATGTACAAACAGTCTATGTTTTTTTTTATCAGTTATCTCTCTTTTACTTGACTGCTCCCATTACCTGGACACTATTTGTAACATTTGACATTTGTCTCTGTTCTCCAACCTGGTAGTTTACCCATGGATTTATTACTTGTTGAAGACAGAGATGAAATTCTTCAGGGGATCATCACTATTCTGCTGGGAGACTATCTGAACCTTGAGCTTGCAGCAAGGTTCTGCTTGTTGTGTTAGGCCTGCCATATGTACACAAGTTTCCTCTTTGCTTTGAAAGAGAAGAACCTCCAACCTCTCCTTGCAAGATAACTGACAATCAGTGAAACAACTCCCTACATTGGGAGTGCCCACTCTTTTGGATTAGTCTGAAGTTAACATATCACTGGAGGATGACATCCCTTGTGAGATGATGTTGTCTCATTTTCTGCATGAATTGATATAGGTTTGGTTGGTGAGGATCATCGTTGGGAAGTAGACGAAATCAATGAAGTAATGCACTTATTATTTTAAAGAATGAAAGGTCTTCCCACTAACACAGGAGGAAAAATCAAAAACAACAGTATTTGAAATAAAACAGAAAATGCACAAAACATTTAACAGGTCAGGGATCATCTCTGGAGAGAGAAACTCAGGTTATTGACCTTTTATCAGAATTCTCCATCAACCTGAAATGTTAACTCTGTTTCTTTCTTCATAGATGCTGCCTGACCTGCTGACTAATTCTAACATTTTCAGTTTTATTTCAGATTTCCAGTATCTTTACTTTTTTTTTTGTTTTTGGACAACTGAATTTGAGGCTGGGAATTGGGTAACTGACTCATCTGCAAAGCCCAGGGGCATCAGACTTCCTGGTCACGGTGGGAGACCAGAGGACTCATTCTGCTTTTGAGGGGTTTATTGGTTGTCCAACCTCAGTGCATCATGAACTTTCAGCCATAATGTTCTACCATAACATTTTTTGAAGCTCTCATTTATGTCATGACTATCAACCTGCTCATTTTTCTTCTTCCTCCCTGGACAAGTGGCTGAGTCTTTCATCACAAAATTAAGCTCCATGCTTCCCATTATTTGGGCACTATGTGTAGCAAGTCAATTCTAATAAAACACAAATCCACACATGTACACCTATGATATAGATGCACCAGCTATTACATTGGTAAGGGCATGAGGGTCAATTGTTGTGCAACAACAGGAAGGACTTCAAGTCACATTATTTAAACAGATCATCAACCACTTGCAAATTCACTGATACCTACACAGTGTTGCTATGATTCTACAAGTGTTTAGTGCTTTCAAGTATTCCTTAAAGAGGCTGCATTGAAAGGGATCAGGATGCCTGGTGCGAAAAGATTTGGTCTTGACTTTAATATCTCTGGATAAACTATTGTTGCTTATTCCTAGGGGCATGCTCGGAAATTCACACTTACCCAGTTTTTGAAGGGCACCTGAGTGCATTTTTATTATGGTGTGTTTACATGCATCCATGGCCTCATTTAGTCAGGTGATTATTCAGCGAACCCTCCCACCGCACCTTGAGTGTGACCAGAGGAATGACCAAAGGCAACACAGAATGCGACAAGTTTCTAGACATGTTTAGTTTCTATGCCTGTCATGATTGAATAGCTGGCAATGCATGCATGCTTCAAATCTAGGCATGAGTCTTACAGCAGTGCTAAGTATGCAGCATTCAAATGTGAAGTACAATTACTCTATAGATAGCAATTGTTAGGCAGTTACTGCTGGACATACAGGGCCTTGAACAGTGACAAGGCTAGACGTGCAGTTACTGAGAGATGGGCTTTGATGAATCATTCATTGACCTTAACTGTGCTAGTTAGGTTATTCAACTTTTGTGGCACAACACACTGAGCATTGAAACCAGATACCAACTGCCACAGTTGTCCCCAGCAACAGGAAATATCTCCTCTATGCTTTACCTCTTGTACCATAACCTCCACTACAGTACCAGTAAACCCCTGGAGTTCCATTTCTGCCGTGTTGTGCCACCCTTGGATACAACCCCACTCAGAAAGAATTCCAGAAAGCCTGCTGTTTTCACAATTGCATTTCTCCTTTAAGAGATTCAGACTAGTTTTAAGTACTCAGGTTAGTTTCAAATGGTGCTGGACTCTCATAAAATTGAGCAGAAGTTATAAGCCATTGAAAAGCATGGTTAGTGCTGGCTGCACTTAACAATCATGTACGTGAGCAGGCAACATGAATCTGGTGTGCTGTTTGCATCAGAGAAGTAGGCCCACATTAATGCCTCATTCTGGTTTCCACACCCATTTTGGGGAGCTTTTCAATTTAGACCCCAGGTGTCTTTCTGCTATTTAATTGGCTAATTTGCTGTTTCATTATTATCAATCATGTTACACCAGGCCTTTCTCCCTAATTTTAATTTTTCCCAGTCTCATCTGGATTTAATTGTAAAACAAAGTCAAATTCTAATTTAAGTTTAAGTGGGTGCTCTCAACCAAATCATGTTAATGAACCTGAAGTTCAGATCATCAAAATTCTGAACTGCATAACTTCACTGAGATCCAAGATCCTGAAGGTTACCTGTCACAAACCAGCAACAAAAGAAACACACTGAGCATGATTCAGTGTTAAAAACTATTTTATTAATCACTACTTATGATAATACGTAAAATAAAAGTAAAAATATTAGTATGTTAGAATTCAAGAATGTTAAACCTCGAACGTTAACCCCAAAACTAAACTCGTCGTGTGTGTGTGTGACAAAGTCCAAAACTCCCAGTTCCTGAATGGTTCTTAAAGTTCAGTTCCGCAAGCCATAAGGTGAAACATGAGCAAGGGCTTCTTCAACAACCACCGTTGTCTGAAGATAAGATGTAGATGTAGAAAAACATAGAGAGAGAGTACATACGAAATCCAAATGTTCCACGATGGAACCCAAACGACACTTCAGTGTTTACTCGGTAGTGACTTCCTCACCCCGAAAAGCATCCGAACCGTGGTCATCCACACACAAATACCTGTTTCCTTCTACAGGTCAGCAACAAAGTGAACTCCACCGGATTACTTCTAACTTCCATACATGGATTTCAGTGGCAAACACAGTTATTGTTTCTCATCCATCGATAGAGAAAACAAGCAGGCTGGTGTCTCTCTCCCTTCTCTCTCTCTCTTTCTTCTTCTTCTGACTTCTTCAACAACGTCATTACGTCCTTTATCTTCTATTGACGTAAGCACGCCCCACACACACATACACACACACTCTCTATCTTAAAGGGACTTTCACTGAGTCCATAACACCTCCCACCTAAAAAAAAAATTTTCCCAAGAAAATTTTAACTGCGCATAGTTAGTAATGTTAATAATTATCATGCTACACAACTACAGACTATCAGATTAGTACAGATACATGTTTCCCATTTAACATCGGGAAAGACAATCAGCAATCACATTATCTTTGCCTTTAATGTGAGTTATCATGAGATCAAACTCTTGCAAAATTAAACTCCAGTTTAACAGCCTTCTGTTCTTGTTTTTGACTCGGCTCAGAAACACCAATGGGTTATGATCTGTATACACAGTCAATGGTTTCTGAGCGGTGCAAACATATACACTGAAATGTTGCAAGGCTAAAACAAGCGACAGTAATTCTTTCTCTATGGTGGAATAATTCTTTTGATGCTCATTAAATTTCTTTGAAAAGTAAGCTACAGGATGGTCAATATCATCAAGGTCACCCTTCTGCAACAACACAGCTCCTGCAGCTTCATCACTGGCATCTACTGCTAATGAAAATGGCTTTTCAAAGTCAGGTGTTTTGAGCACAGGATGGTAGCATAAAATGGCTTTCAGCTTCTTAAATGCTTCTTGACAAGAATCTGTCCAAACAAACTTTACTCCCTTCCTCAGAAGATTAGTTAGGGGAAGAGCAATATCAGCAAAGTTTTTACAAAATTTTAGATAATATCCAACCATTCCCAAAAATCTTCTAACAGTCCTCGTACCTGTGGGAATAGGGAACTCAGATATTGCTTGAACTTTTGCATGAACAGGAGCTTGCTTGCCTTGACCTACAACATAACCAAGATACGTCACAGTGGCATGGCCAAATTCACTTTTAGCCAAGTTAACTGTAAGGTTAGCCTTGGAAAGTCTTTCAAACAACCTTTCTAATGCAGAGATGTGATCCTCCCATGTATCATTCCCAGTCACTAAGTCGTCAATGTAGGCATCTGTATGTTTTAACCCATGAATCACTGAATTAATCATTCTTTGAAATGTTGCTGGAGCATTTTTCATTCCAAATGGCAAAACATTGTATTCATACAATCCAGAAGGGGTTACAAAGGCTGAAATTTCCCTTCCTCTATCTGTTAATGGAACACACCAGTACCCTTTTAATAGGTCAATCTTTGTAAGAAATTTTGCCTTTCCCACTCTGTCTATGCAATCATCCACCCTAGGAATAGGGTAAGCATCTGACTTTGTTACAGCATTCACTTTCCTGTAATCTGTGCAAAATCTAACAGTTCCATCAGGTTTAGGTACAATAACACAGGGCGAACTCCAATTTGAAGTAGAATGTCTAATAATATCATTTTCCAACATGTATTTTATTTCCTGATCAACAAGTTTACTTTTTTCCACATTCATTCGATATGGGTGTTGTTTGATTGGTTTTGCATCCCCAACATCAACATCATGGGTAATTATCGATGTTCTGTTTGGAACATCTGGGAACAGATTTTTAAATTTTAAAATTAATTCTCTCATCTGTTGTTTTTGTGAAACTTGTAAATGGTCCAACTTCGTTTCAAGGTTCTCCAGGATATTTTGGTTTTTTAGTTTCGATGGAACAATATTTGGTCTAAATTGGCCTTCCTCAACATCAACATCAGGCATTCTAGAAACAACCTTTACATCATCCACCAAGGCCACCACTGAATCCCTCTCATAATAAGGTTTTAGCATGTTTACATGACAGAGTTGTGTTTTCTTGCGTCTATCTGGTGTTTTGATTATATATGTTAGATCAGTCACTCGAGATTCAATAACATAGGGTCCAGAAAAACGAGCTTGCAAGGGATTATTTTGGCTAGGGAAAAATACCAACACCTTTTGCCCCACTGCGAATGTTCTAGGCCGAGCACGTCTATCAAAATATGTCTTCATTCTTATCTGGCTTGTTTTCAAATTCTCTCTCGCTAGCTGGCAGACTCTCTCCAACCGAGTTTTAAATTTTTGGACATAGTCCAACAGACTCAAGTGAACTTCCTCATTAACCCATTGCTCTCTCAACAACTCCAAAGGTCCTCTCACCCGATGTCCAAACACAAGCTCAAACGGACTAAATCCGATTGACTCCTGGATCGATTCTCTAACGGCAAACAAAAGTAAATGGATACCTTCGTCCCAATCCTTGGTGTTTTCAAAGCAATAAGTCTTCAGCATATTTTTGAGAGTAGAATGAAATCTCTCCAGAGCTCCTTGAGATTCTGGGTGATATGCAGATGATACAATCTGCTTTGCTCCCAGCTCATAGACTATTTGTTGAAAAATTTTTGACATAAAATTACTACCTTGATCAGATTGGATTTCTTTCGGCAAACCAAACAAGGTAAAAAATTTTACAAGAGCCTTTGACACCGTCTTGGCCTTAACATTTCTAAGGGGTATTGCCTCTGGAAATCTAGAAGTGGCACACATGATGGTTAACAAATACTGATTTCCAGTCTTAGACTTTGGTAATGGGCCAACACAGTCCACAATCACCTTCGAAAAGGGTTCACCAAAAGCAGGAATTGGTTTCAAAGGAGCCACAGGGGGTTTTTGATTTGGTTTACCTACCATCTGACATGTGTGGCAGGTTTGACAAAACATCACCACATCTTTTCTCAAACCAGGCCAATAGAATTGTTTCAAGATCTTCCCTACAGTTTTATTCACACCAAAATGACCACCCAAAGGCATACTATGGGCCAGGTTTAAAATCTCATCCCTATAAACTTTTGGAACAACAACCTGATGAATAACTTCCCATTCCTCAGTAACAGAAACATGAGGAGGTCTCCATTTCCTCATTAACACTCCATTTTTGACATAGTATCCAGTTGGCACCTTTTCAATCTCCTCACATGAGAGTGCTTTTTCTTTCAATTCTGTCAACTCAGGGTCCTTTGTCTGTTCCACCATAAAATCCTTCCTCGACAAAGACAAATCTTTAAATTCAGGCTCACTATAAGGATGTTGATCCTCCAGTGAAGACAGAAAAGTCTCAGATAAGGCATCATAATTTTCTTCCTGTTTAGGACTGTCACAAGGAACCACATCAGACTGCACCGGACTGTCTGTCTTGGCTAATTCTCTAGCTCTAGCTCGAGTCACCGCACATGATGGGTAAACATCTTGATCATTCTCAGACTCATCAATCCTTGGTTTGGTTGTTAACCGTACCACAGGATCACTTTCTCCATTTGCAAGGTCATTTCCCAATAACAAAGAAACTCCTTCCACTGGCAAACTAGGTCTTATCCCTATCTCGACTGGTCCTTCTACGAACTTTGACTTTAAAATCACCCTGTGAAAAGGGACAGACATGGTCTCACCTGTAACACCTCGTACTAGATTTACTTCACCAGTGTCACTTTCTTCACCAAAATTTAAAACACTGTCCAGCAAGAGAGATTGACTAGCCCCAGTATCTCTAAGAATTTTCACTGGCACCTGGGGTGACTCATCATTCAGTGAAACAAAACCCTCTGATACATACGAACAGAATTCTTTTCTCACCTCCTCCAACTTTTCCGCTTTTCCCTCTTGCAAGGACTGGTCTTTAACAGCATCTCCTGAACCTTTTTGATTTTTAATTGCCTGAAAGCAAGCATTGGGCCCAGCTTCCTTCTTTTTCTTCAAAAGGGCACAATTAGATATCACGTGGCCAGGTTTCCTACAGTAATAACAAGTACGCTCAACAGGTTTCTCCAGCCCTGGCTTCTTTTCATCTTTTCCTTTTTGATTACCTCCCAATTTAATCTCTGGTTTACCTGGATTGTCTTTGTAACTCTTTTGAAAGGTTTTAGGTTGTCCCCATTTGGATTTATGGGTTAAAGCATAATCATCTGCCAACCTAGCAGTTTCTTGTAAAGTTTCCACTGCCTTTTCATTTAAATATGTTGTTAATTCAGCTGGAACACATCTTTTAAAGTCTTCCACTAGTATCAATTCTGTCAATTTATCATAATCCCCATCTACATTTTTAGCCAGGCACCATCGTTCAAAACATATTCTCTTTCCATTGGCAAATTCCATATAAGTCTGATCTGCAGATTTCCTCAAGTCTCTGAATTTTTGTCTATAAGCCTCAGGGACCAATTCATAGGCCTTCAAAATAGCTTGTTTTACCTTGGTATAATCAGCTGCATCCTCAACAGACAAAGCAGAATAAGCTTTTTGAGCTTTACCTTTAATCACACTCTGTACCATAAGAGCCCATCCTTTCCTTGGCCAGTTTGAACTCACAGCAACCTTTTCAAAATGTTGGAAATACTGATCAACCTGATCTTCTTCAAACGGAGGGACTAATCGAACCTCCCTGCTGGCTGAAAAACCATCATCAGAATCAGATTCCGAACTCCTACGCTTCATTTGTAACTCATGCTGCCTCTTTTTCTCCTCGTTATCCAGCTCCATCTGCTTCATTGCTAGATCAGCCTCTATCTTCATCTGAGTTAGCTTTTGTTCGGCCTCTATCTTCATCTGGGTTTGCTCTCGTTCAGCCTCTATCTTTGCCAGCTGCACCTGTGCCTCAGAAATTGCTATTTCACTGCCAGGAAACTGTTTTAACACTTCCTTCTCAAACACCTTCTTTTCCACATAATGGCCAGCTATCAGTCTCTGAATATCTGCCTTTCTCATAGACTGCTTTACTTCTGTAAGGTTTAGCCTTGTAGCAACCTTTATCAGATCATCCTTTTTCGCCACCTCCAATCCCTTTTGGGTTGGTGACTCCAAAAATGCCTTAATATCCATTGCTGCTGGTTTCCACACACACAAGCCAATTAAAAAGAATTTATCAGACCTTCCTCAAAAATCTTTGGATTGAATCTCGAACAAATCTCGTCAATCTGGGGTACAATCCCAGACGACACTCGTTAACCTTGGGAACGATCCCGGACGAGCCCCCAATTTAGTCACAAACCAGCAACAAAAGAAACACACTGAGCATGATTCAGTGTTAAAAACTATTTTATTAATCACTACTTATGATAATACGTAAAATAAAAGTAAAAATGTTAGTATGTTAGAATTCAAGAATGTTAAACCTCGAACGTTAACCCCAAAACTAAACTCGTCGTGTGTGTGTGTGACAAAGTCCAAAACTCCCAGTTCCTGAATGGTTCTTAAAGTTCAGTTCCGCAAGCCATAAGGTGAAACATGAGCAAGGGCTTCTTCAACAACCACCGTTGTCTGAAGATAAGATGTAGATGTAGAAAAACATAGAGAGAGAGTACATACGAAATCCAAATGTTCCACGATGGAACCCAAACGACACTTCAGTGTTTACTCGGTAGTGACTTCCTCACCCCGAAAAGCATCCGAACCGTGGTCGTCCACACACAAATACCTGTTTCCTTCTACAGGTCAGCAACAAAGTGAACTCCACCGGATTACTTCTAACTTCCATACATGGATTTCAGTGGCAAACACAGTTATTGTTTCTCATCCATCGATAGAGAAAACAAGCAGGCTGGTGTCTCTCTCCCTTCTCTCTCTCTCTTTCTTCTTCTTCTGACTTCTTCAACAACGTCATTACGTCCTTTATCTTCTATTGACGTAAGCACGCCCCACACACACATACACACACACTCTCTATCTTAAAGGGACTTTCACTGAGTCCATAACATACCCTTAAGTACAGCATTATTTCTTATTCAGAGTTTGAAACATATGATAATTGCCACAGTTTCTTCACCTAGAAAGCAAGAAGTAATTTTGCTTACCAGTTCAGTCCACAAGGTAAAAACTATTTTAGAGAGTCTGCAAGGATACATGAGAAACAAACAGAGATGTCTATCTCAGCAACACACACAAAATGCTGGAGGAACTCAGCAGGTCAGGCAGCAACTATGGGGGGGAATAAACAGTCATCGATCTCAGATGTCTATCTCAGTGCATGACAGCTTACACAATGATTGTCTGATCAATACATTTTGTGCCTGCTTAACACCAGGTTTACTAAGAACCAAATTATTTTAATCTGCGACATGAACTTCTCAATTTTCTTCCAATGTAAATAAAGTTTGCCCATTGTCTAAAACTGATCAACTAAATAAATGTTCCAATATTACTTTTGTTTAACTATGATAGCTTTTAAAATCAGGAAACAGAAATAAAATGGTACAGTTCTGTGCAAAGTTTGTTACTCTAACCAAAATTGACCTGGTCACCTATAGAATTGCTAATTTAATGAAAAGGTGAATTAAAAAGGTTGGGAAAGTGTAGCAGGGGTGAAATTCAACTTTAGTAGAGGCACAAAGTGGACAATTTGGATCAGTCATTAATTATACACCTTTGTGATGAAAAGTAATACATTTTACCTACAATGCGCTGAAAGCTTTAGATTTATTCTGGGAAAATTCACTGCTGGAAACACGTCGTGCATGGAGGTCAGGAAAAGACAAGTTCTGTTCCCATTTTGAACCCTCTCACCTGGCTTGTTTTAATATTGGCAACAGAAACTTTGCATTTCAGTTTGGTTTGCTTTCCCACAATGGAAGAATATTTCCTCCACCCATCATCTTGCTATCAGGGTCCCATTCCCTACCTCCCCTCTTAGTGGGTTCCTAATAGAATTCTGGTGCATGTTTATTTTGTAAAGGAACAGAAGGAAAAGCAAAGGAGACCTGACTCATATGTCGGCACAGGATGAATGTGATAACTGTGTAAACCACAGAGAATAAACTGAGACATTCTTCCAGCTGATTCACAAACAGCACATTTGAAGGCTATGCCTTACACAGGAAGTGGTTGATGACATGTGCCACTTCCTATAAGCCTACCTACTGTTTACACTTACTGCAGGGCCACGGCCTCAGAAAATGTCTTCTGACATACGATCAGCTGTACCCAAATGCATATAGCAAGCCAAAGATATATTTACTTGCCAAAACCTGCCAGCTTGTTGATTTCTGAAGTATATTTGACAGAAACACTAAGTTCCTCAGGGGAATGCAGTCAGAGCCAGGAACTTCACACCGTGAGTGGCTCCACTGCACAGAAGAGTAGAATGAGCAAGAGAGCAGCAGTGATAAATGGTTTGGGGAGGGTCAGACTGGTGCTTCTGTGGCCATAGATATGACGTTAGAATGGTATGTTGCTTCATGGTGCCAGAGTCAAGGGCCAATTGTTACTGAATGACTGCAGAGCATCCAGAAAGGAAGAGGTGAGGAACTAGAAGTTGTGGTTCACATTGATATCGAAAACAAGAAAAGGTTAATTAATAATCTTGTTGTAAAGGGTCCCTGGGGGAAAAAATGACCATCATGTTATAGAATTTTACATTAAGTTCAAAAGTGATGAGGTTCAATCTACCAACCTGTTAACCTGTCATCAATAGCTGGCATATGCTGGAATATATAATAAAGAATGTAATATGCAGACATTTAGAAAATAATGATATGATTAAACAATGCCAACATGGATTTATGAAAAGGAAGTGATGAGGATGTATGTAGTAGAGTAGATGAGAGGGAATCAGTGGAGATGATATTTTTGGATTTTCAGAAGGTTTTCAATAAGGTGCCACACAGGAGGATGCTCAACAACTCTTGAACATTGGAAATATTATTCCAGTGTGGATTAAGAATTGGTTAATGGATAGAAAACAATGAATGGGATTAAGCAGTTCTTCTTCAGTTGGCAGGTTCTGACCAGTGTGATACCACAGGGATCAGTGCTTGGGCTGATCTACACCCATCTGTACCAGTGACTTGACTGAGTGAACCAAATGGGGACATTTCCAAGTCTGCTGATGAACTAAAACTAAGTGGGAATGTGAGTAGTGATGAGAATGCAAAGAAGCTTTATGGGGATATAGTCAAGCTGAGAGAGTGGGCAACAATGTGACAAATGGAGTACAATGTTGAAAAACTGTAAGATTATCCACTTTAACAGAAAAGAAAATCAGCATATTTCTTAAATGGTGAGAGATTGATAAGTGTTGATGTACAAAGGGAGTGGGATGTTCCAATGTATTGGTTACTGAAAGCTCATGAACAAGTGCCAAAGGTAGTGAGAAGGGGAAATAGTATGTTGGAATAGGAAAAGAAAATGCTATTTGTTTTTTCCCTTTTCCAGTTCTGGTAAAGGTCTTTAACGTGAAACAATATTTCTCCTTCCATAGATGCTGTCTGATCTGCTGAGTGTTTCTGGCACAGTGTGTTTTATTTCAGATTTCCAGTTCTGTAATTTTTTAGATTTTCAAATTATGTGCTGGCCTTTATGGTTAGAGGATTTGAGTATTTGAGTATTGATGTTTTACCACAAACTCTGATGATCCACTATCAGACTATTCAGAAAACCCAATTTATCACCTGTCTCTGGTGAAAGAAAGGAATAAGATAAATAGATAGGTGCAGCCAAACTGATGCTATTAAAAGGTACCATTGATTACCGATGATTCCTCGAGTGATGTTTGCAGTGCTCCCCATCCAGTCACCAAGGCCTCAGTTCCCATACTCACTGTCCACTCACTGTGGCCCCAATTCCCATGCGCCCTTCTGCTCACTAAGTTCCTGGTTCCTGTGCTCACTTTAAACTCACCTGGTTCTGTTGGCTGTGCTCCCTTGAATCTTACATGGTTCTATTTCCTATACTGCCTTTAAACTTAAGGTTCACTGCAAAATTTATTACTCTACCTTATAGAGGTTTATATGACCTTATAAATGTTTATAAAATCATGAGGGGCAGAGATAAGGTGAATGGTCACAGTCTTTTCCCCAGGGTAGAGGAGTCTCAAACTGGAGGACATAGGTTTAAGGGCAAAGATTTAAAAGGGACCCAAGTGGCAACTTTTTCTCACTGAGGGTGGTGGGTAAATGGAACGAGCTGCCAGAGGAAGTGGTAGAGACAGGTACAATTACAACATTTAAGAGACAGTTGGACAGGCACATGAATAGGAAAGGTTTAGAGGGATATGGGTCAAACACAGGGAAATGGGACCAGCTCAAGTAGATTTAGCATGGACGAGTAGGGGCGAAAGGCCTTTTTCCATGCTGTATGACTCAATGATGTAACATTTAAAGAAAACTGAGTTAAACATATGATGAAGCATTAATAGGATAACAATAGATATCTGCTTGTCAGGTACCGCCAATGTCCAAAGTTTGCCAGATTAAAGGAATTTTACCATACAATTACTTTGGGCCTTGGTGAGAGTTCACCTGGAGTTTGGTCTCCTTACCTAGTAAAGGATATACTTGCTCTAGTGGGACCATAATAAAGGACAACAGATTAATTCCTGGAACTGAATGTCTGTAACATGAGGAGAGACTGAGCAGCATGACAGCTGAAGAAAACATTTAGTTAGACAATGGTAGCATGATCAAGTGCTTATTATGGTGATGGATGAACATCTTCAAAATAGCCTGGTTTCTCTACAGTAACAAATTGTTGTGTAAGCAGACATCCTAGAAATCTCAGTCTTTCAATATCAGCTTAGGTCTATATCCATTAAGATGAAGTCTTGGCAGGTAGAAGATATTTCACACATTCTACCCCTCTCAGTAATGTCAGGACTGAATCATTACATTCCCACCCTGCTGATAGAAACACTGGTGCACAGTTAATGAAACAGTTGCTGTGAAAAACTAGGACATTTTAGTTTCCAACCCTCTCCCCATCCACCTCAAAAGCTGTCATTATGCAATAAATATTGCTGCTTTTTGAGGCAATCACCACCAATAAACTCATTAATTTCATTCATGCCACTGCATCAAACCCTTTTCTAAATCAGGCAAAGATTAATGTCTATACACATAACACCCATCACTTGCAGCAAGCTGTGGACAAGAGTCACACAAAGACTGCTAAGTAACACTTGCACCACACAAGTGCCAGACAATGAACATCTTCTATGGAAAGTATCATCACTTATGTCATTGTAATGCTTTGCACCAGTCTTCTTGCTACTGGTAGGCTTTTGGTTTTGACCAGGGAAAAGTAAATTGTTTTTCAGGTGTGTGAGGATTTAGCACAGGACAACAGTAAACATCAAACAGGTTGGGAGGTTGCATTCTGATATTCAAATTTTATTCACACTTTAGCAGGGTTGTCACTGGTGATTTTCAGTAGACTAATACCAGCACTTACATTGAAGTCAAAGACCTGCAAATGTTTTCAGCCTATGTAATTTTGCAAATGTATTGTTTAAATACTTGCAATATTTGAATACTTGTAGACGCAACAACTTATTTCTCACTCTATCTTTACATCCTTAATATTTTAGATGCCACTCTTTGCATACAAAATTTTCCTACTTACTCACCCAAATCCAACCCAAAATGGACTCACAATTTGTTATGCATAAGCAATTACCTGTGTAATCCTGGGAACTGGCATCCCAGGCATTTGGCAGCACTCCAGACCCCTACTTAAGGGTCACAATTGGAAAATTTGTAGTCATGCATGGTCATGAAATGCTCTCAACTTCTACGTCAAATCCCTTTGGCTCAGAAACCCAGTGTAAATGAACAGGTCAATTAAGCATCTATGCTGAAAAGGTCCAGGCAATTAACAAGCCTATTTTCAGACATTTAGACAGCTTTTCAGCTGCAAGTGCATGTTACTGATCCATAGCCATTAACACTACAGTGTCCTTATAAACATGATCAAAGTTATGCCTCTAAATAATTAGTGGAAATTGGAGACTTGTCCTTTATAGCGTGGGAGTGCCTCTATCAAGTTTAATTAACACGTGGTAGCTGTATTTCAGGAAGACGGATTTGCTGCAAATTGCTGATTGATATAGATCACACAGCTCTTAGCCTTGTAAAAATGGCAGTTCATCCTCAATTTTCTTGTGAGTTCTCATGACATCACTGTATTTGTGGTATAAATAGCAATTACATTTCACCAGAGGAAGTTAGGACTATACTTAAATTGTAAAGGATCTCCTTAAAGACAAGATTTTCCGACCTACAGTAATACTCAACTTCCTAAGCTCACAAAGGGAATAAATGAAATTGTGGGATTCCATTCCAGCAAGCAGTTTAATTTTTATTCTGATTTTTCCTTAGCTTTTTTTTCTATCTCCTAATTCAAGTTTTCTTTCTCTTTTTCTCCTTGTGTAACTGACTTGTCCAGAACTCGTCCAATTTTCTGTTTCTATTTCTCAATCTTAAATCTCTTTGGTAAAGGAGCTAGACTTTCAATTCCACCATTCATCAAAATCCCAGAAGCCCGAGTGACCTTTTGTGGCTGAAAAGGTGAGGGAGAACATCCTACCAGGGGACTAGGCAATAAGATGCCTTTGTGCAGAAAATTATAGGTGCCTCTTTTGTAGTTTATGTTACCATGTTTATCTATTTCAGTTTAGAAGAGGTTTGTTTTTCATTGATGGATTTATGATTGACTCACCAATGCAGAGATATGGAAGAATACTTCTGGTATCTTCACTGCGCACCAACTGGTATGTGAATGTTCGGCTATATTAAATGTTACACATTAATCGTAGATGAAGATATTAATTGAAAATAGTGTAAGGTGGGATGTAGGAAGTATTGTCAAACTATGTTGTACTTATACCAATGTTGAATTTTACCTTCGCTACTGCTGTGAATATTCTGGTCCAGTCAAAATTTACTTTTATTGCAAAGCAGTGTGACAACTCAAATCATATAAGAAGCTTAACTATTAATTAAAATGATTGTATCATCAAATTTAAAATTAAGTTTAATTATTTCCTGGTATTATTAACACGAACATTGAATATGAACATTATAACAAAAAGCAAGTCTGAATAAAAAAAACTCAAAATCAGAGGACAGATCATGTTAAAAGGACTATTATCTGGTTGGCTCAAGCACTTTGTTTCAAATGATCAAACTACATGGAAGGTTTGATCCATTTTACTGCATATCCAGCTACACCAAATATTGTATGTGGTCCAGCCAAGGAAGGTCGCAACAGCTGAGGGCAGGTTGTTTTTTTCGATTGGAGGTCAAGGCTATCTATTAGATGTGATAAAAGATAACAATTCAGGTGGCATCATCAGTATTCTTTGAAGTGTCTGTAAATGTCAACAGCATTGTAGTCAAGTGCTCAAGTGCAGTAGAATCATATCAAATACTCATTGTTTCCCCTTATGTTCCATGTCATGAACGAGATATTAAACTGAGAACTCATCTGCCCTCTCCAGTATCTGTAAAAGGTCTAATTGTACTATTTAAAGATAAGTAGAAAGTTCTCCTTTGGGTTATAAATAACTCAGCTGACAGCACTAAAACCAATTATCTGGTCTGTGTTGGACAAGTCTATTATTTGTCTCAGGCAGAGTAGGAAGGAAAGTTTAAAAAGTGCTCCAGTCCAGGTTAATCACTTTTTTATTCCTTTATAGATAGATCAGTTAAGATGGACTAACATACAAAAAGTTTCACAGAAAATATGGTGGACCTTTAAAAGGATTCATTAATCAAAAAATCAAAGGAGTAGTGACAGGAGATGGCTAACAAAATATTTTAACTGCCAATAATACTTAACATTTGGCTTAACCAGAAGTTACCGAATCAGACAAAATCTGTATCTGGTTGGCTTTTATAAAACAAGATTTATCTAAACTGTTCAGCTCTTAAGAATAATAAAATGCACTTACCTTAGTGTGATGCTAATCCATTGCACAGTTTCAGAGGGATTTAAGTAAACAGCTAAACTAATTACATCTCACTTGCAATACATGCACATCAGTGTTAAAACTGGATGATGCTGGGTGAGGCAATAAATCTTTCTTGGGAAATACTGTGATCCAGTTTTTATTCAGGCATTGATATGTCTAAAATTATACACAAAAAGGTAGAGGTCTAGAAACTTATTTTCACTAGGTCTGTCTTATTAACACTAAATGACCTATTAGCCTTCATTCTGGCAGGAAACATGTGCTTGTTATGAGCCAAAAATATGCCATTTGCCTTATTAGTGCAAAAAAAAACAGGGTGAGCACATGAGATGAGAATTAGCCCCTTTTTGATTGTGTGTTTTTAAGCACAGAGCCAGTATTGTCTTCAGAGATAGAGCATAGTTTAACACGGCTTCATTTGCCCTTTAATAACGTCAGGAATATTCAAGGAAAAATAGGTTTAATTGACAAGCTGTACAGCAGTAATCAATGCAGCCTTTTGCCCCCAAAACATGGCCTGGCTAGTAAAGCACTTCAGAAGGTGTATTTTAAACAGTCCAGAATCCATTAACATAATTTTTGTCTCATAACCATCAGAATGCAGAAATTGCTAATGCCTTAAAAAATGTATGGGACGGATCCATTCATACCTGAATGGTTCAGTGAATCCTGATTTTACTTCGGATTGGAGGTGTGTCAACTCTGATTAATAAATTCACTAAACTTCAGAGACCTAAAAATTGCCAGTTAGTCACAAATCAAGGCACAGGAGCCTTGAGATTTTTTCTCCATTCCTTACAAGCCAAATGACAGCCAGAGTGCAGATCCAGATAGCAAGAAATTGGATTTAGTAGTGCTTGTTTCTTGGACAACTTTAATTGTCCTTAGAGCTCCCAATGGTAAACAGCAAAATTGTGGAGCAATTATGCATGAAGGTGTTACCTTGCTTTGTCACACTGATTGATATGTTATGCCAACTCTGCATAGCTCCTGTTCATGTCCAGCAGTGTGGCATTCCTACAGAAACTGGTTCACAGATTTACAGATTGAAATACACTCTCATCCTCTGTTAGGTCCTGTAACATGATAATGAGATCATTCACAATGAGTCATAATGGTTTTTATACTTGGCCTAAAATACTAGGTTATTCTTGAGCATAACATGTTGATGTTTGGTTGCAGTCTCTTGGTGTGGGGAGTGAGAAGGATGGTGGTGGAGGGAGTTTGGTGTGGCTGGCCAACTCAGTATTAGTATTTTCAGTGATCAGAGCTAAACTTTGGCAGTCACTTCCTGCTGCTCATCTCACATTTTGCTGTATGTTGTAAACCTACACACACAATATAAAAATCTGCTAAAATATCATTTGCACACCAGGTGATTGCCTCTAGGTTGCCAAGCTGCAGATTCAATAGCAAAGGCTAATATGCAGAATTGGTTGTATTATACACAAAGAATGACATGTTTATGAAACAGTGATTTAAGAAACCTAGATGTCAATAAATAGAGTATCCTATTTTATTTTTTTGTGTCATGCTTTGCATTCCTTTTAATCCAAAATCGATCCTTGTGTTAATTTTTCTTCTGTTTTTCTTATTTTGTTCTTCAATCAGGCTATTGCTAGGTAATGAAACATTAAATTTTTTGAGGACGGTCCACCCATTTAATCTTTCATCATGTTAGATTGTGTATGGCATTTCCTTAAAAGAAGAAAAAAACATGTTCTAAATAAGGAGGTTCTTGTCCCCAAAAGTGCTGCTTCAGGCATTATTGCTCCCAACAGTCCAAAAAAGTGTTTCAAAATCAATGTAAAATATCATTTTGCTTCATTGAGCATGAGGATGTTAGAAAGTGTAAATAATTTTTTAAAAAATTGCTAGTGACTATATCAGAGTGAAGGACGTGAAAAATTTACAATTACTTTGGGAAGTTATCAAGCTGCCATTCTAACACTAGATTAATACTAAGTGAAAATCTGGGAAACAGCTTTATAAGGTAGAATTTATTAATTTAGTGCGCACATTTTTGATGTTTAAGTTCAAATAAGCCATTGAACAGGATGCTCTTCCAAATGTTCGCAATTCATAGTGTAAGAGGCAGTTAATGTATATCCTGGCATATGAAGGATAGCACATATTTGGCTAACCGTTCATCAATAGGTGAAACCACTCATTGAAATAAATATTGAGCACTACAAGCAGTCTGGGAGCATGAAGAGGTCAATAGATATATTATTGGTTACCAGTACTTCTTAAAAGAGCTGCTGGTTGCTATTAGAAGGATGCTTTTACCTCTTCGATCCCTTTTAGGTGTTAGAGATCCTATTGCAGTAAGTACTGCGGAAAACCATGCACAAACTGGAGAAATTGACTACTCTATCATGAGACAGCCAGATATGATTAATGAATTCAGAGAGCATATTGTCACAGCCACTCTTGCTCTCTGAGTACAGTTGAGATAGATCAACTTTGCCAATTTAAGTGGTAACATTGTAAAACATTACAACACATATTTATTGTTCTTCACCATAAACTGTGTTCATCATCTTAAAGAGTTAAATCCAGTTCCCTTCACTGAATGGCCATCCTTCTAAATTCATATGAATGATTTTGTTCTTCCGTGCTGTCATTTAAAGTTGCCAAGTTGAGCTTTAGCCCATTAAATGTGGCAATACTCTACTAAAGAACAAAACTGCTTCATTCCAACATATATCCCTTTACATTCTCAGACAGCCTAGCATAACAAAAGCCAGTACGTACAATCAGGAGAGAAGAAATACCAAATCAAGTGATTAAATCATCCCAATCAAATGATTTCATGTCTCCACCCGGGCAACCCAACTTGTCACGACATGAACTTCAATGATGTCTTTGGTTTCAGGCCCATCTTTTCATCCAGCAGGGGGAGATAGTGGGAAAATCCAGCTCCTGAATATCCAGTAATCTTCCACCTCACAATCATAGAAATTTACACTACAGAAAGAAGGTGATTCAGCCATTATCTACAAGTTGGCCAAAAAATGGATTTATTCAGGTTAACTCACTTCCCAGTAGTCTGTCTGCAGCTGTCTTGGTTTAAAGTGCTCATCAAAGTGTCTGCATATGTGGATTCTGCCTCCACAATTTATTCAATTAGTAGGAAAACACTTGAAGGAAGTATATACTGAGAAAGTAGAATGCAAGCAGCCTAAAATATCACTAATGAGTTCCATTGGGACAAAATAAATTGAATATATCCTGGACAATATGGTGGATTGACTCAAAGTCTGGCATCGTTTTCCAGTTGCTTTGGAATGAAGGGCATGGAGGTAACTGTGGAGAAATTATGTTGCATCTTTAGATCTATACACTGAGCTTTGCTTGATGCAGGGCAAGATCCTGGACACACATGGATATGGATTTTAGAATTGTAAAAGTAAAAATGTAATGGATTAAGCTCTGCCTGATGACACCTCCAGGCTGAGTTTATCATTGTACTGCTAAATTCTCCCCCTCATGGCTTAAACCATTGACTTTTATATCTGATTTTTGTCATGGTAAAGCCCTTATTCAGGGTAGAGTTGTATAGAATTCAGCACTAGGCTATAATCTTTCATTCTGTGTTTGACCTTTGTGGCAGCACTTCCACACTTCTTTCCAGTCATTAGAACTGGTGTTTGAAGATGTCAAAGGTACTTTCCACAATGAGGCCTGTTGACCCCATGGGCTGCATTCACTTCGCTTTAGTTCTACTTTTCACATTATGCATGATGCCAGGATGGTGCACATAGCTTGGTCCCTCAAGGATCCTTCCTGAATTCTCCCTGTCCTTTCAAGTAACACTAATACTAGCAGTATTGGCAGCTATAAGGCAGCTGCTAAGTTAAGAAGCACCAATGTAAGTAATTTTGTGCCGAATGTTACAGACAGCTTGCACATTTATGTAGTCCTGGCCAATCTATTAATGAATGGAGTAAAAGTGGGGAGAGGGTCTTAGACCACATGCCTTTATTGAACAATGCTCTGCATTTTGGGAATACTGCCACCTGGTAGAAGTGGAGGGTCTTTCTGCTGCTTTCTGAAGGAAAGTTGCTGAATTCATTCACCCTGGCAAGTAATCCATTGGTTACTTTCTATGTTCACTGAGAGCTATGAAATTTGCACGTACTTGCACTTACTAGGTTGCCTGCTGCGTAAGAGTTCAAAGCATTGTAAGTTTCATAGCCTTTGATAGATCAGTCCCAATTCTTTTTTTCCCAATGTTTGACTAAAGTTCGCAGTTCTGATTTGACATAGTTTGAAAATTTGAGCCTATCTAAGCAGTTGTCTTCTGAAAGGTCCTATTTTGAGAGGCCTTTTTTATCCACAGATAGAGATCCCTATGTACATTCATTATGGAACATTTACAATGCGAATGATTTACAATGCAATTGATCCGCCTTCAGGATGTTCAAATAAAGAGGGATGTAAATAGAAAAACCATGCAGGCAGGTGAGTTTCATCCTGAGGTTTAGTAGTTAAAACAGTCACAAAGCTGCAACACAACCTTGGAAAATCTCATATACAGTAATACCTCTGTTGTCAAAGTCAAAATGATGAGATAATATTACCATAGAACTATAGAACCATAGAACAATACAGCACAGTACAGGCCCTTCAGCCCACCCTGTTGTGCCGACCTTTAAATCACGCCTAAGACTATCTCACCCCTTCCTCCCACATATCCCCCTATTTTAAATTCCTCCATGTGCTTATCTAACAATCTCTTGAACTTGACCAACATATCTGCCTCCAACATATCTACCCCAGGCAGCGCATTCCATGCACCAACACTCTCTGCATAAAAAACCTCCCTCTGATATCTCCCTTGAACTTCCCACCCATTACTTTAAAGCCATGCCCTCTTGTATTGAGCATTGGTGCCCTGGGAAAGAGGCATTGGCTGTCTACTCTATCTATTCCTCTTAATATTTTGTATACCTCTATCATGTCTCCCCTCATCCTCCTTCTCTCCAAAGAGTAAAGCCCTAGCTCCCTTAGTCTCTCCTCATAATCCATACTCTCCAATCCAGGCAGCATCCTGGTAAATCTTCTCTGCACCCTTTCCAATGCTTCACATCCTTTCTATAATGAGGCGACCAGAACTGGACACAGTACTCCAAGTGTGGTCTAACCAGAGTTTTGTAGAGATCACAAGATCACAAGACAAAGGAGCAGAAGTAGGCCATTTGGCCCATCGAGTCTGCACCATGAGCTAAGCTAATACTATTTCTCTCTAGCCCCAATTTCCGGCCTTATCCCCATATTCCTTGATACCTTGACTAATTAGGTACCTATCAATCTCCTCCTTAAACGGCCCCAGTGACTGGGCCTCCACAGCTGTTTGTGGCAAAGAATCCCATAATTTCACTACCCTCTGGCTAAAGAAATTTCTCCTCATTTCTGTTTTAAAACAGTACCCTCTAATTCTAAGATTGTGCCCTCTAGTCCTGGACTCACCCACCAGGGGGAACAGCTTAACCACATTGACTCTGTCTAGTCCTTTCAATATTCTAAATGTTTCTATGAGGTCCCCTCTCATTCTTCTGTACTCCAATGAAGACAGTCCAAGAGCCGACAAATGCTCATCATAAGTAAGCCCTTTCATTCCAGGAATCATCCTCGTAAATCTTTTCTGAACCCTCTCCAACATCAGTACATCCTTCCTAAGAAAAGGGGCCCAAAACTGTGCACAGTACTCCAATTGAGGCCTCACCAGTGCCCCTAGAGCCTCATCAACACTTCCTTACTTTTATACTTTATACCTCTCGAAATGAATGCCAACATAGCATTCGCTTTCTTTACCGCCGATCCAACCTGGTGGTTAACCTTTAGGGTATCCTGCATGAGTACCCCCAAGTCCCTTTGTACTTCTGTACTTTGAATTTTCTCCCCATCTAGATAATAATTTGCCCGTTTATTTCTTTTTCCAAAGTGTACAACAGCACATTTCTCAACATTGAATCTCATCTGCCATTTCTTTGTCCATTCTCCTAAACTATCTAAGTCTCTCTGCAACCTTCCTATTCCTTCAATACTCCCTACTCCTCCACCTATCTTGGTGTCGTCTGCAAACTTAGCCACAAAACCATTCAGTCCATCATCCAAATCATTAATGTACAAAGTAAAAAGAAGCGGCCCCAACACCGACCCATGCGGAAAACCACGAGTAACCAGTAGCCAACCAGAACAGGATCCCTTCATTCCCACCCTTTGCTTTCTGCCTACCAGCCAATGCTCCACCCATTCCAATATCCTACCTGTAATTCCATGAGCTCTCATCTTATTAATCAGCCTCTTGTGCGGCACCTTGTCGAAGGCCTTTTCAAAGTCTAAATACACAACATCCACAGCCTCTCCCTTATCCACCCTACCTGAGATTTCCTCAAAAAACTCCAATAGGTTGGTCAGGCAGGATCTTCCCTTCATGAAACTATGCTGGCTTGGGCCTATCTTGCCTTGCACCTCCAAGTATTTCATAACCTCGTCCTTGAGGATCGATTCCAATAACTTACCCACCACCGATGTCAGACTAATAGGTCTGTAATTTCCTTTATGCTGCCTCCCACCCTTTTTATACAGTGGAACCACGTTTGTGACCTTCCAGTCCTCCGGAACCATGCCGGAGTCTATTGATTCCTGGAAAATTATCACCAATGCCTCCGCAATCTCTGAAGCCACCTCCTTCAGAACCCGGGGGTGCACCTCATCCGGTCTGGGAGACTTATCTGCCTTTAGTCCATTTAGCTTCCCGAGCATCTTCTCTCTAGTAATCTTAACTGAATTCAGTTCTATCCCCTGAGACCCCTGACTATCCGGTATATTGCTGATGTCCTCCACAGTGAAGACCGATGCAAAATACTCATTTAGCTCCTCTGCCATCTCTCTGTTATCCATTATAATCTCTCCTACACCATTTTCAATTGGTCCTATATCAACCCATGTCTCTCTTTTACTCTTCATATATTTAAAAAAACTCTTGGTATCTTTTTGAATGTTATCTGCTGAGTTCCTTTCATAATTCATCTTTTCTTTCCTAATGACCTTCTTAGTTTCTTTCTGTAAGTTTTTAAAAGTTTCCCAGTCTTCTGTTTTCCCATGAATTTTTGCTTCCTTGTATGCCCTCCTTTTTGCTTTTATTTTAGCCTTTACCTCTCTTGTTATCCACAATTGTGCCATTTTTCCATTCATAACTTTTTTTCTTGGAAAATATCTATCCTGCATTTTCCTTATTTCTTGTAGAAATTCCATCCATTTCTGCTCTGCCGTCCCTCCAACTAGCTTACTTTTCCAATCAATTTGTGCCAGTTCCTCTCTCTTGCCACTGTAATTTCCTTTGTTCCACTGAAATATTGACACATCTGATATCAGCTTCTCCTTTTCATATTTGAAACTGAACTCAATCATATTGTGATCACTAGTTCCTAATGGTTCCTTTACCTTTAGTTCCCTAATCACCTCCGGTTCGTTACACAGCACCCAATCCAAAACAGCTGATCCCCTGGTGGGCTCATCAACAAGTTGCTCCAAAAAGCCATCCCGTAGACCTTCCACAAACTCGCTCTCCTGAGACCCACTGCCTTCCTGGCTTTCCCAATCCACCTTCATGTTGAATTCCCCCATAATTATCTTGACACTGTCTCTCTGACACGCTTTTTCTATTTCGAGCTGTAAGTTATAGTCCATATCCCGGCTGCTGTTAGGGGGCCTATATATCGCTGCTATTATTGACCTTTTACCGTTGCCATTTCTTAGCTCTGCCCATAATGATTCCACTTCTTCTGACCCTATGTCCCTTCTCTCTATTGATTTTATATCATTACTAACCATCAGGGCCACACCACCCACTCTGCCTACCTGCCTATCCTTCCTATACACTGTGTACCCCTGGACATTTAGTTCCCAGTCACAGCCTTCCTTAAGCCATGACTCGGTGATTGCCACAATGTCATATTTTTTGATCTGTAGCTGTGCCACTAGGTCATCCACCTTATTTCTAGTGCTACATGTGTTTAAATATAGTACATTTAGACCAGTATCTGCTGCTGATTTCGCTGTATATCTATTGTTCAGCAAGTTATCCTGTCTTTTCACCTGCCTGTCCTTCTTTCTATCATCACTGCACACTGTCTCGGACTTGCTCCTATATACCTCTTCCTCTATCCTAACATCCTGGTTTCCTTCCCCCGCCAAATTAGTTTAAACCCTCCCCAACAGCTATATTAAATATTCCCGCCAGGATATTGAACCCCTTGGAATTCAGCTGTAACCCATCCTTTGTGTATAGGTCCCAAAAAGGGTCCCAATGATCCAAGAATCTGAAGCCCTGCCCCCTGCACCAGTCTCTCAGCCACGCAGTCATCTGCCATACCTTTCTGTTCTTACTGTCATTAGCATGTGGCACAGGTAGTAATCCTGAGATTACTACCCTGAGGTCCTGCTTCTCAACCTTCTTCCTAGCTCCTTGTAATCTTCCTTCATCATTACCTCACGGCTCTTAAACTCAATCCCATGATTTATGAAAGCTAACATCCCATAAGCTTTCTTAACTACCCTATCCACCTGTGAGGCAACTTTCAGTGATCTGTGAATATGAACCCCCACATCCCTCTGCTCCTCCACACTACCCAGAATCCTGCCATTAACCTTGTACTCCACCTTGGAATTTGTCCTTCCAAAGTGAACAACCTCACACTTCTCACACTTCTCACACTTCTCGCACTTCCAAAATTACATTTTGGAAAATATCCATGAACCCTTCACAAGGTTTCAAGAGAAAGGAGCAGATCTACCTTGTAAAGCAGTTAAATGTGCATATCAAATGGGCTGTGCTTTGGTCCAGGGAAAACATAATGAGTATTTTCCATTACTTATAATCAGGCATTTAATAAGCCTTTTATGTAATCGTGTCCCAGGATTTTCTCATCAGTTTATAGTGAGCACACAACTGATTATAAAGGACAGGGGTATGGATGATGTAATCTCTCAACTACTAGACATGCATCATACATAATGAAATGTTAATTTCATCATTTGGGATTATAACCTATCAGGATTGCTGCTGGACTTTCTGGAAAGCAGCTATAGTAGCACTCCAGAAATATGTGGAATAGGTAAATTGCGACACCAATCAATATTTAACTTAGATTTAAGCAGTCAGCTAAACGGTACCTCAATAATACTAATAATGCCTTTTTTCCCCAATTAGTAATTGTTTGGGGATCTGGGTATCACCATCAAGGCAAATACCTACTGCCTAACCTAATTGCCTTTAAAAAGATGGTAGTGAATTACCTTCTCAAACCACTGCAGTCTTTCTGTTGAAGGCGTTCCTGCAGTGCTATTGAATTGGGAATTCCAAGATTTAGACTTAGTAGTGATGAAAGAATGATGATATATTTCGAAGTCAGGATGATGTGCAACTTGAAGGGGAACCTACAGGTGGTAGTCATTGGGTCATATAATGTAGAAAAAGGCCATTCAGCCATCCATGACCATGCCAACCACCAAGTACCCATCTATACTAATCCCATTTACCAGCACTTGGTCAGTAGCCTATTATGTCATTGTGATTCAAATACACATCTAGATACTTCTTCAATGTTATGAGAGTAGTTGCCTCCGCCGCCCCTTGGACAGTGTGTTCCAGACTGTAGCCACCTTCTGGGTGAGAAAGTTCTTCCTTAGATCCCCTGTAAACCTCTTAATCCTTACCCTACACCTACACCCTCTAATTTTAGATACCTCTGCTATTGGGCAAAGTTCCTACCATCTACCCTATTATATCCCTCATAATTTTGTGTACCTTTATCCCTGAGCCCCTTGCATTCCAGGGAAAACAAACCCAGCCTATCCTGTCTTTCCTCATAATTGAAATGCTCCATCCCAGGCAATATCATGGAGAATTTCCTCTGCATCCTCTCCAATGTAATCAGGTTCTTCTTATGTTATGGAAATCAGCACAGTACACAGTACTCCAACTGTGACCTAATCAATGTTTTATATAGCCTCCTTATTCATATATTGTATACCCAGCTATTGAAGGCAAGTGCCCGGAATGCCTTCTTTGCCACCTTATCTACCCACCTTATCTGTCGCCACCTTCAAGGATCCTTGTACACCAAGGTCCCATTGTTTCTCAACACTCCCTAAGACTCTACCCATCACTGTGAATAACCTGCCTTTATCTGTCCTCCAAAACTGCATCACCTTGCATCATCTGCCATTGCACTACCCATCTTACCAATTGATGAATATCATCCTGTAGTCTGCAACTATCTTCCTCATTATCAATAACACCACAAATGTTCATGTCATCTACAGACTTACTAATCGTTCCCCCTTCGTTCATCTCCAAGTCTTTAATGTAGTGGTGTTCCCATATACATACAGCCATTATCCTGCCTGGCGATACAGTTTGTTGGTTTTGCAGATGCTGGTCAGGAGTAACTGCAGTGTATTTTGTAGATAGTACACAATGCAGTCACTGTACGCTGGTGAGAAACACGATGATGCTGGAGGAACTCAGCAGGCCAGGCAGCATCCGTGGAGAAAAGCAGGTGGTCAATGTTTCAGGTCAGGACCCTTCTTCAGGACTGAAGATAGGTAAAGGGGAAGCCCAATATATATATATCTTGATATGTCAGTCCTCGGCCTCCTCCACTGTCAGGAGAATTCCAAGCGTAGACTGAAGGAACAGTACCTCATTTTCTGTCTTGGAACCTTGCAGCCTAACAGCATGAACAATGAACTTTCCCCCTTTAAGTAATCCCCACACCCCACAAACCACCCCCATACCCAGCCCCAAACATGCTCTTCTTTTCTTCCCTTTCCTAGCCTATATCTCTTTTTTCTGCCCCCCTTTTTTCCTCCTTACCTTTGACCCATCCCCCGGTGGACCTGCTCTCCCCTCCTCCCCGTACCTGCCTATCACTATCTCTTACCTGCATCTACCTATCACCACCCTGTGCTCACCCCACCTTCCCTCTTTTGTACACCTATCACTACTCTGTTTTTCCCTCCTATACATTGGGCTTCCCCATTTCCTATCTTCAGTCCTGATGAAGGGTCCTGACCCGGAACATTGACCACCTGCTTTTCTCCACAGATGCTGCCTGGCCTGCTGAGTTCCTCCAGCGTCGTAGTGTTTATCATCTAGATTCCAGCATGTGCAGTCCTTTGTTTCTCACTGTATGCTGGTGATGAAGAGAAAGATTATTTAGGGTGGTGATGAATACCAATCAAGAGGGCTGCTTTGTCCTGGATGGTATTGAGTTTCTTAAGTGCTGCTGGAGCTGCACTGATCCAGGCAAGTAAAGGGTATTCTGTCATACCCCTACCATTTAGGGTCAAAGGCTTTAGGGTGTCAGGAGGTGAGTCATTCGCTGCAGAATATCTCACATCAGATCCACTCATGTAACTACATATTTATGTGGCACGTCCAGTTGAATTTCTGGTGATTTCCAGGATGTTGATGGTGGGGAACTCAGTGATGGCAATTCACAGAGGGGGAACTCAATATCTAGAAGCAGAAGGACAATTTGACCACCACTACATTTACACCTACACTATTTAAAGGGATGACCTGCAGGTCTTCTAGTGATTGATTGAAAGGAGATTTGGCTGTTAAGAAGTAATATTGGAGATATTTGGAGAACATAACAGCCTCAGAGTTTTCAGAGAGTGTCAAAGCTCAAGGCAGATCTCTAAATTTCAGCCAATCACTGTTGCTACCCACCATAGTCTTTGATGAGATAGGGAGTTCAGGTAGTAGGCCATAGCACATGCCTATTTGTATTAGGAAGAGGGAAAAGGGGAGATCATGTCCTGTCCACCAACAATCTTTAGTGAGTAGTCCTCCCTCATGCACCTCAAAGCAACATTATGTCAGGAGACTTCGTTTCTTCTTGTGGTGCTCAGTCTGATCTGTCATATTTTGTGTCACAACAGTAGCTGCTGGGCAGGGCTGGAATCCCAATGCCAGTGGCAATGGAAGTGCCAAATTACCATGAATTTAAACACTTCCAGTCTTTCCAGATTAATGCCAAGGACTTCAATAATGTTTTGCAATTTGTGGAATATCACTGCAATAAGGAGAGCTTCTAATCCTGGAGAGCAGAATTAATCTCATTCTCATTTCAAAGCAATCTGCAGGAAGCTGTATGTGTGGACTTGGGAAAATTTGCAGGTTTCCCAATAGTGCAGAGAGTCTTGACTGTGGCCACTTCACTTTAACAGTGCTGTTTAAGACTCGATACATTCAGGAACCACAAGAATCTTAACTCCCTGAATGCCCAGAAGATTGCAATGGGCATTGCCCGACATTCAGAGGGCAGAAATGATTTATTTACCTTGTGACAGTCCACTGTACCCTCTCTCTTTGAGCCAGTCCACTAGACCAAAGGGTAGCTGTTCAGAAACAAAGGCTGCACTCTGGCCTCCTGGCTTGATCACTCCAAAGATCACTCAAGCTCATATAGCAAGATCCACGCTTTCACTTGCAACCTGGTTAACTGTAGGCATCTCTAAAGCAAATCTGGTTAGATTACACTAGAGGGAAGTTTCATCCTCCACAGACTCATTAATGCAGGGCTCAGCCCTTGTGAGTGGTGCTGGAGCAGTGGGGAAAGGTAGAAAAAGAGATGAGCTAAAGGAAGAAGGAGAAGAAGAAAAAGGAGGGTGGAGAAGGAGACAGGATCTGACACCACTTTCTGGCAATCAGCAACTTATCAGCTAGAGATTCAAATCAGAAAAATCCCGATTTTTCCGTTCCATTGGAGATATGATCCCACGTTCCCTCAGCTGCTGATCATCTCACAATTACAGAATACACCACAATTAATCAATAGTCCAAAAAGTTATTATGTTTGCCAAGATGCCATTGCAGTGTAGTGACAATGCTTCCATGAAACACAAATCTATGTTTGTGATCCCACCATTGCTACTGACACATAAATCCAGAGGAGTGAGATTTCAGCTCTAAAGTTAAACTGGAGGAGTTGGGGTGGTTCTTGGAACAAATAGTTGAGAAGAAATTTTAGAGGTTTACAAGATCATGGCTGGTCTAGATAAGGTGACTAGAGGAATCAAGCATAGGAATGGGACTGACAGGATTGCTTTACTGTGAGCTGCCATACTCTCAATGGGCTGAACCCCTCCTTTAATGCTGCAACAAGATTGTAATTCTATGATGCTATAAAGTGCCTGCTTTCCAAGTGCTGTTGCCTGTTATAATACTTCCACAGGGTTCTCCTCCAGTGGCTGCAGACTGGATGGTGAAAGGCTGCTGACATGAAGGACCTTGAGCAACTTTGAACATGGAAGACCCCAGTTCAGGCTGCACTTTCAGTATATATGTCAGCTGTCCGCACTTTCTGACTGACAGGCAGCAGCGGGCAATGGTGATGGTGGGATCACAAATAAGAGTTATAGAATCATACAGCACGGAAACAGGCCCTTCGGCCCAACTGGTCAATGCCGACTGAGATGCCCATCCAAGCTAGTCCCATTTCCCCGCATTTGGCCATATCCTTCTAAACCTTTCCAATCCATGTACCTGTCCAACAGTCGTTTAAGAGTTGTTATTGTATCCGCCTCAACCACTTCCTCTGGCAGCTCATTCCACATGGATTCCACCCCTTGTGTAAAAATGTTGCCCCTTATGTTCCTCTTAAATCTTTCCTCTCCCACCTTAAACCTATGCCCTCTAGTTCTTGATTCCCCAGCCCTGGGTAAAAGAGTGCATTCACCCTGTCTCTGCCCGTCATGATTTTATACATCTCGATAAGATCACCTCTCAGTCTCCTAAGCTCCAAGGAAAAAAATCCTAGCCTGTCCACCCTCTCCTTATAACTCAGTCCCTCGAGTCCTGGCAACACCCATGTAAATCTTCTCTGCACTCTTTCCAGTTTAATAACATATTTCCTATAGCAAGGTGACCAAAACTGAACATAATACTCCAAGTGTGGCCTCACCAGCATCTTGTACTACCGCGACATAACCTCCCAACTTCAATACTCAATGCCCTGACTTATGAAGGCCAACATGCCAAAAGTCTTCTTCACCACCCTGTCTACCTGTGACGCCACTTTCAGGGAACCATGTACCTGAACTCCAAGGTCCCTCTGTTCTACAACATCCCCAGGGCACTATCATTTACTGTGAAAGTCCTACCTTGATTTGACTTTCCAAAATGCAACACCTCACACTTATCTGAATTAGATTACATTTGCCGTTCCTTGGCCCACCTATCCAACTGATCAAGATCCCACTGTAATTTTTGATAACCTTCTTCAGTGTCAATGATACTACCTATTTTAGTGTCATCTGCAAACTTACTAACCACGCCTTGTACATTCTCATCTCAATTATTGATATAGACGACAAACAACAATGGGCCCAGCACTGACCCCTGAGGCACACCACTAATCACGGGCCTCCAGTCTGAGAAACAACCTTACACCATCACCCTCTGCTTCTGACCATCAAGCCAATTATATATCCAATTAGCCAGCTCTTCCTGGATTCCATGTGGTCTAACTTTCCAAAGCAGCCTACCATGTGGAACCTGATACCTTGAGAGAGAACTGCAGGTTTGTGTTTCATGGAAAAATTGTTACCCCCAACTCCCCTGGCACCCCCCTCACCCCCCGCCCCCACCCCAGAACAGCATCTCAGCAAACATAATAACCTGTCGGTGAACAGATTAATGGATTGCTCTGCAAGCCTCTTTGCACTCTGGTACCCATGGTCGTGGTAGCTGCTGGCTTGAAGTAATGCGGGATGGTTTTAACAGATGATAACTACTCACGAGTCTGAACCCCCATTGAAGTGATATGCCAATGACCAATCTGACTCATACTGGCTAAACAGAGCAATTATGTAAGTGAGCAAACGCGAAAAAAATGTTGTGGTGTCTGAATCAGACCAAGGGTGTGCAGATTAATTATCCCCACATTCAGTGTCAGGAACCATCCAATTTAGCCCTCTGTGTATTTTAAGAAATATGTCCCCAGACAGGCACTTATTCTTTAGCTTGTAGAGTGTGGTGTTTCTCCCTTCCTTTGCAGGTCTGCATTGCCAATGCATAATCCTCAGCTTTTGTACTTTCTGTTATGTCAGAGCTCCAACAGAAGCAATATTGACCAAAAAACACAGCCAAGTGATCCCACACATTTAATACATCAGCCCACTATTAATCTTAAATAAAAGCAAAGATGTCTTCATAATAATAGCTATTCCAGATATTTTTTACAAGAGTCTTCCATGCATACAGTAACTTTAACTGGCTTTTTCTCACTTCTTGCAAAGTTGGAGATTCTACATATTTTCAATATGCTTCTGTACCTTTTCTGACCTCAGACTGCTGAACCATGATTGCTTTTCATAGACTGTAACTATTTCTTATTTATGGAATAGAAAATTTGAAATTGGCAAGAACATGTATTCATATACCAAATCTTTTAATGTTGTTGAACAGACAGTTTTATCAGTGTATGTTTCCTAGGATTAACTTTCAATAGTTCATTTTCTGCACATCTTATTGTGGGTATTGTGTGGGAGATGGAGACTATGAATTTGATTTTTACGTGTCCTCTTCCAGTTAAGTGCAACCTCTGAGGTTAGCTTTAGAGTCAGGAATATTAAGAGCCTTTTGCCTATGAATAATTTATGTTAAGTGAAGCTGTGGGAGTACGGCAAACTTATATCAAGTCAATCCTCTCCACCCACAATAATTTTAAAGCACCATAGTACCAGACCAAGTGTAATTATCAGTCTTTCAGATTTTTATATTCTTTTTATATAATACAATCTGCTTATTCACATATTAACAATTTTTAAAGTATCAGTTTGCACATTAATTGCTGCACTTTAACTGTGCTTTGTCAGGAAGCTTGCCATTTTATGCTTCTATTCCCACAGTCACAGAATGATTTAAAGTGATTACCCAGGCTTACCTTCTCCATAATGTTTGGTGCCTTCCATATATTGATAAAATACTCCTCATTACTTTTCACCCCTTTCACGGGTGAAAAGTCTCAATTTTTCTAGAATCTCCTCAGAATTCAGCCCTCTTACATGAAGAATCAGATTCATGTCATTTAGTAAAGTATTAGGAGTTTCCTAAAATTCACACCAGGCCCCTGCACTGATCAACCAGCAGGGATCCAGGGAATGAGAGAGATTTCATCCTTTGATCTTTACTAAATAACTATTAATATTGTTCACCAAAAGCCTACAATGTTTTTTATTGGTTTTAGCTTTAAACTTGGATGACTGCCTAGGTTTTAAATGATTCATCTTGGAAACAAAATGCTAAAAGGTATGAATTAAACTAAATAGATATAATTAAGAAATGAAAGCTTAGTAAAACAAATAATGAATTAGTGATCAAAGCATGTATTTTCCAGCTGATAAACTTGGTCCAACTGTTGTAAAATGTGCAATGAACAGCTAGGGATAAAGTAGGTGCTCTTATACCTCAATCCCTGGTGATTAATGCAGAGTGTGACCTTCCTGACAACACTTTAAGCCAGCTCAAACAGTTTACACGGAATTCAAAAGCTTGACTTAAATATTATAACAACTTAAAGGTATGATAATAAGTACAGCCATGACTCAACCACTATTATAGAGGAAGTGCATAGGTTACTCAGATCTAGCCGAGGTGAAATGGCTGCTGAAAGTTGGGCATTTTGAGGGGCTTTTTGTGAGTTATTAGAATGACCTGTTGAATTTTTCACAGTAATTTTGATATTTTAAGATATTTGCACTGTACCATGCACAACAGTGGAAATTTCTTTCAGCATCTGCCTCTCCTAGACTGCTGCCCTGTTGGTGAGGCCTTCATTGCCAAATCAAACCTTGGTCTGACCCTTACTCTTTCCTGTGAGTCCTATCCTATGCTCCCTTGAGTGTGATGCACACAAACCTGAACATTTAAGGCAACATCTAGTTCAGCCATTAATTTCAGATATGGTTGGACCATATAAAGTCCAATTCTCTGCTAAACTCTGCTTTCCAGCCAAAAACTTTATATTTCTGACCAACCCCATCTCTGAGCCAAGGATAAGTGGCTAGCATCATATGGCTGCAGATGGTATTGCCTCTCTGGAGGGTGGCAGTGAATTAAGGTATTTGCCAGTGTCCTCACATGGGTCAGAAATACATTGCTACTGCGGGTATCTAAGACAAAGCCACCACTCAATTTCCTCCCATCTAGGGAGGACTTTATACCAGAAGTGGATTAGGTTCCAAAGTTAATAGTAAATATCCTAAGAAGTAGTCAGAGCGTCGATCAGAATGGGAAATATATTTTCAATAAGAAACATGGGGGAAAACAGATGGTCAATCCAATTGCATTAATTTCCCACTCATCAGTGAAAAGTTAAAATAATTCCAACCTAACCCTCCCATCCACACCCTAGTTCTTGGGGCATATGCTTCAGGATTTTGTCAGATGTAAAAAGATGAGGGAATTTGTAAGTATATTTGGAATGAATGGGAAAATCACAAGTGATTTTATCAGATGAGTCAACTTCTTTGTCTGATGGTTTCCATGCTCTCTTTGTTCTCCCCTCACTATGACTCTGTCCTCCCCCACTCTGGATCTCTTGTCACATTTCCTTTCCTTCATCATACTTATGATAGAGGGAAGATTAGACCTCCTTGTAGACCCTCACCAATGAGTGTTTATGTGCAGAGAAGCAATAACCTGGTGATGCTTGAATCTATTATCCCACAGCCCAGCATCTTCCAAGTGTTTATCTCTTCATAATAAAAGAATACATAAAAGTATTTGAGAAATCCTGTTTTGGCTACAAGCAAAGCTAAAGAAATGTAACAGCAAATATTTTCTCTCAATTTTCAGATGCTCAAATGATCCCAGTGCAGACAAAGAAATATTAGCCTTCAACTACAGCTCCTCAAATGGTCTTGGTGTGATAGCCTCGTTAGCGATCCCTTACAGCAACATTTACTGCCAATGAGAGGCATGAATGGTCATGAATGAGACCATATTCCTCTGGCCTATTTAAATATAGAAGCCCAGAAATGAACTGTCTCAATTAGAACAGAACCATCAGCTTTTAGGTTTTTAAGTGGAAAGAAGTCCAAATCATCCACACGAGCACTGCCAAACCGGAAGTCCCAAATTTACAGACAGACTTACAATGCTAAACCTGATAGTTCATCTGCTGCTGGACTCCACAGGGACTCCCTGTGGCCCAGCCTCAGAGTCCATCTTGCTGACATTACCCAGCACTTACACTGAGGAATCACTTCTCGGTCCCACTGTCATTCTGAGGATGGAATTCAAGGTTTTTTTTATAAATTGTGAAATTCCTAGTTTCCCTGGAATCAGTAATCTACTAAAAGAATCATACCTTCTGAAAACACGTCTTTGAGAACCAGGGATTTCTGTAGTTGTTATCAGGTCAACAACAGCAGAAAACAAATAGAAACATAGAAACATAGTAAACCTACAGGACAATTCAGGCCCTTCGGCCCACAAAGCAGTGCCGAACATGTCCCTACCTTAGAAATTACTAGGCTTACCCATAGCCCTCTATTTTTCCCAGCTCCATGTACCTATCCAACAGTCTCTTAAAAGACCCTATCGTATCTGCCTCCACCACCGTTGCCGGCAGCCCATTCCATGCACTCACCACTCTCTGAGTAAAAAACTTACCCCTGACATCCCCTCTATACCTACTCCCCAGCACCTTAAACCTATGTCCTCTTGTGGCCACCATTTCAGCCTCTGACTATCTACCCGATCAATGCCTCTCATCATCTTATATACCTCTATCAGGTTGCTCTTCATCCTCTGTTGCTCCAAGGAGAAAAGGCCGAGTTCCCTCAACCTACTTTCATAAGGCATGCTCCACATTCCAGGCAGCATCCTTGTAAATCTCCTCTGCACCCTTTCTATGGCTTCCACATCCTTCCTGTAGTGAGGCAACCAGAACTGAGCACAGTACTCCAAGTGGGGTCTGACCAGGGTCCTATATAGCTGCAATGCATTTGCTTTTTGAAGTGAAAGAGGAATTTTCAATGCCATTCATTAGTTTAAAGTAACTGTATACAGGCTGTCCCTGGGTTATGAACACCCTGCATATGAACAAGCTCCCATAATATTAAATTCAAAGGTCTGACATACATATATACATACGTTCATTCCTACAGACAGCAGGACTAATTTCCTCTCTCTCTCCACTTATAGTAATTTTTCTTTCTTATCAGTCTAAGGGCCTTTGATGCCATTCGTTACAATACTGTGGAGGTATGGTTAACATATCGAGTGAGTTTGTGTATTTTCCAACTTACAGAGAAAATCAACCGATGGATATCTGTAAAAATGGAACCTGTTTGATACCCGGTGATGGCCTGTAATGAAATAATGGTACACATCATGTTCCAATAACACGACACACTCAATCAACGTACTTTAGGGGGGCACGGTAGCATAGCGGTTAGCGTGACACTATTACAGCGCCAGCGATCGGGGTTCGATTCCCGTCGCTGTCTCTAAGGAGTTTGTACGTTCTCTCATGTCTGCATGGGTTTCCTCCGGGTGCTCCAGTTTCCTCCCACATTCCAAAGACGTACAGGTAGGTTAATTTGGGTTTAAAATGGGCGGCGCAGACTTGTTGGGCCAGAAGGGCCTGTTACCACGCTGTAAATAAAATTAAATAAAAATTAACTCCATGCACATTGCACACTCAACAGTAAGGGCAAGAACTTCTAACTTTACAAACACTTGTAGATCATATGGTGGGGTGTGACCAGTCTGCTTTGCTTTCCTAGAAATTGGACTCATTTGTGCCTGTTTCTTATGTTGTTAAAATCCAACCAACTGGGAACATGGGCTGGGCACTTCCAATTGCAATTCACTCTAAAGGTTTCATTTCCCTGTTCTATTTTCATGCCTGTGACAATGCTTTGTTTACAGCAACAGAAATTGGATCAAGAGGTCACAACCAACAATCTTTCATACATTACAAACAATAAAATGAGGAGTATGTCACGCTGAAAGCAATGAACCATGCATGAATTAAAGTGTCCCCCAGGACATTGTCAATATAGATAAAAAGCATCCCCTAAAATTTTTATTAAAAAGAAGTCAGTGCCTGCAGCTCCCAGTAAAGATTAGGAGGGCCGTGAACTGCAAAAGGCAGCTCAAATATCCCCCTATCTGTGGCCCAATGCACAAAGGGCGCAATCAGCCCACTCCCCCCATCGTGGGGTTTTCCCCTAGGAGACCCATGCATCATTACCCCCTTTCTCTGTTCCTCCACCTCATTTTCTTGTATTCTACCTCCCCATTCTTCCTGATCTCCTTGACAGTCCGTGAAACTCATAGGTCAGGTTTGAGTGCCTTTAAAGGGGAACAAAGCACATTAACAATCTCCTAAAGAAAGAGTGACTTGTCCCAATTCCATATTTTTTTTGTGACCTGATTTGATGTTAGCACTATACACAGCATTCAGTCAGTGCACCAGAAATGCCTAAGTACTAATTTCTAGGCATTGATCTCTATGTTTTCAAAGACATGGCTGATGCAGAGTATCTTTTATTGACCTGATTCAATAGTTCATCTGAGACAGGTTTTTTAATCTGATTAAGCAGCTTTAGTCTTTAGATGGCAGCAACTGACACATTAGTACATGAGCAACTCTGTTCATATGCTAATACTAAGCTTGAGCACAGTCACCAGTCAGCTCCCAGGTTATGCTCTGTCAATGGTTGCTATGTTATGCTAATGTAAGGTTAACCCAATGTTGTGAGGTGCCAAAGGTAGCCAGTGAGGCAGAGCGGCTTAAATTTATAAACGTAGAATCTGAAAATCTGAAGCAGAATTTTCACTAAATAAATGTTCAACAAGACATTTCCACAGATTTTTTTATTCACCAATATGGGTCAGCATTTATTACCTAAACCTAATTGCACTTAAGAAGGTGGGACAGAACAGCTGTAGTCCTTTTGATGAAGGTTCTCCCACAGTATTGCTAAATAGAGAGTTGGCCAGCGCAGTGGTACAGTGTCAGTGTTGCTGCTGCACAGTTGCCTCGGTTCACAGAGCTTACAAATTCTTCCCATGACTGTGTGGACTTCCTCCTGGCGCTCCAATTTCCTCCCACATCTCTAATACAGGTAATGTTACTTACTGGCAGCTTAATTGGCCACTGGAAATGGTCCCCAGTGTACATAGGTGGCAGGTGAATCAGGGAGAGTTCATGGGCATGTGAGAGAGAAAGAAGTTTCAGGGAAATGTTGGGGGATGGGACTGAGGGGAATGCTCTGAGAGCTGGCATGGACTTGATGGGCTGAATGACCTCCAATGTCATAAGAAAAAATAAAATACGTGTTCTAGGACTTAGATCCAGTGACAATAAAAGAACAAGTTAGGATGGTGTTTTGGAGGATACAGGTTGTGGTTTTCTCGTTTACCTGCTGCTCTTGGTGGCAGAGATCATTGGTTCAGGAGGTGCTGTGGGACTTGGCTTGTGATCATTTTGTAGTTGATGCCCTCTACAGACATGGTGCACCTGGGTAGAAGCAGTGAATGCTCAGACTGGTGGATAGAAGGCTAGTCAAGTGGGGTGATTCATGTTAACTTTCTTGAGTGTTTTTCAATCTACTATCAAACAAATAGTGGAGAGTGTCCCATCACACACCTGAGTTGTACAAAATGGGTAGTGAAAAGGCTTTGGGAATTCAGGAGGTGAGCCACTCACTGCAGAATACAAAGTGCCCAACTTGCTCTTGTACCCGCAATGTTTATCTGACCAATCTGGTTAAGTTTCCAGGGTTTTTTTTCTAGGGTACTCAGCAATGGTAATACTGTTGCACCTCAACTTAGTTGATCAAACTCCCTCATTTTGGATATAACCAATGCTCAGTGCTTGTGTATTATGAATGTTACTTTGCTATGTTTCAGCAGAATCCCAAATGTCATCCAGACCTTGTGGCAGACATGTCATAGAGTTATTTAGCATGAAAAAAGGCCCCTTGGCCCATTTTGTCCATGCCAACCAATGTGCCTTCCTGAGCTCGTCCCATTTGCCTGCATTTGGCCCATACCCCTCCAAACCTTTCCTGTCCATGTACCTATTCAAATATCTTTCAAACATTTCAATTGTACCTGCCTCTACCATTTCTTCTGGCAGCTCATTCCATGTTCTTACTGCACTCTCTGTGAAAAACTTGCCCTTCTGGTCCCCTTTAAGTCTTTCTCCTCTCACTTTAAACCTAGGCCCTCTTGTTTTAGACTCTCCTATCCTGTGACCATCCACCTTATCTATGTCTGTAATGATTTTATAAACATCAATGAGGTCACACCTTCGCTCCAGGGACAATAGTCCCAGCCTATCCTGTCTCTCCTTATAATTCAAGTCCTCCAGTCCCAGTAACATTCTTGTGAATCCTTTCTATACCCTTTCTACCTTAATCATGTCCTTCCTATAGTATGGTGACCAGAATTGCACACAATATTCCAGGTGCAGTTTCACCAGCGCCTTGTCCACTCAGGCATAGAGTCATAGAGTCATACAGCACAGAAATAGGCCCTTTGGCCCAACTGGTCCATCCTGACCAAGATGCCCCATCCAAGCTAGTCCCACTTGCCAGCGTTTGGCCCATAACTTTCTAAACCTTTCCAATCCATGTACCTGTCCATCTGTCATTTAAAAGTTGTTATTATACCTGTCTCAACCATTTCCTCTGGCAGATCATTCCACATGGATTCCACCCATTGTGTGAAAAAGTTGCCCCTCATGTCCCTCTTAAATCTTTCCCCTCTCACCTTAAACCTATGCCCTCTAGTTTTTGATACCCCAACTCTGGGAGAAAGGCTGAGTGTATTCACCCTATCTATGTTCCTCGTGATTTTAGACAACTCTAAAAGATCACCTCTCAGTCCCCTACGCTCTAAGGAATAAAGTCCTAGCTTGTCCAAATTTTACTGCACTCTTTAGTGCACTAAATATTTACTGCATTCTTTCCAGTTTAATAATATCTTTCTTCTAGCAGGGTGACCAAAACTGAATACAATGTTCCAAATGCATCCTCACCAGTGTCCTGTACAACCGCACCATGATCTCCCAACTTTTATACTCAGTGCCCTGACTTATGAAGGCCTGCATGCCAAAAGCCTTCTTCACCACCCTGTCTACCTGTGACTCTACTTTCAGTGAACCATGTACTTGTACTCCAAGGTCCCTCTGTTCTACAACACTCCCCAGGGCCCTGCTATTCATTGTGAAAGTCCTACCTGGATTTGATTTTCCAAAATGGTAGACCTCACACTTGTCCGAATTAAACTCCATTTGCCATCCCTTGGCCCACTTACTCAGCTGATCAAGATCCCCCTGTAATTTTTGATAACTTTCTTTATTTTTCACTATACCACCTATTTTAGTGTCATCTCAAACTTACTAACCATGCCTTGTACATTCTTATCCAAATCATTGATATAAATGACAAACAACAATGGGCTCAGCATCGACCCCTGAGGCACACCACTAGTCACGGGCCTCCAGTCTGAGAAACAACCTTCTACCGTCACCCTCTGCTTTCTACCATCAAGCCAACTGTGTGTAGCCAGCTCTCCCTGGATTCCATGCCGTCTAACCTTCCAGAGCAGCCAACCATGTGGAACCTTATCAAAGGCCTTACTGAAGTCCATATAAATCACGTCCACCACCCTGCCCTCATCAACTTTCTTGGTCACCTCATCAAAAAACTCAATCAAGTTTGTAAGACATGATCTCCCATGCACTAAGCCATGCTGACTACCCATAATCAATCCCTGTCTTTCCAGATGTACATACTGTATATCTTATCTCAGAAACCTCTCCAGTAACCTACCACAGATGTTAGACTTACTGGCCTATAGTTCCCAGGTTTTTCTATTCCACCCTTCTTAAATAAAGGCACAACATTCACTACCCTCCAGTCTACTGGCACCTCACCCGTGGCTCATGATGATGCAAATATCTTAGCCAGGGCTCCCGTAATTTCTCCTCTAGCTTCCCACAGTGTTCTTGGATAAACCTGATCAGGCCCTGGAGATTTGTCTACCTTTATACCTTTCAAGACATCCAGCACCTCCTCTACTTTAATGCAGACTATTCCCAAGACCTCGCCATTTACTTTTCCTAGTTCCAAAGTCTTTATGTCTTTCTCCATAGTAAAAGCAGAGGAGAAATATTCATTAAGGACCTTGCCTATCTCCTGTGGCTCCACACAAAGGTGTCCCCTTTGGTCTTTGAGTGGCCCTGTTCCCTCTCTAGTTACTCTTTTTCCCTTGATATACTTGTATACTTAATTCACTTCTGTATTTAGTACACTCGTAACATGATGTCCCAACTCCAGGACTCTATACCCCATCTGATGAAGGCAAATGTGCCATATGTCTTCTTCAAGACCCTGTCTACCTGTGTCACCACTTTCAGGAAACTATGTTCTTGTACCCATATGTCTCTCTGTTCTACAACACTCCCCAAGGCCCTATGATTCACTGTGTATGTTCTACCCTGGATTAACTTCCCAAAATGCATCACTTCACACTTGTCTGAGTTAAATTCCTTCTGCCATTCCTTTACCAACTTTCCCAGTTGATCTAGGTCCGGTTGTAACCTTAGACAACCTTCATCATTGTTCATCACACCACCAGTTTTGGTGTCATCTGCAACCTTACTAATCATACCATCTTTATTCTCATCTAATTTGTTAATGTATGTGACAGACAATGGGGGTCCCAGCACCAATCCCTGCAACAGACCACAGGTCACAGACCTCCACTCTGAAAAGCAACTCTCCACTACCACCCTCTGACTCCTTCCACCAAGCCAGATTTGTATCTATTTTGCTAGCTCACCCTGAATCCCAATGTACCAGCCTACCATGCTGGCCCTAATCAAAAGTTTTGCTAAAGTCCATTAAGACCACGTCTGTTGCCCTGCCCTTGTCAATCCTTTTGGTCACCTCTTTAAAAAACTCAATCAAATTCGTAAGACATCTCACGCACAAAGCCATGCTGACTGAATCAGTCCTTGCCTTTCCAAGTGCAGATAGAACTGGTTCATTGTCTTCATTTGCTGTAAGTGAACTTGAATATATTGAAATCACTAATGGAGGGAATGCCATTCGTGACTTAACTGAAGATGGTTGAGCCCGCCAGCCAGCTCAATCATATGAAATTGCATCATCGTTGTCTTATTTGTTCATTATTACCTAATTAGTCAGAAACATATTGACTGATAGAATAAGTATAAGTTGTCTTAAGAGATTACAAGCCTGTAAATAAGAACTAAGAACATAGAATATATAAGAATATATGCTGCGTCTCTCTATATTCTTATATAGAGAGATGCAGCATGAGAAAGGCCCTTTGGCCCAACAAGTCTGTACTGGCTATTAACAACCCATATATACTAATTCTGCATTAATCCCACTTTTTATTCTCCCCACATTCCCATAAGTGTAAAGTTGTACTAAATTTTGAATTCATATTGCAATTTTAATGTAGATAAACATTCCAAAGTGCCTCACCAAAATATTAGAAATAGAGACACTGCAATAAAAATTAAAAGAGGGCAGACCAGAATGGGGGTGGGTTTTAATTATTGTATTAACGTAAGAAAGGAAGGTGACAATACTAAGGAAAGAATTCCAGAGAGGGGGAGCTGGATTGTCAAATCATGGCTAACTGTAATGAAGCAAAGTCAATGAGGAGCATACTTGAAGCCAGAATTAAAGATATGGAAAGTCAGGGGGAGGGTAAGGTATAAAAAGAAGGGACAAGATGAGAAAGTGATGTAAGTATGATAGAAATTAATGTCCAATTATTGGGCGTTTGGGGGCCAAACTAGGGAAGCAACAATAGGATTGGTGGGTAAGAAGCACTTGGAAAGAGATGGAATATGGACTGCAAAATGTTTAATTAATTCAAGTTTAAGGCAGGTGGAGAATAAAAGAGTAAATGGGACACTTACACATGAATGATGATTTCAGTTTTTAATGGTCAAGGTGGAGACAGGTTATATTATAGATTTGGAAGAAAGTAGTCATTTGGATATTCAGCTTGGAGCTGAACAACAGGTAATTTGTAAATCAGGAGTGAAGGTTTAGTGGCTACAAGTGAATGTTGTCATAAATCTTTTTTTGAAAGAAGATAAAATAAGATATCTTTATTAGTCACATGTACATCGAACACACAGTGAAATGTATCTTTTGTGTAGAGTGTTCTGGGGTCAGCCCGCAAGTGTCACCACACTTCCGGCGCCAACATAGCCTGCCCACAACTTCCTAACCTGTACGTCTTTGGAATGTGTTTTTGATAGTTGCTCTAAATTATTTTGCCCTTAACTCTATTATTATCATTAATGAATTTCACAGTGAGAATACAGAGACACAAGAGATTCTGCATATGATGGAATCTGGAGCAACACACACAATGTGCTGGAGGAATTCAGCAAGTCAGCCAGCATCTATGGAGGGAAATAAACAGTCGACGTTTCGGGTTGAGACCCTTCATCAGGACTGGAAAGGAAGAGGACAGAAACCAGAATAAGAAGGTTGGGAGTGGGGGGGAGAGGAGCACAGGCCCTTCTTATTCTGGCTTCTGCCCTCTTCCTTTCCAGTCCTGATGAAGGGTCTCAGCCCGAAACATCGACTGTTTACTTCCCTCCATAGATGCTGCCTGACCTGCTGAGTTCCTCCAGCACCTAGTGTGTGTTGCTCACAGTGAGAATAACCATTTTCTCTTTTATTCAGGCAAATGAGGGGAGCCTAAGTCAAGCTGCCATCCAGGCCAGCCTCCATGTTTCTGAGCTCTGTCCTTACACATTGACATCAGCACACTTGGAATGAATGCAGAGGATAACATTGTTCATTTTGGCAGATATTTAGAAACATTTACAAAGTATGAAGAATTGGACCAATAAACCACCTTGTCCAGGTATGATGATTTGATTGGCCTCCTTCTGTGCCATAAGATTCCATACATGTAATTTGTTCCTGTGACAATTTGACACAAAGGTTGGAATAGCAGTCCTATCAGTGGTGTTAGATACAATTCCCTGGATGAGTGCAGCTCCAACACTTTAGAAGTTCAGTGCAATTCAGGACAAAGCATCCTGCTGGATTAGAACCCCATCAACCACTCTAAACATTAATTCCTCTTACAGCTGGTGGCTGGTGTCTGCAGTGTGTACCACTTACAAAGTACACCACAGTTACTTGTCCTGGCTACTCCAATAGCAAATCCCAAACCCTTGACCTTTACCACCAAGGAGTTCAATTCAGTAAGTACATGGGAACAACACCACTGGCAGATTCCCCTTTAAGTAATGCACCATCTTGACTTGGAAATATATTTCTGGGACATCGCTGGGTCTAAGTCCTGGAATTCCCCATCCAACAGCAGTATGGGAGTACCCTTACCAGAATGAATGCAATGGTTCAAGATGCACTCAGCATCACTTTCTTAAAGACAATTAGGGATAAGCAATAAATGCCATACTTGCCAACACACAGGTCCTGCAAAATAAATAAATGAAAAAATAAACCTTAAATGACTCTGCTTGAGGATATGAATGTACACCCCTGGGTAGTCAACAGACAGCATTGTGCAATTTGCTATATATCATGGATGCTATCTCAGATTCAGCTTTATTAGATACTCAAAGAAACAAAAGATAACCTCCCCTTAGATCCAGAGTGCATTTCATGATAGCAAATACCTAGATAAACTGTAATGAGATTGAAGGGTCATAACAGTATATTTAATCTTTGTACTGCCAACTTATTTGAAGCATTAATTCTGTTTCCCTCTCCACTGGTGCCCCCTGACATATATTTCCAGGATTACTCTGCTTTTATTTCCTTATTTTCAGCTTCTTCAGATTTTACTGCTAGCAAAGCAACTGCAAATCTTTAAGATGGATCTTACTTTCCTATACTGCTACTAACATCTGAATAATGTTCAACTGACAGTAATATACGGGTCAAGCTCTGATTCTTAATAAAAATCCTCATACTTTTCAACTCCATTGACAGTAGCCTTCTGCAGAAATACTCAGTTTCTCTGTCCCAGTCCAGGGTGTATTTCAGATGGAACAAACAAGGGATGGAATAAAGCTAGGAATACACAGTGTAAAAGAAAAGATGATTAATTTACTGAGAGAAAGATGAATTCTGACTCAATATGACAATCAGTAATCATCATATTCATATCTGTGTAAATCTAAATTAAATTGGTATTTTATTTTTCAGTAGCTCTATTAATTTTGGACAATATTCTGAATGAATGAAGAATTACAAACCCATTTGTTTATTGAATCAATAAAAAAATTTTCCATTAGACTAATTATTTTAGAAATCAAGCTATTAGATTCTGAAAGTGATGTATTCTGGCACATCACTCATTAATGAAATTGATCCATATTCTTGCATCTTCATTTTTGTAATGTGCTATTGAAGACGAATTAGGGTGGGGTGGTTGTGCAAGATTTGGAATAGCAATGGGTGGAGAGGCTGTGCTATAATTATGCACTCCTGTATGTCCCCAATCTCAGCTGCATTATTATATACAATACTGAGTGGTAGGCAGTGCATCCTACAGTGAGAAACCACATCTGGATTCCCAAGAGGTAGAGTAAGAAAGAGAATGTAACAATATGGAGTACAAGCAGTTAGCTTATGCACAGCAAGCTCTCACTAACAGTAGTTTGATACTGAGAGCTAATCTCCTTTATTATAGAGTGAAGAATAAACATTATGATAAGTACAGAATTCTGGCACTGTTATGGGAATAGTAATGCAGGGGATGTTTGGAACTTGATCATCAAATTTCTTGCAGAAATTATTTTTAAAATCCTGAACAATCCATTTCTTGTATCTGATAATAAAATTTGTCATTATTTCTGCAAATTGGATTAATAAAAGTTATAGCTATTTCTAGGATTTGTATATGTTTCAGTATAAATCCATTTTAATAGCACTGATATGGAATTGAATGCTTTGAGATAATAGCATCTTCAGATAATGCAGCAAATTTGGATATTATTTCATTAATATATTGTATTCCAGATTGCATTTTAAGAGGAGATAATCATTTACTCTTCCCTTTGCTGAAAATGACTAAACTAAATTAACTACTTGTAGTTATTCTTCTGAATTCCAAATGCAATATGTAATACTGAGTGGTAGGCTGATGAGATAGACTCCGACCTCACGATCTACCTTGTTGTGACCTTGCACCTTATTGCAATGCACTTTCTCTGTGGCTGTGACACTTTACTTTGTACTGTTATTGTTCTTACATCAATGCACTCTGTACTAACTCAATGTAACTGCACTGTGTAATGAATTGACCTGTACGATCGGTATGCAAGACAAGTTTTTCACTGTACCTCAGTACAAATGACAATAATAAACCAATACCAATATCAATATTTGTAAAATTAGGCAATGTCAGTGACTCCAGACAGGATTGATTCTCTTCTGCAATCCTAAAATTAGAAGGCAGAACATGATTGAAAATTCAGATTGTGAAGCTTACTTTGCCTCATTCCCTGGTGTGAGTTCCCTCCCCATCCTTCGGAAAGGATTGACGCTGGCCAATTCTTCCCCATAGGCATGTAATAGATGGGTGGGGATCAGCGAGAGCATTGGATTTTGCTTGCTTCTTCATTGCTTTAGGAGGCAACATTGGAAAGGTGATGATAGGTCCCAGGGAGCTGTAGCAGCTGCTGCTAGTTGCCTCAAAGTGTGATGGAATCTTTCTTTTTCAATCTTTTTATTAACTTTCAAATTAATACAGATTAATACAAATAACATCGGTAATTATACACATAATACAAATAGATCGGGAGGACAATCATGACATATATAGTCATAAAGAATAAAAAATATATTCTAGGCCCCCCGGTTTCTTAGTAAATGAATACATTACAAAAAAAATAAAGAAGAGGAGGAAAAAGATTTATTGTATAAAAAACCCAAATCGAAAAAAAATTATAAGTAATAAAATGAAACAAAGTAAAAAAAAATTTCAAAAGAAAAAAAAACTGGACTGATATTTCTCGATGTATTATGTCGTCAACTCCGCTCCTCTAAGTTCAAAGATTATTGAAAAGGGATCTATATCATATGAGAATATTGAGAGTGATGGAATCTTTATATCTCTTTTCTTCCATCCTGGTCTCCATTTTCATTGCTTTGCATGCTTCAATTTTTGCTGATGTTTTGATCTTTGGGATGCTTTTGCCATTATAATTATCTAGCAGCCTCTGCTAGTGCTACTGCCATGGTTCCACCACAGGATTTTATGTCTGGGTCCTCTCTTGATGGTGAGAATCCCATTAGGGAATGACCAAGTATATCTAATGAACTCAGAATCAGAAAACTGACTGGAAGTTGTGGTGTCAGCAAAAGCTGCTGCAGTGCTCAGAACACTGGCCTTACAGACTGTCAAATTCATAACTGTAATTATTTGCAATAAAGTATTTTATTCTATTAACTTATACATCACAAGCCTTGTACTTTCCTTAATTGTAACAAATGAAGGCATATGTATGCTGAAATAACCCTGATAATTTTAAGTCCTAGATTTAAAGCCATTATAAAACTTTAATTATTTTCACTTCCAGTACAGTGAAAAGTTGAGTTTTGAGGCCAAGTCATTGTACCTGAAATGTAAAGACATTTTTTTTATGATATTCTTATAATTCTCATAAAAATCTCATAAAAGCAAATTTGTCTAAAATTTGGATTGCATTACAGTGTTTTCAAGTGATACCATTTTGAAAATTGGCACTTTTGTCTGCAAATCTTGAATATCCTACTGTTAGTTAAGGATCACTTTGGGGAGTTGGAGCTGGCACTTGCCATTGCAATGCACATTAATGCACTTCAGATTTTGACACACAGAATGCATGAGTAGCCATGGCATTTTTGGTGCAATGCTCATTTAAAGCTTTGTCAGATGAAACTAGGTCACATTTTTCTGCTTCAGAAAAATCGTCAGCCTTTCACTAGGAAATTGGATTTCACAGCACTCCTTTCACTGAAGCATTGTGAATTGAAAGGCTACTCATTCAATTGAAACTCTCTTCTTCAATTTGTTGGTTAACCATGACCAAGGAACTGAAATTACATAGAAGCTCAGGACAGTTCTTGAGGTCGCTAGCTCACTTAGGGGGCTGTTGCTGTTGACCACAATGACTCTGGCCCTGGTGTCTGTTCTTGCTGCACTTATTACTTCCTTGCTGCAGCTGGTGTACTGCACAAATGGAGCTACAGGACAGGCATCAGAGATCGGGCAGAGATGCTGGGCTGTCCTGATGGAGGAGGGGATGAAGGATTTATATCTGCAGAGCCTTTCCCCCTCCCTGCTAAGAATGTACAGAGAACTATACTCCTGTCTCCAGCTCCTCAGAGAGCATTGTCTCAGAGGCTAAGGTTTTCTAAGTCAGCGGTGACAAAAATCTGTGACCTTCTGTGAGGAGAGCTACTGCACCATGCACCCATTCTGGGACCTGCTGCATCCATAAAGATCAAGGTCACTAATTCCTAGTTCTCAGATCATTCCAGGAATTGGCAGCTAATAATGCAAGTCATATTTCACATTTTGTTGCTCACTACTGCATTAGGAAGGTCATTGTCGCTCAATATTCAAAGCAAAGTGTCTTTGTCATAAAATATCATAACATTTAGAATAAATCTGGAAAAAGATATATACAATTGTAAGGTAAAAATAGTCAATTGGAGAAAGGCCAGTTGCAATTCGATAAGAACAAATCTACCCTGATTAAATTGGAGTAATAGATTGGCAGGCAAATACATAATTGGCCAATGAGAGGCCTTTTATTGGATGACGATTCGTGTACAGTTAAGGACCCTTCTCATCAGGGAGAAAGTTGGGACAATTAAAACCAGGGCTCCCTGCATGACCAAAGAAAGAGATAGAGAGTAAAGCAAAGCAGAAAAAAAAGGACATATGACAGATGTCAGATTGATAACACATGAGAGAATCAGGCGAATAATAGAAAGTTTAGAAAGAAAGTTAAGAGAAATAAATGAGGCAAACATAAAAAGTAATCCAAAAATTGTCAATAAGTATTAACAGTGTTAAGAGGAGAGGTGGGAGAGTTCAGAACCAAAAAGATCCAATCTTGGAGGCAGAGAACATGGTCAAGATACTAAGTGTCTTTTTTTACATTTGTCTTCAGCACCCTCTCAAGTACTGAATCAGGGGAGATAAGAGGTATCCCCTCTTTCCTTGGCTTTTGATTTCTATTCATCTTCCTGTAACTACAGTTGTTAATAAAGATCGGCATGAAACACTAGGTCCCAGTGAAGAATGCCATCAGGGTCCTTGACGTAATTCAGGTGTCTGTAGCACTCTGGAAGCACCCTGGATCATTTTAAGGACCCTAATGGCATAATTATTATTACCACTATTATTATTTCTCCACACACCATCCTCTCTCAGGATTGAGGATGACTTACTTGAACTCTGGTTTTGCTGGTCCTGAAGTGACTGATGAGGCCAGTGTGAGAACTGCAGATTATTCCACAGACAGAGCAGGAGGTGGCTGATGGAGGAGGTGGGCAGGTAGCTTATGAGGTGGTGCGCTCCTTCTGAAACTTACACAGGGTTTCTGTGTGCCCATGAAGCATGGCCTTGAGGTTCTCAATTCTATCCAGAGGCTCCCAGGAGTTAGTAACGATGCTGCATTTCTTCATGCGGGCTTGAGCACATTGATGAATCTTTTTCCCTGTCCACCTGGTAACCTCTTCCCAGCACAGAGCTCAGAATAGGCTGTCTGTTTTGGGAGCCTGGTGCTGGAATGTGGCCTGCCAAACACTCTGCAAAGAGGGTTGCATACATTGTCATTGTCTGCAGCCTCCCGTGCAACTTAGGCAGCGGATGGCTCGGCCTTTGTCTGAGATCCTTGGGCAGAGAGGATAGAGAAGGATCTTGCAGAACCTAGCAAAGAGATGCCCTCCTTGGATGTTCTGTCAGAGTCCTTTGGATTGCCCACTGATGCTTCCAAAGGCTCCATTCTACTGGCACCTTCACCACCACCACCCCCTCCCCATTTCCCAACCCAATGTCTCTCTTGTAGTCATTAGAGAGGAGGCCAAAACAGCAAAACAAGAAAAACAGTTTGTGGAAGTTACCCTTAAAGGGCTGGAGTTTTGACATCATTTAGTGCAGGAATGAACTAGCAAGGGCACTGAGAATCCTAGGATTTGCAAGCTTCTTGAGAAAAGATGCGTCTTCTCAACACAGTCCCAAATGACCAACCTGTTCTCCTGAGACTATGTCCCCTTGTTCTACACTCTTCAGCTTGAGAAATCCTGTCAATCCTTCTCAAAATCTTGATTGCTTTAATGAGTTCACCTCTTATTCTTCTAAACTCCTGTGAAATTGGCCCATTAATCCTCAGTAGCACATCATAGGGAAACCCAGAGTTTAGCCTTGTGAAGAAATCTATTCCTAGTTGCAATTACTCAATACAATATGTAGTAATATTAATTGTTTACATGTTGTCACTGAAATTCATTCCATAGTAATCTAAAGTGTGCACTGTTGTGATCAAAGCTTAAATGGATTCATTTGACTGTCGCAGTTCATGTTCCACAGAGCTGACCACTCAATCTATACAAGAAGATGTTAATTGGTAATTGGTTTATTATTGTCACATGTACTGAGATACAGTGAAAAGCTTTGTTTACTTGCCATCCAGACAGATCATTCCATACATAAATACATCATTCCATATCACAGTTCCCTGCAACTCTTACTTGAAAGTGCACTGCTCCATTCTGTATATATTCATGGTCAGTATATTTGGACATCCTCTCAGTATATTGCATGTTCTTTGTCATTGCCCTTTTCACCAATGGCCCCTGGGGTGCAACATCTCTGTGTTCCAGCTGTGCAGAGCTTGGAGATTGTTTCTCCTCTGTTGGGTACTCTTCACAGTTGTCCCTGTCGCTATCCCTGCTTATTTTTAAAGTGTGACTCACCAAGTGAAAATTGAATTAACCATCTAACTAGTTGCAGCAAATAGCTGACGCACCCCCAGAGAGATCGGAGACTTTTTCATCCATGAGGCCAAGAGATTCCTGCAACCCATGTAAAGCCCCTACAAAAAGATGCAAATTAGTACTGACAAGGTAATTATGTTGCAGTGTACTAATTATGAACACCTTCATATTTCTGATGATATGACTGTGTTTTGTATGACATGTAGAGTATTGAAATTTAGTTACCTGGCGGAGCTGTGAGCTCCCTGTCTCATCCTCTCTAATAGCCAGGGATGCTGAAAAGCCACTGAGCTCTTATGCTTCAGTTTCTGCTGCTTTCTCTCGAGTAACCTTGGTCTTGGATGGGAGCATTCTTATACTGATAGTGCAGCCTCTGGTCCTAAACTCACCCATGAGGGGAAACGTCTTCTTAACATTTACCCTGTCAAGCCACCTGAGAATTTTATATGTTTCAAAACAATATTTTATATGTTTCATTCTTTAAATTCCAGTTAGTATAAACCCAACTGGTTCAATCTGTCACCTTTGTGACAGCTTGCAGTTTCTTCCTCCAGTAGCTGGGGAAGAATATCTCTTCTCATTTCCATATAATCTCCAATGCCTCATCTACGAATACATCACTGAACTGCCACCCTGAATCCTTTATTGTACCGTGTCTTCTCTTTCTTCCGCCTTTAAACTTGTACAAATTCCATCTTTGAATTGATTCTTTAAATATTGGAAATAGAATTGCATCACGGCTCTTCATCGTGCCTGAAACTGTGCATACCGTATATGGGCCAAATGCAAACAAATGGGACTAGCTCAGGTAGGCAATATGGTTGTCATGGACAACTTGGTCCAAAGGACCTGTTTCCATGCTGTACAACTCTATGAGTCTATGACTCTGTCCATGACTCTAAAAATAATTAATCTGAAAGAAAGAAAGCTGAGTTGGGAAACTATTAGTTAACTGTTAGTTTAACATCTATTGCTGTCAAAATGCTGGAGTCATTATCAAATAAGAAATAGCTAATCATTTAGAATAGCTTAACTTAATCAAACCAAATCAACATGGTTTTATGAAAGGTAAATCCTGTTTGACAAACTTGCTTGAGTTCTTCGAAAATGTAACAAGCAGAGTTTGTAGATACTGTGTATTTGGATTTCCAAAAAGCATTTGACAAAGTGTCAGATAAATGGTTGGTGTACAAAATAAGAGCTCACAATGTTGTGGGGAGGTGGGTTGGGAGGTTGGATGATGTGCTGGCATGAACTGAAGGCTGATTATAATATTAAAGACAAGAGTGTCGGAATAAATGTTCTTTTTCATTCTGGAAGGATGTAACTGATGAAGTGTCCCAGGAATTACTTCTTGGTCCTCAATTCTTTAACTATTTATGTTAATGACCTGGGGGAAGGGACAGAATGTAAGGTATCTAATTTTGCCAATGACATGAAAATAATTGAAAAGGCATGTTGTAATGAGGATATTGTAACTCTGCAGCAGGATATAGATAGATTGAATGACTGGCGGAAAACCCGACAAATGGAGTTTCATGTGGGAAATTGTGAAGTCATATACTTTGATAAGATAAATCAAAAGGCAGATTATTATCTGAATGGAAAGGTATTACAGATCAGTGAAGTACAGAGAGATCTAGATGTTCTTGCACATGAATCACAAAAAGTTAACCAGCAGGTGCCGTAAGTTGTTAAGAAGGCAAAAGACATAGTGCCCTTTATTGCAAAAGGGTTGGAGTTTATAAATAGGAAAGTATTGTTACAATTGTAGAGGGTGTTGGTGAGGCCACACCTGGAGAATAGAGCATTACTACCTCAGCCTGCCTAACATGGATCCGAAGGATCAATGTGAAACGAATCTGGTCCTTCCACTCATTATCACTGATCTCCACCTTTGGAGCAGAAGGCCTTGTGCTCTTGTTCTGAATTCTAGTTCCTGATTTTCCTGCTGCAACATGCAGGTGTGGAATCAGCAATGACTTGGAACTGCTAACTGGTGTGGAATTAGTCCCCTTAAGAAAGGATAAAGCAGCATTGGAGGCAGTCCAAAGGAGATTCATCAGGCTAATTCATGGGATAAGAGGATTGTCCTATCATGAGAGGCTAAAGAAATTGGATCTGTGGTCTTTGGAGTTTAGAAGAATCAAGGGTGATCTTAACAAAACATACAAGTCCAGAGGGCAGCATGACTAGTAGTGGGAGTGTCTTTACCTAGCAGACACTCATTTAAAACTGTCATTTAAAACTGAAGTGTATGTTTTTTCTTGCAGAAGGTGGTGAATCTGTGGTATTCTCTGCCCCAGAGGTTGTGGAGGCTAGTTCACTGGAGGTATTTAAAGTTGAGATAGATAAATAAGGGAACTGAGGGCTATGGATAGCTGGAGAGGAGATAATACCTGGGGCACATCAGTCATGATGATATTAAAAAACAGGGCAGGCTTGAGGGGTCAGATGGCCAATTTTCCTGTTCCTATTTTCTTGTGTTCTCTGAGTTAAAATGCCACTGATAGATCTACTACCAGGTTTCCCCAGTGCTATTGGACTCCCTCCAACTATCCGCCACCACCACTCCCAAAGTGCCTCTAAATTAATATAAGGGACCATAATCCTGGCGCATAGCAATCTTCGAACAGTCCCTGCTCTACCATGCAGAATGCATGATAAATGTGTAGCTGCCATACACTTATGTGCCACTAGAGGGACAAGCTAGTACTGAGTTTGGAGGAAGCCTCAGGCTTCTCTCTCATCTACTGGTTTCATTCTCACATATCCATCATACACAATGCGATGAGGAGCAGATTCTGAACCCACCTATTCTCCCCATTCTCTGTTTTCTTTGATTGTGCATGAAGAAAAAGTCTTGACTTATTGCAGTTTTAGGGAAAATAGTGGCTGAAATTCACGGAACCCAAGGTCCACCTAGGATGGCATTAAGTGAACATGATTGAAGCAGTTGGTTATTTTACAAAGATTTGCAAAATGCTCCTTAGCTTAGTTCTAAATTGCTGCATGTATTTCAGTTATGAAATATACCTGGGAATGCTATAGATTTGACCTGGAGTCCCCAGTGGCTCATAAAATTTGCCAGGGATTTGGGAATCTCCAGTTTTGAAGTCCCTCTTATCTTCCCTCCCATTTTGTTCTGTAGCAGCCAGTGTGCCCTCAAGATGATGAGTGAGGAATTGTGCCTTCTCTGCAGGCATCACTGCTGCCATTATTCAGGTGCCAATCACAGAAGGCAATCTCCTCAATGCTACTTGATTGTGGACTTCAGGAAGGGGAAGTCTGGAGAACACACACCAGTCCTCATTGAGGGGTCAACGGTGAAAAGGGCGAGGAGCTTCAAGTTCGTGGGCGTCAACATCTCAGAGGATCTATCCTGGGACCAACACATTGATGCAATCACAATGAAGGCACACCAGCAGCTCTACTTCATTAGGAGTTTGAGGAGATTTGGTATGTCACCAATGACTCTTGCAAATTTTTATAGATGTACAGTGGAGAGCATTCTGACTGGTTGCATCACCGCCTGGTATGGAGGCTTTGAAAGAATCGAAAGAGAATGCAGAGGGTTGTAGGATCGAAAGAGGCTGCAGAGGGTTGTAGACTCAGCCAGCTCCATCACAAGCTCAAACCTCCCCACCATTGAGAACATCTTCAAGAGGTGGTGCCTCAAGAAGGCGCCATTCATCATTGAGGACCCTCACCATCCAGGACATGTCCTCTTCTCATTACTACCATCATCAGGGAGGAGGTACAGGAGCCTGAAGACCCACACTCAACATTTCAGGAACAGCTTCTTCCCCTCCACCATCAGATTTCTGAATGGTCCATGAACCTACCTCGTTATTCCTCTTTTGCACAATTTTATTTATTTATTTTTTTGGTATCTTACAGTAAGTTTTATGTCTTGTGCTGTATTGCTACCGCAAAACAACAAATTTCATGACACGTCAGTGATAATAAACCTGATTCTGATTCTATTATTTGAAAAGCACCAAAAACTTTGTGTTTATTATTGTTTAAATATTTACATATTTTCATTTATTCTCATATCTATCTATACAGATATATTTAAACTGTGATTATATTAAAAGGAAAAAAAGGAAAAGACTTGCACATTTGTAACACCTTTCACTTTGCTTGAAGGACATAATGCATCATACAAAAAATTAAAAGTACTTTGGAAATGTGGATGCTATTGTAATCTAGAAACATTTGCAGTCAATTTGTGTACAACAACATCTCATAAACAGCAATGGGATAATGACCGAATAATACTTTTTTGTGTTGTTGCTTAGGGAATATACAGTATATTGGACTGGAATCTGCTCTTTGAAGTAGCATCTTATATGCTCATCGAATAAAGTGGACAGGTTAATGTTTCAGCCGAAAGCAGCATCCCTGACGGTACAGCAGTCTCTTAGTACAGGAATGAAGTGTCAGCCTAGGCTTTATGCTCAAGTCTCTACAGTGTGGCTTGAACACAGAGTGTTTTCACTGAGATAGAGGAATGCCTCGAACTGAGTTAGAGCTGATACTTCCTTTTCATGGTAGAATGTACATATTAGAAAATATAGTAATTATTTTAGCTGAAATTTCATCTAAAATGATGTTTATATTGTAAGAATATGTCTAAGTATTTCAAATGGAAAATTAATCAACTTTAATTGAATGTATGGAAGTGATTACACAGGCAGCCGTTATTCTTGCATGTGTTCAGCCCTGGCAATTGAAAATGAATCTGGATGTAAAGTTTCCAATGCATGGCACAATTGTCATGGAGATCTCAGAGATAATTTGTAATTTTTTGGGAGGGAGGGTTGAAATCACAACTTCAGATATGAAACAAGTAATATTTCTACTACTTGCAAGATCTTGTCCAATCCCATTTGTCAGGTGTGTACCTCGGAGTTTTCCTGATTAAAACTTTGAATTATTTGCATATGATGGACAAGATTAATTTAAAAAATTTATATTTTGTGATGCCCATTTTCAGATGTATTAATAAAGCTATGCCAGGTTGCCTTTTCTTAAATACGTCAGGCTGGTTCTTGATTTTAAAAAAGTTATGTTTGAAACCTTTGCTAAACTATTCTGGTTCTCAGCAGAATTTATTTTTGGTGAATGGCAACTGTGTTGGAGCAAAAACCTGGGCAAAAAATACTTATGAAACTAATGTAATTTGAATCAGTAATTATATTCAAAGTGAAAACTCTTGGACAAAAATGTTCAATTTCCTGCCGGTAATGCTAAAATTTAAGTTGCAAAAGATACTCATCAAAATAATGAATGAGTTTGGTTGCTTCCCCTATGCAGGACTGTTTCTCTTGGCTGGAAAGGTTATTTGTGATTATTATAACAGTTAATTTTTAATTACTTTGCTTGACATAGTGATAATACAATGATTAGTCCTTCAGCAATCAACCTAAAATACAATTACATTTTATGCATAATTCAAAAACTGACTGATGGGATTGCTGGTAAAATTAAGATACATTCAGTATTTTTACCTCAGGGCAAAACAGAGACTCGCCTATTTGATAACATACTGATATTTTTGTTAATATTTGCCAGACTCTGTTGTAGAATTACAGTGCATATTTAATCCATTTTGATTGAAATAACAAGGGCAATTTTTATTAGCAATTTTGAGTCAGATTCCTTCCATGGTGTGGGCATAGAAAATGATTCATGTTGCTTTACATTCTTGTGCTAAATATAATTATACATGCAGGTCTTCAGAAGGTAACTTCTCAAGTAACCAACAATGATTTTATTTTGCAAAGAAGCGTAAGGTATATCTTGCTTGAACCAATACGAATATAATATTAAAGAACTGAAGCATGTTCAGCTATTGTGTTATGTTGGCGTCAACTAGCAGAAGACAGCATTTTAATGGCCCAGATTCCGCGCCAGCTAACAGTTCCATGTTGTTGCTGATTTCTGCACCTGCATGTTGCAGCAGGGAAATCAGGAACTAGAATTCAGAACTAGAGGAAAAGGCCTCCTGCTCCAAAGGCGGAGATCAGTGAACTGAGCTGAAGGACGAGATTCATTTCACATTGATCCTTCAGATTCATGTTAGGCAGACTGATATAGTAGTGACATTACTGACTGAGTTAGAAAAGATAAGTGCAAGTAAGTTTTTGTTTTAATTTAAATTAATATTTTAATCAATGTATATGTTAAATATGTTTTAATAAATTTGATTGTAAGTGTTTTATTTTTAAAATCTATTCCTTTAATTATGAACTGAGGTATGAACTGCTCTGCAGTGTGAAGCTGAAGCCTTGAACTCAATTTATTCCATAAGGCTGCAGAAGTTTATTGCTGTTACAGGGATTACACAGGGAATTGATCTTAGTCCAGACCAATGCTTTTAGTTACCTTGGAAACATAAATTGTTGGAAGGGAAGGGATGTTGGGAAAGCTAATCATTGTAATTCTTCACCCCACGTTTGGCAGTAATTTTACATCTCAACTGGGAAGAGACCATGGAGTGTAAATTCATGAAATCACTCCATTCCCATTTATAGGGTGAGCCAGATTACATGTTCACTGGCTCTCAGAACCTGGGGCCCTTGGGAAGAATTTCCACTTCAGGTCTTCTTGTGAAATTTCACCCAAGTGTGCTTAAAATTATGCAATTAGTCTACATTTCAAGTTTTTGATAAAATTTTTTGATTCAACAGATTAAAGATCTTCTGTAAGTCAGTGCAATCAGGCAGCATAATAGAATATCAGCATTTTTATTTGCTTTTACTTAAAAGTGTTCCCTGTTGAATTTAAGGTAGTAACCTTAATAATATAGCTGTAAATGGGATAATCACCAAAAATAAGCAGTCTCAACATAAGTATCTGGTCCTCCTGTAATTAACTGAATTTAAAATCACCAAAGATGACTCTAATACTGTGCAAGTACATTACTTTTTCAGTGGAATAGACTAATGGTATTGGGTTATTATTGTTACTTGTACTGAGGTACAGTGAAAAACATGTCTTGCATACCGTTTGTACAGATCAATTCATTACACAGTGCATTGAGGTAGAGACACAAGAAATTCTGCAGATGCTGGATGTATCTGGAGCAATGTACAAAAAGTGCTGTTGGAACTCAGCAGGTCAGGGAGCATCCATGGAGGGAAATAAACAGTCGATGTTCCCCAGCTCCCCCCCCCCACCTTCTTATTCTGGCTTCTGCCCTCTTCCTTTCCAATCCTGATGAAGGATCTTGGCCTGAAACGTCAACTGTTTATTTCCCTCCATGGATGCTGCCTGACCTGCTGAGTTCCTCCAGCACTTTTTGTGTATTGCATTGAGATAGTACAGGGTAAAAATAATAACAGAATACAGAGTAAAGTGTCACAGCTACAGAGGAAGTGCATTGCAGGAAGACAATAAGGTGCAAGGTCATAACAAGGTAGACTGTGAGGTCAATAGTCAATCTCATCATATAAGGGAACCATTTTTAACAGGATTTTTTAATGTTTTTAATATAAAATAGATTTTAAATGCATCCGCAGTGTGGCTAAAGGTTGAGAGCACCTTTAAGGGCCGCCCCCTAATCCATGTAATTGGTGCAAATTTGAGCATGTTGGTCTGGTGGTGTGGCCACTTTTGTGGGCAGTGTTTGATCCTGTTAAGCTAAACCTTAAACAAGAGTAAAAGACTGCAGGGCACATGAATGCAAATGGTTTTACAAGTAAAACACAAGCAACTGGAGGAACTCAGCAGGTCAGGCAGCAGGTGTAGAGGGAAATGGACAGTCAACATGTCAAGACACTTCAGATAAAGTGCCTTGACCCGCTGACTTCCTCCAGCCACTCATTTTTTGCTCCAGATTCCAGCATCTGCCGCCTCTTATGTCTCTTGGTTTCACAAGTAGCCTGGTTATTTTTAAAGCTCCATAATCTTTGCAATGGTTCTGACAATTGAGCCCAGATTTCAATAACAATACATATGGACACATGCCCCCACAGGCCTGCTCTGCCATTTCATTGAGGTTACAACCACATCATGGGTAATCTGGTTGTGACTTCAATTCTGCATTCCCGTCTACCTGCAACAATATTTCATCCTCTTGCTTATCAAGAATTTGTCTACCTCTGCCATAGAGATTGTCCTAGACACCGCTTAAGTGAGTGTATTAACCATTGTTGGGCTGTCAGCAGGAGGCCACTTCTGCCCAGGATCTGCAGGGAGCAATTCACTTTCCTGAACTTTAACCTTGTTATAGATATCAATCAATAAGAATGACTTCATACTTCCTTCTGTAGCCACAACTGCATTCATATGGCAGGGCAAGGACTCCATTGCCACCTTAACAACCCTCAGTAATGAACTTTTATGCAGCTACCTCCTTGCCATGGTCAAAAATATTTGCAATAGTTTGCAGATTGTCATCCATTGTCCCAGTATAGGCCTGAGGATTGGAAGCATTTTAGAACTCAATAAAGGAGGTCAAGGAAACATTTAAATAAAAACATAGAAGAGTATACTGGCAAGAAATATAAAATTGGATTGTAACAGCTTTGATAGATACATAAAAAGAAAAAGACCTGCCAGGACAAATATGGGCCCCTTACAGATAGAGACAGGAGAATTTATAATGAGGAATAATGAAATAGCAGAGGAATCGAACAATTATTTTGCATCTGTCTTCATTGAAGAAGACACAGAACATCTATCAGAAATAATAGAGATTCAAGAGTCCAATGAGAATGAAGAAATTACAGAATTAGGTACTGCAAAAAATAGTAGCAAAGTAGGTGATAAGCTTGAAAGCTGATAAAGCCCAAGGACCTGATAACTTACATCCCAACATTTAACCTTCAGTTACTGAGGATGCTTTGCATCTTCCAATGTTCCAAAGATTCTGGAATTCTTCCAGTAAATTGGAGGGTACCATATATGAAGACGCTAATTAAGGAAGGAGGGAGATAGAAAACAGGGAACTACTAACCTGTTAGCTGACTGTCGGTGGAAGGGAAAATGCCTGTATTGATAATGAGGAATGTAATAACAGAACATATTGAAAAGAATAATAGGATTGAGCAGAGCCAACAAAGAGCTATGAATGTAAAATTATGTTTGACTTATCTACTGGAGTTCTTTTGAGTATGTGGTTGATAGAATAGGTAAAGGGGAACCAGCTGATGTGGTGCATTTGGATTTTTGATGATGTCCCACATATGAGATAGATCAATGAGGTCAGAGTACATGGAATTCCGGGTAATATACAAACATGGATTGAGAATTGGTTATCAGACAGAAAGCAATGATTGGGAATAAACAGATCATTTTCAAGTTGGCAGAATGTGACTAGTGGGGTACCATCGGGATCAGTACTTGGACCCTAGCTTTTCACAATCTATATCAATCCGTTGGCTGATCAATTTACATCAATGATTTGGAGACCAAATGTCATATTTCTAGGTTGCTGATAATAGAAAACATGGTGGGATTGTGGGTATGGAGGAGGAGGTAACGAGGCTTCAAGCAAATATGGACAAGCTGAGTGAGTGGGCAGGAACATAGTAGATAGAATATAGTGTGGAAAAATGTTTATTTATCCACTTTGTTCACATAACAGAAAAGCAAATCATTTGTTAAATGATTGGCTAGTTGATATTCAAAGGGACCTGGGTGTGCTGGACACATCGCTAAGGTCCAACATGCAGGTTAAACAAACAATTCAGTAGGCAAATGGTGTGGTAGACTTTATAAGCAGAGGAGTAAGGAAGCCTTATTGCAACATAATAGGCCCTTGGTGGGAGTGCACCTAGAGTAGTGTGTTAAATTTTGGACTCCTTAACTAAAAAATAATGTATTTGCCACAGAGGGAATGTGGCGAAGATTTACTGGACTGTTTCCAGGATAGCAGTTTTGCTGTATGAAGAGAGAGTGAGTAGAACAGGACTGTATTCACCAGAGTTTAGAAAAATGAGATCTCATCTAAAGATACATAACTCTTAAAGGGCTTGACAGACTAGGTACAGGAAAGGTGTCTGCTCTTGACTAGGACTGCCAAGAAAAAAGGTAAGAATCAGGTCCATTAATTATCCATGAGTAGAGGATTTTTTTAATCATTAAAGTACCTTAGGTGATTTTCTTTTTAAAATATTAATGTAATATTTTTATGTTATTTATTCCTTTTTTAATAGTTTGGTTTTTTAAAGAATGCAGCAAATTTTATTTTCTATTGCTCTTATTTCTTATGTTCTGATTTGAAGCCAGGGGCAAATGATTGAGTCAAAAATTATACAGCTGAGCAACAAGCCCTTCAGCACAACGTGTCCCTGCCAGCCAGCAAATACCTATCCCATACTAATCCCATCTTCCAGAACTTGGCCCAAAACTTCTATGCCATATTTAAATGTTGTGAGAGTATTTATCTCTACCACCCTCTCATGCAGTGTGTTTCAGATTTCAGCTACCCCCTGGATGAAAAATTCTTTCTCAAATTCCTTCTGAATTGACTAACACTTACCTTAAATCTATGCCCCTGGTAATAAACACCTCTGCTATGGGGAATAGTTTCTCACTATCTACTCCATCTATGGCCCCTTCATAACCTACTTCAAGAAAAACTGAATACTTAAGGAGAGGTAACTGTTAACAATATCATCTGACACTTGGGCTTTTGTTTCATGGAACAAAATGAGATTGGAAAGAGGAGGTTAGGAGATTGGATAGAATCTGATGTGATCTTGCTTCTGGGAGAGCAGGGAAAATGGGGGCCAGGGAGAGTGGAAGCTACAGGCTAATGAGCGAGGGTGTGGGGGAGACAGATGAATGGATAGAATTAATCTTTGATATAGAATTAACTTTAAATTCCTCATGCTTGTTGGTCATAAGGAAGAGGAGACAAGATTAAGAAAATGGATGTGCTTGAAAATGCAACCCAGGAGCTATCTTCACATCTTCACATTCTGAAGAAACTTTGAATAATAATTAGTTATGGCAATGGAAAGCAGGAGCGACAACACTTAATATTACCTGGTTGTTAACAATGATTACTATTAGATTACTTTTCTGTCAAAGTTGTTCCAATCTAAAGGAGCAAATTTGAGAATTATCATGTACAAATACTAAGGGGAGAGAAGGAGTAATCACTTTATGGGGGGATAAGGAATTAAGGTAGGTATGATTTAGCATGTTATAACTGTGAAGATGAATAATGCATAGTAGAGGTGGGGCTCTTGTACAAAAATGGGAATTTGTAAATGTGGCAGTTGATGGTTTTTATCCCCAAAGATGCATTCTAAAAAAAGTTGGGTTGGAAGTTGGGGGGTGGGGTGGAATGGAGGAGAATATGGGTGAAGAACAAAGCAAGAAAATGGTCAGAGATTGCCTAATTAATGAGAGCAATAACAGAACGACAAGGCCCTGTGAAAAGGCAAGAAGGTATAATGAATATGAATCTGTTGACAGAGAGGCAGTATTGCAGATTCACTGAACAGTTAAAGCATGAAAGGAGTCCATTTGGACTTTTTGGCCCATAACAGCGCTATAAAAGAAAAATCCAGCTGCTCCCACTCTCTCATCCTCTCCCTTGGCCCTGCAAGGCCTTTCCTTTCCAATCCTTACCCAGTTCCCCTTTGAGCACTACAATTGAATCAGCCTCCGCTACTATCATCGGCAGTGTATTCCATATTCTCATCACTTGCAGTGTAAAAGCATTTTCCTTAAGCTAGTTTAAGTCCTTTTGCCAGTCACTTTAATCCTATGTCCTCTAGCTCTCAATCTCGCCACCAATGGGAATAGTTTCTCTCTACTTGCTCTACAGAGAGTACCCCTGTGGCTGTACCCCTTGACAATAAGTACTCCTGTTTGAGTACTGTTGGGGAGGGGGATAGCCTACCTGGGGGAAGCAACAGTGGCCGTGTCCAAGATATCCTGCAGTGGGAGGGAGAACAGCCAGAGGTCGTGGTACATAGCGATACCAATGACATAGGTAGGAAAAGGGATGAGGTCCTGAAAATAGACTACAGGGAGTTAGGAAGGAAATTGAGAAGCAGGACCACAAAGGTAGTAATCTCAGGATTACTGCCTGTGCCATGTGACAGTGAGTATAGGAATAGAATGAGGTGGAGGATAAATGTGTGGCTGAGGGATTGAAGGAGGGGGCAGGGATTCAGATTTCTGGATCATTGGGACCTCTTTTGGAACAGGTGTGACCTGCACAAAAAGGACAGGTTGCACTTGAATCCCAAAGGGACCAATATCCTGGTGGGGAGGTTTGCTAAGGCTACTGGGGAGAATTTAAACTAGAATTGTTGGGGGGTGGGAACCGAACTGAAGAAAATGGGGAAGAGGCGGTTGGCTCTCAAATAGAGAAAGCTTGTAGACAGTGCGAGAGGGAGGATAGGCAGGTGATAGAGAAAGGATGCACTCAGACCAACGGTTTGAGATGTGTCTATTTTAACGCAAGGAGTACTGTGAACAAAGCGGATGATCTTAGAGCTTGGATAAATACTTGGAGCTACGATGTGGTGGCCATTACAGAGACTTGGATGGCTCAGGGGCAGGAATGGTTACTTCAAGTGCCGGGTTTTAGATGTTTCAGAAAGGACAGGGAGGAAGGCAAAAGAGGTGGGGGTGTGGCACTGTTGATCAGAGATAGGGTCATGGCTGCAGGAAAGGTGGACGTCATGGAGGGATTGTCTACGGAGTCTCTGTGGGTGGAGGTTAGGAACAGGAAGGGGTCAATAACTTTACTGGGTGTTTTATATAGGCCGCCCAATAGTAACAGGGATATCGAGGAGCAGATAGGGAAACAGATCCTGGAAAGATGTGATAATAACAGAGTTGTCGTGATGGGAGATTTTAATTTTCCAAATATCGATTGGCATCTCCCTAGAGCAAGGGATTTAGATGGGGTGGAGTTTGTAAGGTGTGTTCAGGAAGGTTTCTTGACACAATATGTAGATAAGCCTACAAGAGGAGAGACTGTACTTGATTTGGTATTCAGAAATGAACCTGGTCAGGTGTCAGATCTCTCAGTGGGAGAGCATTTTGGAGATAGTGATTATAATTCTATCTCCTTTACAATAGCATTGGAGAGAGATAGGCACAGACAAGTTAGAAAAGCGTTTAATTGGAGTAAGGGGAAATATGAGGCTCTCAGGCAGGAAATTGGAAGCTTAAATTGGGAACAGATGTTCTCAGGGAAAAGTACGGAAGAAATGTGGCAAATGTTCAGGGGATATTTGTGTGGAGTTCTGTATAGGAAAGTTCCAATGAGACAGGGAAGTTATGATAGGGTACAGGAACTGTGGTGTACAAAGGCCGTAATAAATCTAGTCAAGAAGAAAAGAAAAGCTTACAAAAGGTTCAGAGAGCTAGGTAATGTTAGAGATCTGGAAAATTATAAGGCTAACAGGAAGGAGCTTAAGAAGGAAATTAGAAGAGCCAGAAGGGGCCTTGGCGGGCGGGATTAAGGAAAACCCCAAGGCATTCTACAAGTATGTGAAGAGCAAGAGGATAAAACATGAAAGAATAGGACCTATCAAGTGTAACAGTGGGAAAGTGTGTGTGGATCCGGAGGAAATAGCAGCAGTACTTAATGAATACTTTACTTCAGTATTCACTATGGAAAAGAATCTTGGTGATTGTAGTGATGACTTGTAGCAGACTGAAAAGCTTGAGCGTGTAGATATTAAGAAAGAGGATGTGCTGGAGCTTTTGGAAAGCATCAAGTTGGATAAGTCGCTGGAACCAGATGAGATGTACCACAGGCTACAGTGGGAGGTGAGGGAGGAGATTGCTGAGCCTCTGGCGGTGATCTCTGCATCATCAATGTGGACAGGAGAGGTTCCAGAGGATTGGAGGGTTGCGGATGTTGTTCCTTTATTCAAGAAAGGGAGTAGAGATAGCCCAGGAAATTATAGACCAGTGAGTCTTACTTCAGTGGCTGGTAAGTTGATGGAGAAGATCCTGAGAGGCAGGATTTATGAACATATGAAGAGGTATAATATGATTAGGAATACTCAGCATGGCTTTGTCAAGGGCAGGTCCTGCCTTACGAGCCTGATTGAATTTTTTGAGGATGTGACTAAACACATTGATGAAGGAAGAGCAGTAGATGCAGTATATATGGATTTCAGCAAGGCATTTGATAAGGTACCCCATGCAAGGCTTATTGAGAAAGTAAGGAGGCAAGGTATCCAAGGGGACATTGCTTTGTGGATCCAGAACTGGCTTGCCCCCAGAAGGCAAAGAGTGGTTGTTGATGGGTCATATTCTGCATGGAGGTCGGTGACCAATGATGTGCCTCAGGGAACTGTCCTGGGACCCTTACTCTTTGTGATTTTTATAAATGACCTGGATGAGGACGTGGAGGGATGGGTTAGTAAGTTTGCTGATGATACAAAGGTTGGAGGTGTTGTGGACTGTGTGGAGGGCTGTCAGAGGTTACAGCGGGACATAGATAGGATATAAAACTGGGCTGAGAAGTGGCAGATGGAGTTCAACCCAGATAAGTGTGAAGTGGTTCATTTCAGTAGGTCAAATATGATGGCAGAATATGGTATTAATGGTAAGACTCTTGGCAGTGTGGAGGATCAGAGGGATCTTGGGGTCCGAGTCCATAGGACACTCAAAGCAGCTGCACAGGTTGACTCTGTGGTTAAGAAGGCATACGGTGTATTGTCCTTCATCAATCGTGGAATTGAGTTTAGGAGCCGAGAGGTAATGTTGCAGCTACATAGGACCCTGGTCAAACCCCACTTGGAGGACTGTGTTCAGTTCTGGTCACCTCTCTACAGGAAGGAAGTGGAAGCCATAGAAAGGGTGCAGAGGAGATTTACAAGGATGTTGCCTGGATTGGGTTGCATGCCTTCTGAAAACAGGTTGAGTGAACACGGCCTTTTCTCCTTGGAGCGATGGAGGATGAGAGGTGACCTGATAGAGGTGTATAAGATGATGAGAGGCATTGATCGTGTGGATAGTCAGGAGCTTTTTCCCAGGGCTGAAATGGTTGCCACAAGAGGACACAGGTTTAAGGTGCTGGGGAGTAGGTACAGAGGAGATGTCAGGGGTAAGATTTTTATTCAGAGAGTGTGAGTGCTTTGAATGGGCTGCCGACAACGGTGGTGGAGGCGGATATGATGGGGTCTTTTAAGAGACTTTTGGATAGGTACATGGAGCTTAGAAAAATAGAGGGCTATGGGTAAGCCTAGTAATTTCTAAGGTAGGGACATGTTCGGCACAACTTTGTGGGCTGAAGGGCCTGTATGCGCTGTAGGTTTTCTGTGTTTCTATATCCTTCAGAATTATAAAACTATCTATCAGATTTAATTGTAACCTCCTTTGTTTTAAGGAGAACAACCATAGCTTCTCCGGTCTATCCACATAACTGACGTCCCTCATTGCCAGGATTATTTTAGTAAATGTGTTCTGCACATTTTCTTCTAAAGACTTTACACCTTTCCTAAAGTGAAGGCTTTAGAGAGGAAGCAGAACTGAATACAATACAGGTCGTCCACATGTAACAAACATGTTCCATTTTTACAGACATCCTTAAGTCAATAATGTCCGTAAGTTAGAAAATACACAAAAATCACATGATATGGTAACCATACCTCCACAATATGGTAATGAATAACATCAAAAGCACATAAGACTGATAAGAACAATTACTAAAAGTGGAAGGAGAATAAACTAGTTCTACCATTGGTAGGAACAAACATATGTACGTATGCCGGTCTTCTGAATTTAATAAAATTATGGGAGTACATTCGTATGTAAGGATATCCATAAGTCAGGCATTTGTAACCCGAGTCAACCTGCACTCCAGTTATGACCAAAGCATTTTTTTTTAATATAAAGCTTCATCAGAACTTCCTTGCTGTAGTACTCTATATATCTTATAAAGTCTAGAATCCTGAAAGCTTTTTGACTATTTTATTAACCTGCTCTTCTACTTTCAATAACTGTGTATAGACTTCCAGATCTCTCTGATCCTGCATCCTTTTTTAAGAGTTGTGCCGCTTAGTTTATATTGCCTCTTCTTATTCTTCCTACAAAATATAACATTTTACACTTCTCAGAATTAAATTTCATCTGCCACCCCTTCTACCAGCCTGACTATATCCCTTTGAAAACTCTTACTATCCTTCTTGCAGTTCAGTATGTCTGTAAGTTTTGTGTCATCTGCACATTAGAAAATGTGAAAATCACCCAAGTACACCCAAGTTCAGGTCATTAACATATATGAAAAGAAAGCAGTGGTCCTAATACCAACCTCTGGGGAATACAGGATAGGTCACATTGGTCATAGGGAACAGTACAATTCCCTCCAATCCAAGAAACCACCTTTTACTGTTACTCTCTGTTTTCTGTTACAGCCATGTTTTCTGCTATCCATGTTGCTACAACCCCTTTTATTCCATGTGTTTCAATTTTGATCAAAAGCCCAACATGTGGCACCTTATAAAACATCGTTTGCAAGATGACAACTCTGTGTGTGTGTGTGTGTGTGTGTGTGTGTGTGTGTGTGTGTGTATGTATCAGAGAGAAGGAGAGAGAGAGAGAGAGAGATCCCTTAATCACATAAATTGGAGCTCAAAGGTACAAATTGCAATCTTCATGGAACAAGTACAACTTCATGCTACCTTGTCATTTTATTATTTAAAGAGACAATGTGATTTTGGGATACTGGACCAAGCACCTTTCAAAGTCAACAAACTCTGCTGAAATAATCATCAAGTGCTTTCTCCAACACTTAACTGCCAATGTACTTTTGCAAGGGGTGCCTCACTGCAGATAGAACTCCAGTAGCCATCTTTCTAGGTCTGGGACTGCAGCAATATCAGTTACTGCCACACCTGTGTCACTTTTCTCTGCAAAATGCATGTGTTTTGCCTTAAATGGGAATGATTTGAATAGTGCTGATGTGTTCAGAATGGTTTTTTAAAAAATCACAAAACAGAACATTCTGGTACCTTCTCACTTCACTACCTCATATGTGTGTTTGAAGTCTGAGCACTATGTCAGGGCACTATGTCGCGATGTACACTGCATAGTTGCAATCTGGCTGCAGGGAAGTGTACTCACTCTTCTCAGAGTCAGTTCCCTGCACAATCTTAGCAGGATATTGTTCATGATGAAGAGGGAGATGGGTGCATGTTGCTGCCTCTGCAGAAGTGAGACCATTTCCCATGTTCCGTTCCTCTGCTTTGGTAGAAGAGCGATCAACACATGTCTGGCATCTCATTGCTCATGCAGGAAAGCAATCTGCTGACATGCAGCAACTCTTCATTCATGAAGAATAGCCAAACGGACATAATTCCTTTGCTCCTGGAGAACTGAAAGCTGCTGATAGATAACATCCCTCATTGAGAACACCAATCTACGGATGAGTGGTATTTTGTTGCTCAATGAGAAAAGCAGCCTGCTCAACGAGGATAAAAAGCTGAACGTTGGTGACATATTGCTGATCCTTTGGAGCTTCAAGCTATTTCTGTGTGGCAGAGACCTGGCCTTCAGCTGGAAGCCACAAGTCTTTGTCTGGCCTCTGCCTGTGCCTCCATGGCAGCTGTCCCCTACACTGGAAGGACTGTGCGATGGGATTGTTACCCAGCTCTTGCAAAGAAGTGTACAAGACACCTAGAATGGAGATTATGGTCTTCTGACATTTTAGAGCAGGATAAAATGTCGGCACAACATCGTGGGCCGAAGGGCCTGTACTGTAATGTTCTATGTTCTATGACTTCTCACAACCTTCTGTGAAAGCTTGTAGATGGATTCCACCACCTTCCTTGATATCTCCCATATTAGGCGAAGCAGTCCTGACGGGTCTACTGTGCATCTACATCAGCCTTATCATAATGATAACCCAAGAGTTGTCCTCATTTCATTCCTCTAATTCTATACAGATCTGTGGATCCTCCCCCTCTGGCAAGTACCCCTGCCTACTCATGGTGCCAGACTGCAGCCTGTTGTTGCCTGCTGTATCTCCCTGTGACACATGTCCCTCGAACCTAATCAGTTCTCACACTCTCTGGGGTGGTGCTGCAGGTCGTTGTTCTCCTTCTCTTCTCCCTCCAGCATCCTCTCCCACTCCTCCTGTTCTGTGTCCTCCTCTTTTGGGAAGGATTAAATTTGTGACCTATCCTGATACTCTGTAAAACCAAAATAGAAAATAGTTGCACTTCTAAGCTGCAGTCAAAATACCTCTATGGTGATGCAGAATATATGATATTGAGTATGTCTACTGTTGATCAAATCAAAGGGAATGAAGATAACACAATGAAGCATTGTGAACATAACTGATAAATTGATGAGATTTTCTTGTTGCACTGTTTGGGGATTCTCTCTCCCGACCAACACTGTCCCAGCAACCTCCTGTTCACCTTTTCTAATGGCAGCACCGATGGCGTACCAAATGTCTCCCCCATCCACAGTCCATCCAACAGTGCACAGGGCATCTGTCCTGGCTTTTATCTCCTGATTTCCTGCACAAGAAGTTCACTATCATGGTGAGTAAACCCGTGTCTTTCTCCACCATGGCAGCTATAAAGTGTGCTTGTGCTTGGTTGCCATGAGAATTGAACCTTTATGGGGTGATACCCTTCATCTTGGCATGCAACAAGATGTCATTAGGTGCTAAAATGACTGTAGGCCATCAAAAACTGCAGAGATCCCATGTTAGTGCATCTTCTGGTTTGTAAACCATCCTAAGGCAGTTTCAGATATGTTATTGGCCAATTTCATGTTTTTTGAAAGGAAAGCTGAATGGGTGTTAGCCCTTAAAGCAAAAAAAAGGGTTTGTGCATGAAAAGCAGTGAAATCCAAATTCTAGGCTAACGATTTTAAAACAGAATGGGAACAGAATATGATGAGGTGCTCAGAGGAGAAGTTGCCAGGACAGAAAGATGAATTGAAGTATGATATAGAGATGAGAGCTACACCACTATCTCAGTAGCTTAAGCAAGATAAATATCGTGGAAAGTGTAGCGCGGTGGGGATGCAACTTTAAGATAAAAGTAGTTTTGACCCTCTTTGCCCTTTACATTTCCACGCTATATTAGCATAATTAAAATCTCCTATTGTCTCCATAGTTCTTACACCCTTTTGTGAGTTAAATAATAGAAGTTGTTGTGGTCCGTTTGGCCCCTCTTGTCTATACCGCTTTTCAATAAGATCATAGCTGAGCTTTTAACTCAGTTTCCTGCACTAACCCTTACCTATTGATTCAATTACTATCCAAAAATGTATCTATCCAGTCTTGCTCTCATAGCTCCCCTGTATCATTTAATGGCCTACAGTAGATACATATAAATAGTGGATGCTTTAGTGTTCCTTAATTCTAAACGTCAGTTCTGTCCTTAATGTCTCAATGATGTATCCTTAAAAGATTCTTTGACCAATACTGCCACCAACTGCCCCACCTCTTATTCCTTGCGTATCATTGCAGAATACCAGGAATATAATGTTCATTATCAGTCCCTTATTTGGGCCAGATCTCTGTTATTGCCATTATACTGTAGAACCACATGCAGCTCACTAACCTTATGTAGCATGCTACATTGCATTATGTACATGAATACCAAACCCTTTTTGGACCACCACTATTTTGCCCTCTGTCTGATCACTTCTGCTTCTGAACTAGTCCTTACTTTTTTGCTATTTATTACTTTCAGTCTGGTGTGCCTTGTTGCTTTTCTCTGTAGTTTAATTTAGATACCCATTTAACCTGCCAAATAGGTTTAACTCCTCCCCCGCATCACTAGTTAATCGTCCACGTGATACTGAGGTGCAAACTTCAACATGCTCTCCACTGCTCCAAAACTGCCAAATTGCCTACCAAATTTCTCCAGCTACTTATTAACTTATTACATCTTCCTACCCAATAAATCATTGTATTCATTCACATGTAGCACTAAGAGTAATCCACCTTTAGTGGACCTGGCATATCCTCCCTAGCTCCGGTAACTGACTTCAGGACTTCTATCTTATTGGTTTTAATCTGACCATGACATCTGTTCAAAATGCCATCCACTCATTCAGCAATGCCCTTTACCCTTCCTGCTAGGGGCCAACACACATTGTAGGGCTCATATTGGTCATTGCTGAAAAGTTCATCTCCTCAAAAAATTGAACCCTCTCTAAACACACCGTTCCTATGCTTGGCTGTCCTTCCCCCACACCATGAATTATTCAATGGTGTCTGGCCCTGGAAAATACTCCTTCGAGGTGTCCTCAATCTCTCTGGTTTTCAACATTGAAAACTAGGGTTCCAGCAGAGCCTAATTCTCCAATCTTGGCATTGGCCTCTCATTTACTGGCCTCAGTTTTCTGTGGCTGTGGATTGAGTAGGTCAGAGGCTAGGAATCCTGCCATCATGGATGATGCGTACTTCTTGCATCCTTCTATTGGAAGTACATCCAATTTTGCTGGATCTTTCATCAGCTGCTCAGCCTTGCTGGTCAGTCACACTTGGGCCATGCTCTTTCTTCCAACGTGGTCTTGATCTGGTGGCAAGCAACATTCATGCAATTGAAATTCCAGGCAATGACAATCTCCAAAAAGACAGAGTAAAACCCTGACATTCAGTGGCATTACTGTTGCTATGTACCCCACCATCGGCATCCAGACATTCAGGGGTGGGGGGAGGGGAGTCACTAGTGACCAGAAATTCAACAGGACCAGCCATATAAGTACTGTGCTTACAGTTCAGAGGCTGGGTATCCGGCAACAAGTGATTCACCTTTGAATGCCTCAAAGCCATTCCACTATCTACAAGGAACAATGTAAGAGGATGATAGCATTTTCTTAATTTGCCTGGAAAAGCGCAGTCCCAACAACACTCAGAGCTCAACACCATTCAGGAGAAAGCAACCTACTTGACTTGCACTTCATCCAACAACGTAAGCATTTATTCAGTGTTACCATCAACAAAATGCACTACAGTTACTCATCTAGGCTACTCTGAAAGCACCTCCCAAACTCATAGGCTCTACTGCCAAGAAGGACAAGGGCTGCAAGTGCATGGGTATATCAGCACCTGCAAGCTCCCCTCAAAAATCACAAATAATCCTGACATAGGAATAAATTGTTGTTCCTTCACTGATATTGGGTCTAGACCATGGAATTCCTTACCCAACAACACATTAGAGTACCTTCACCAGAAAGACTGTTGTGATTCAAGAATATGGCTCAAATTACCTTCTCAGTGGCAATTAAATAAAGGCAATAAATGCCGGTGTTCCCATTGAAACCTATATCCCATAAATTATCTCTCCTTGTATCTTGCAAACTCTCACCCCCCCCCCCCGTATCTTTTTGCTCTGACAAGATATCCCTCACTATATCTGTGTACTGTCAATTTTTCTTCACCTTTCACTTATACCTTTCCCCCTCTAATTCACGCATTCTCTTCCTGAACATCCTTCTTTCTCCCCGTATCTCTCCCTCCATGTAAGAAACAAGAGCAGGATTAGGCCAATCAGCACCTCAAACCTACTCTGCCATTCAATAAGATCAGGGCTGGCCCAATATCACCTGCAAAACAATTTTCCTTACTCTCTCTCCATATCCCTTGACTCTCTTTCTCTCGTTCATCAACTGTTTGTCTCACTGTGCCCTCTCCTCTCAATCTCTCCCCTGTATCTATCTTTCCCTCTATAACTTCACTTCTGCTTTCCTTCTCTCTCTCTCTTCTCCCACCCTCAGCCCATACCTCTCTTGGTTTCTCTCTCTCACTGGATACCCCCCTCTCTTTATCTTTCTTCTGCTGTATCCCTGTTTCTCTCTTTAACCCCATATTTCTCACTCTCCATCTGTACCTTTCCCCAGCTCGCTCATTCCCCTCACGTTCTCTCCCCTGGATCTCTCTACATCCATCAAACACCCCCTCTCCTGCATCTCCAACTCACCCTCTCCCTGAATCTCACTCCCTGTAAGGTGTACCCTGCCCATTCTCTTCCCCCCTTTTAGATCTCCCTATCATTCCCTGTGTATCTCACATTCTCTCCATCTCTGTACCCTCTCTCTCCCTTCCCCTTTAGCTTTCAATCTCACTCTTGTCTTCCTTCCATCCTTGTATCTTTCCCATCTTGTCTCCCCCGCATCAGAATTCTCCTCCCCTGTATCTCTCTACCCCCTCTCTGTATTTCTCTCCCTGTCTCTTTCCCTCCCCCAGTATCTCTCTCCTGCTGACGTCTGCCTGCTGACTCTCCCCTCCGCTCTCTCCCTCTGCCCTTCTCTCCGCCTCTCTCTCTCTCTCTCTCTCTCTCTTTCTCGGTGCTGCCGCCTCGCTTCATTCGCCTCCTCGGCTGCCGGAGCCGGTGCCGGGCTCGCCGCCCGCTCTCCATCACTCGCCGCCACCGCCTCCTACTCCAGCTCGCCGCCTCCGCTCGCTCCGCGGCCCCAGGTAAGAGTACGACAGCGGCCGGGGCTGCGCCAGGGAAAGCCCGGCCCGGCCACGGGGCACCGGCCGAGCCCAGGCCTCGCCGCCTCCGCCGGGCCGCCGCCGAACTCAACGCCGGGGATTCACCCGAGTTCGGGCAGGGTGGAGGACAGGGAGGGAGGGAGGGAGAGTGATGGGGAAACAGAGAGAGAGGGAGAAATGGACAGAGTGGGAAAATGAGAAGTGGGAAGGCTGAGAGACTGGAAATAGAGAGAGAAAAATATGGACAAGCTGAGAGAGGAGAATGGAGAGAAATCTATAGTGGGCAATGGAGAGGGAAACTGACAGTGGTAAAAGAGAGAGAAATTCATACATAAATCAGCAGCTTGAGATTGTGGGGAATGGAAGAAGAACTGACATTAGTGGGGAGTGGAGAGAAAGAAATGAACAGGTTGATTGGGGTGAATGGAGAGTGGACAGAGAATAGAGAGCAGGGAAGGGGGAAGAGGAAAACTGACACATTGGGGTGTGGAGAGGGCAATTGACAGACAAAGTGAGAAATGGGAGAGAAATTGACAGTAGGGAAAGGAGAAGTAGAAATCAGACAGGTTGAGCTAGTGAGGAACGGAGAGAGAAAGTGACAGATCAGGACAGTGGGGCTGGAGGGAGAGAAAATGACAGATTGAAAAGGGGGAGGGGTTGTAGACAGAAATGGACACATTGAAAGAGGGAAATGTGGGGGAGAGGGAGCAATGAACAGATTGAGACCATGAAAAATGAAGAGATATTTTCAGACAATGGTAATAGACACAGAGAAATGCACAGAGAGGGGAATGGAGTGGGAAGTGGACAGACCGAGTGGGGGATGGGGGAAATTGAACCAGACCATTGGAACTGAAGTGAGAGACAAATGGACAGACTAAGGCATACAGAATGTAAAGAGCGAAGTTGGCAGAGAGAGGCAGTGGGGAATGGAGAGAATAAAATGATAAAGGAGAGAGAGAAATTGACAGGCTGAGGCAATGGGGAATGTTGGGAGAGAGAAATTCACAGACTGTGACCTGGAGAGAGAGAAATGGACAGACTAAGACAAGGGAAGAGAGAAGTTGTTGTCAGACTCTGCCATTGTGGAATGTAGATGCAGGGAGACTGACAGACAGAAACAGTGGGTAATGGATAGAGAGAAATGGATAAACAGAGAGAAAGGAATTTAATTATAGAGAAATGGACAGACTGAGAGAAGGGGTACTGTAGAGAGAAACAGACAGAGAGAAGTATATGGACTGAGAAATCAAGGAAGGAAGAAATGGACAGACAGAGAAGAATGGAGAGAACGAGACTGAAGGACAGGAAAAGCAAAAGAAATAGATGGATTGAGTAAGCGGAAGTGGGATATCGTCGTCAAGGAGGTAAAGGACGGGTGCATTAACAAAGTGGTTAGGTTACTGAACAAACAGCCATGATTCTGACCATTGATTCAGAGATGTGAGTGTATATTCTGCAACAGCAGCTGGAAAATTTGAATTCCAAGTAGTCGAATCAATCTGGAATCCATCTGGTTCACTGGTGGCTATCAGGGAAGGAAATCTGCTGGCCTTAAATGGTCTGACCTTTAAGTGACTCTGGGCCCATCAATATGGTTGACTCTTAACTGCCTTCTCAATCCCTGTCCAGTGAATGAATAGAAAAAAGGTAGAGAGAGAAATGTATGCAGACTATAGGTAAGAGGAATGGGGTGAGATCAATCTCCTTTGCGTCTCTCTTCCACTCATAGTCTTTCCATGTTTCTCTATGCCCCTTTTTTTTTTACTTCTCTCAGCATCTGTCAGTCACGTGGAGGTACAGAATTCTAGAGTGAAAAATAGAGACAAATAGTGAGTGGAAAGAAGATAAAGGGAAACCAAGAGACACAGAGATATAGAGACCAATGTAGACAGATTGTGAGTGAGAAATGAAAGTAAAGGTATAAAGATTGATAATATAATAGAGATAGAAATAGGCGTGAACGGCAAGGGAAAAGGACAGACATGAGGACAACTGAGAGTGTGGGAGATAGAGAGAGCATCAGGAGGAGAGAAAGGCAAATTGAAGGAGATGAAAGGGGAGGTAGCAACATGGAGACAGGGAAAGGGAAGGGGTGACAAAAATAGAGAGAGAGGGAAAAATAAATGGAAGCAGATAAAGGGAGGGAGAAACAGCCTCAGAGTGAAAGACGTGTGGGGACAAATCAGAAATTGATAAAATACATAAATATAGAATTATTGAGATCAAGAGGGAAAAAAGAGGCAAAGTAGAGAGAAAAATAAAGGCCAGGAGGGATGGGAAATGTATAGAACTAAAGAAATGTCACCAAGAAGAGCATAAAGAAGATGTGTTGGTGAGAGAACTAGTGAAAAACACAGTGATAACGAAATGCAGGGAAAGAAGAGGAAAATTAACAGTTGGGGAGAAAAATGCAGTGAAGTGGGAGAGAAGGGAGTTACCCACAGTGGAGTGATATAGGGAGAGAAAATGTAGGTAGGAAAGAGAAATTAAAAGGAGGGACAAGGAACAAATCTGAGGACGAATATTAAAGTGAAACAGAAACAAGAAGAGAGAAAAAATGAGGTAGGGAGAGAAAGGCGCATGGGATAAAGAGAGAAACACAGGCAGAGACAGGGCTAGACTGGAAGTGTAATATAGCAATACAGGAAAGAAGGAAATATAGCTTCAGGAAATGAGGGAGATTCTAAGAAGCACAGAATGAAGAAATCACTGGGCAGCACAAGGAGGGAAATGGGAGGAAGAGAAAATCATTGAAGAAAACGGAGGGGAAGATGACTGCAAATAGGAAAGAAGAGTATCCTCTTCCATCTTGCAAATGTCCAAGATACCTGTACTCCATAAATCCTGATATCTTGACCATCCTGAATGTAACCTTTCCACCACTGGTGGCTGTGGCCTCAATCACAAAGGCCCTCCATAAATCTCCACCCTGAGCCTCTCCTTCCTCCTTTAAGTTGCTCGTTAAAACCTCTCAATTCGACCAAAGTTTTCATCATCTGCCTTGATGTCACTTTATCTAGCTCAGAGTCTGTTTTCATTTGATGATATTTCCTGTAAATTCCCTTAGGATGTTTTTCTGTGTTAGCGGTGCTATGTAAATACAAGTTTTCATTGAAATATGTAAGGACTCGGATGGAGAGAAATAGACCGACAGAACCTGAACAGTGAGTAGGATTCAGAAATGGGGGCACACCGAAGTCATGAGACACGGAATACAAACCTGAGGGAGGAAGGCAGCAAGAAAACACATGTATATAGTAGAGGAAAGTGAAATACGGATGTTGAGAGATAGAGGAAACATACACCACACTAACAACAAATTGGATTTACATACCAAGACTTATATCATCAAACAAAAATCGACAGAGAGCCGAATGAGAATAAGTGACCAAACAATTGACTGAGGGGTTTAAGTAGGGTCTTTCAGGATGACAGAAGAATGAAGAGATCAGAAAAGAAGGCCTGGCCTTCAAATATATGGAAAATTAAACAGGGCATGTGTAAGAGGCCAGATTTGTTAGTAAGCAGTGTTATTGGAGTGTTGGAAGGCTGGAGCAGAGGTAGGAAGGCCTCGGTGCTGAAAGGATTTAAATGTGAGGACGTTAAGGATAAGGGAACTTAAGGAACTGCAGTCAGAGAGAGAATGGGTAACCAACAGGTAGAGGAAGGGAGTTAGTCAGGGAAGCCTCAGGATGCACTTAATTCCAGAACCACTTTTACATGTTGGAAAATGGTGGAGTTCAATGTTCCTCTGGGTTGTACAGTATGAGCCAAGATCACAGGTAACTCAGTTGCAAAGGAGGGGAGGAGGAAGAGTCCAAGGGCAGTAGTGGTAGGAACCTCAGTAGTGAGGATAATAGACAAGAGCTTCTGCAGTTGTTGACCTGAATCCAGGGTGGGGCCTTGCCTCTGCAGTTGTCAACCTGAATCCAGTATGATGTCTTGCCTCCCTGGTGCCAGGGTCAAGGATGTAAGAGCACAGTTGCAGGGCATTCTAAAGGGGGAGTATAAATAGAGGTCATGGTTCACATTGTTACTTATGACATAGATTAAATGAGGGATGAGGTGCTGCAACTTGAATTTAGGGAGCTAGGTAGCATATTGAAAAGCAGGTCCTCCAAGGTTGTAATCTCCAGATTAATTTTGGTGCTCTGTGCTTAGCGAGTATAGGAGTAGGATAGATCAGACAAATGTGTGCCTGAAGAGGTTGTACAAAGGAGGGCTTTAGATTCTTAGACTGGGACTGTTTCTGGGACTGCTGGAACCTGTGCAAGCCAGCTGAGCCCAAACCAGAATGGGTCCAACATCTTTGCAGGGTGTGCGGTTTGCTAGTGCTGTTGGAGAGGGTTATAACTAATTTGGCAGAGGACTGGGACCCAGAATAGGAGAGCACAGTAGGAGGTGAGGAACAGCCAGATATAGGAGGAAAACTAGGTCCAGTAGGCAGAGCACACGTAGACTTGATAAGGCACATGGGAGGACGCAAGGCTGGATTGCATCTATTTTGACCACTAAGCCAGATGAACATTGGCTGTGGTTGGGGGGGGGTGTTGTGTAAAAGAGGAAGTGGCTTTGCATTACTAATCAAGGAGTCTATAACTGCAGTCATTATAAAAGGTTCTTCAAATGAGACCACAGGGTGGAGCTTAGAAACAAATAGAGGACGATCGCATTGCTAGAGGCGTATTGAAAGCCTCCACTCAGCGGGAGATAGAGTAGTAGATATGTAGGCAAATCACAAAGAAGTGTAAAAATAATAGGGTAATAGTAGGGGATTTCAACTTCTCCAGTAGTAATCGAGATTGCCTCAGTGTGAAAGGCTTAGAGGGAGAAAGTTTTTAAAGTGCCTCCAGGAGAGTTTATTGATTGTCGTACGAGGGAAGGAATGCAGCCATTTGAGTGGAGGATGTTCCAGTGGAACAGCATTTTGGAGATAGTGACTCATAACTCTGAAAGTTTTAAGGTTGTTATGGGGAAGGACAAGGATAAGCTCAAAATTAAGGTCCTGAATTGGGGAAAGACCAATTTCAATATTATAAGACAGGACCTGGCTAAAGTAGACTGGGAGCAGCTACTTGAAGGTAAATCTGCAGGTGACCAGAGGGCGGCACTCAGGAATGAGTAGTGAGTTTTCAGGGCCAAGATCTTTCGATAATAGTGAAAGGCAAGGCTACAAGATCAAAGAACCTTGATTCAGCAAAATTGGTAGCTTATGGCAGGTTTAGAGAACTGAAAATAGGAGAGGCTTTACAGGACTCTAGAAAGTGCAGGGGGTTATTAAAAAACAGAATTAAGAGGGCAAAGAGAGGGTACAAAATAGCTCTGGCAGACAAATTAAGGAAAATCCTAAAGTGCTTTATAAGAGCAAGCGGGTAACCAAGGAAAGAGTAGGGCCTGTTAGGGACCGATGTGGCAAACTTCTAATCTTCTCAGGCCACAGAAGAGGTGCCAAATAAGTATAGGATAGTGAATTTGATACCTTTATTCAAGGAGGTTCATGAGGATAAGCCAGCATTAATTTGCGCTCAGAAAGTAGGGTTTAATTGAGGGTCGTCAACATAGTTTTGTTAAGGGGAGAATGTGTTGGATTATTTCAACTGAATTTTTTTGTGATGGTAATTAAATATGTCGATGAGGGTAGTGAAGTGAATATGGTCTACGTGGACTTCAGTAAGACATTTGATAAGGCCCCACATGTGAGAGTGTTTTAAAACGTAGAAGCATGTGGATCCAGGGCAGTTTGGCAAATTGGATCTGATATTGGGTTGCTGATAGGAGGTAGATGATGATAGACAAGGTTTATTTTTGCAATCGGAGGCCTGTGGCTCAGTGCTGGGACCCTTGCTGTTTGTTATATACATTAACGATCTGGATGTGAATGTAGGAGGTATGATTAGTAAATTCACAGCTGACGCAGGAAATGGTGGTGTTGTTGATAGAAATGAAAGTAATGTTTGGCCTCAGAATGATATTCATGAGTTTGTAAGATGCACAGAGAAATGGAACATGGAATTAATTGTGAAAAATGTATGGACTTGTATTTTGGGAGGACTAATAAGGCTAAGATATACACTAGGAAGTACTGAGGAATAGTGGGACCTTGATATAGGTCCCTGAAGGCAACATCATAGGTAAATAAGATGATTAAGAAAGCATACAGGATACCAACCTTCATTAGTACGGATACAGAATGTAAGAATAAACTACAAGGAGGTTATGGTATAACTATAAAAAACAGGTAGGCTGAAGTTGGAGTGCTATGTGTAGTTCCGATCGCCACACTGTAGGAAGAATGTGATTGCATTGGAGAGGATACAGTGGAAATTAACCAGGATGTCGCCTGGGATGGAACATTCCAGCTATGAGGAGACATTGGATAGGCTGGGTTTCTTTTCCTTGGAGTGGAGAAGGTTGGTGGGAGGTGGGGGAGGTGACCTGATTGATGCATACAAAATTATAAGTGGCTTACATGGGGTAAATACAAAAAACTTTTTCTCTTAGCAGGGGTGTCTATGAGCAGAGGGTAAAGACTTAATCAAGGGGTACTGAGATTTAGAGGGGACAAGGAAGAATTTTTTCACGTACTGGGTGATTGAAATCTGGAACGTACTGCCTTTTCTCACAACATTAATGAAGTATTTCTATGAACATTCAAAACATCATGACATTGAAGACTATGGGGCAAGTACAGATCAATGAGGTTAGTGTAGATAGGTACTTGATGGTTGGCATAGACACAGTAGACTGAAGGGCCTGTTTCAGTGCTGTAAGTACCGTAATTTTTAAGATTGGAGAAGCAGGAACACAAAGATGAGCACACAGATCATTAAGTACATGCGTGAAAGTGACTAAGAGTTATTGCAGGTCAGGATTTAGACTGCAGATTTTTAGATGAGCTCAAATTTATAGGGTTGAAAGGTGGGAGAATATCTAGGAGACCATACAGGAGATATTTAATTCAGATAGATGTCAAAGGATATGGGAGAAGAGCAGGAAAATGTTGTTGAGATTGGATCTTGTCATGATCTCACTGAATGGCAGAGCAGGCTCAAGGGGCTAATTGGCCTATTCCTGCTCTTGTTTCTTATGTTCTTCTGGGTGGGACAGGAGTGGAAATAAACAATACTATTTGGCGTTCTCTGTCAGTTTTCCTTTGTCTGCAATTTGCAGTTTAAAGCCTATATCTGGCCTCCAAATTCTTCCTCCTCCTTGGTTGAGACAGTATTCCTCTGGACTTGGTTCACTTGTTATAGCAAGCAATAAGAAAATGCTTACAGGACCTCAAGGCATGGGCAAGGAATTATACCCATTTTAAATGATTTGCCAGATGTGAGCAAGTGAAATCATACACTCTTCATGTCATAGTCTACTTATTTGGCAGATGGGTGCTATGATTTTTTTAGTATCCCCAAAATGTTAGTAATGGCGAGGGATGCAATCTATAATGGGGTTAGGTGGGGTTGAGAAGAATAGAAATTAATTTTGGACATGACCAGTTCTTCCAACAAGATAAAATATTCAATGTTTATGCACACATAAATGCATATTCATTGTTTATCATTCTATCACTGTAATTTTTCTGAGCCGCATTGAGATACTTGTCGAATCTGAAATACTTTTATTTTGGTAGAGTGTAAAAGTTTAACGTACAACTGATCTCATGTTTGCATTCTATTTTTGTGCAATAAAAGGTGTGTGTTATGCATATAGGCCCTTTGAGAATAACTGATTTCAAACAAATTGTTCATACTTATCTAATCCCAGTGGTGATTCTGACAGGTTTTTACTGCTGTAATCTCAGTCTAGACAAACATATGTTTTCCTGATCTCTTGCCCAAGTCATCCCTCCATTAGATGTTAAGTAAATTCCTATTTCAAATTTGGTCATCTTATAAAGCATTGGTGATATGTTGAATCAGATGTTCGTGAATATAGCAGTTGTGAAGCAAAAAAGCTGCATTTGCTGAAAACCTGAAATAAAAACAGAATGCTGGAAACATTCAGCAGCTTAGGCAGTGCCTGAGGAAAGGGAAACTGTTACCATTTCAGGTCGATGATCTTTCACCAGAAGTTGGAAAAATTAGAAATCAAACGTGTTTTAAGTTGAAGGGAAGGGACGTGCTGGATGGAGAGACCAAAGTGAATGTCTGTGATAGAGTAAAGAACAAGAGAAATTGAAATACACAAGTGCTGGTGGTGCCAGCTGAGAGAGAGTTGTTAATCACAACTGCACTGTCTGGAAAAGACATAAGAATAAAGAGATAAATGAAGACTGAGGAGAGAGAGGAAAAAATAACCCTGGAACTGTGAGGTACAAAACCTTGCAAATGTTGCAAATCAGAAATAAAACAGAGAATGCTGGAAATACTCAGCAGGACAGCAGCATCTGCAGAAAAAGAAAAACACTGTTAATGTTACATTTTGATGACTTTTCATCAGTACTAGTCAGTGCTCATACAAACTAGAAGATACGTTCTCTGGAATTGTTGAATTCACTATTGAGTCCTGAGACTATAATATACCCAGTTGGAAGATGAGATGCTTTCCCTAGAACTTATGTTGGTCTTTGTTGGAACAGTATAAGAGGTCAAAATGGATATGGAAGGTGCAATTAAAGTGATAGACAGCTGGACCCTCATGATCAATTTTGTGGACTTAGGGAGGTGTTTGACAAAGTGGCAACTCCAGTATAAGGGGGATCATAATGTGAGCACCAACCATTGTACTCTGATTTGGAAGATGCAAATGACAGCTTCCCCTGAAGAGAAGAGGGAAAAGGGAAAGTATTACATATGCTGCAGTTACAAAGAAAGGTGCTATGAGAAGGGGAGAGGGTGACGGTGGAATGTGATGGAGGGAACAATCCTTTTGGAATATGGGGAGGGGAAGGAAGGAGAAGGTGTGTTTGTTCATGGCATCACATTGAAGGTGGTGGAAATCATAGAGGATGACCTTTTGCAGGGGAGGCCAGTGGGCTGGAAGGTGAGGGTGGGAGGAGAGGAGGTGATAGGGGAAGTATCTGCTCTTTCTCGGATAATTCATTTGTTCCCTCCCCACTCCTTTCTTTTCAACTTAAAACCTGTTTAATTTCTAACTTTTCTCAGTGCTGACAAAAGATCATTGACAGAAACAGTACCTCCACTCCTATCTCCACAAATGCTGTTTGACCAACTGAGTATTTCTGGCATTTTGTGTTTTTATAACATTGTTATTCTGCTGTTGTTACTTTATGTCAGTATAGGGCAACATTGATCTGTATACTCTAGGAGGGAAGAAACTCTCATTTGCATTATGTGATGCACAACTTTCTTGTAATTTTGGATTCCTGTTTTTAGATGTTCTTTTTTAATGGATATAAAATGTTAAAGGGGCTAAATCCAATGTGTTGAAAATGGACCTGAGGATTTGTGTACAACTTGCTGCTCCTTACTAATTATAATTGTATCGTCCGTTCAGCATTATTCACAGTGTTGATTACTGGACACTTCAACAGGAGGTTAATATTGTGAGTGACAGGCTCCAGTTAAATTTATCCTGCGCAGCTTAACTCTAGGCAACACCTCTTGAAGGTGAGGTGCATTGTGACTGCAGCAGATGCACAGAGTCATTCTCAATGAATCTGACTGAGAAATGAGTGAAGAAAGGTGCAACAGAGTGTGGGTGTTCAAACACTGCACTGTAGGCCTTGGTGGAGGAGGTGGAAAGTAAGAAAAGGCCTCTGATATCTGCTGGAGGCCCTTCATACACATGCTGTGAAGGCAGTGGGAGCAAATAGCCATGAAGTTCACAACTAGGTGTTGTCTGAAGTACCTGAATACAGTTCCAAACAAAGTTCAGTGACCTCCTATGAATGGTCAGTGTCAGTGGATGCATCTTCAAACACCACACCATAAGCCTCCAACTCTCCTTATTCTTCACTGCTCCATCACTCATCTTCTTTAGTAACTATAACCCACGCCTAGCATTCATTAGCTCCATTGTGTCCTCACAAACCTAGTGCTACTGCAGCACTCATGCAGCTCAGTTTGCACACACATCCAGCTATTCAATAACGTTGACTGGTTTCTCTTTCCACCGATGCTGAGTTCTTTCAGCATTTTTTTTGTTTCAAGATTCCAGCATTTTGCTTTTGTTTTCCATTCAGTCATGAAGACTGCATTTTCCAGACATTGCAAATCATCATTGACACACTTGCTTCCATCTTGGAAGACATTTACAAGTGGATGTAGCAGGAGCTACCCGGAGATAAGGGTGTACCTGCACGTCTAATCCTCACAAAGGACTTGCTATTATTGGGTCTCCTCATTGAGTCTGTGGCCAGCAGTGAGACAAAACCTATCAAGGATGACGGATCCTTGTTCTCAGTCATCTTTTTCACATCCTACCATCCATTAACTGACACAGTCCTCCTCTCTACAAGCTGCAGATGATGTAAGCAAGCACCTCTTAATTTTGTCTCCCCCTTCACATCACAGATACCCATGTATCATTTTTTGTTTCAGATATGCAAGTTGACCAGGCATTGTAAGAAGTGGAAGAAAGCACTGATGATGAAGACACAGCATCGCACAATTTCACACTCGCAGTCACTATCCCAGATATTGACACTTTGTATAGTTTAGAGGACAACACAGGAGTAGGGACATGGTGAGACACTGGGCGTGACTGGGCTGCTCTTAATGATGGGACCAAGTGCCACAGGCCAGCAAATGAGACCACAAACAGCCTCTGCTGAAGAGGACACAGATAAGGATATTGATGGGGCAGGCTACAGACAAAACCAATGGGTGGGTATACGCACCAAAATGGGTGGGTATACACGGGGAAAGCTGCTCAAATGCTTGCCTTCAATGTCAAGGAGTCAGGGCAAGGTCTTGGAGCTATCCTTGGCTGCATGGAAATATTGACCACCCCTATTTGCACATTTGTAAGGCTCAACCAAGAAGTAGTTTCTGTGGCCAATTTTGTACTCCCCTTTGCAGCAGAAGCCAACCAAGGACTGAGTGCTATTCTGAAGGCTCAGATTCCATCATTATGCTGTTGGATCGGGTTATTTTCGAACCCGCAGGTTCTTTCAGGAGTCCAAGAATGAGTTGAAAACAACTTGTGCTTCACAAACTTTTATTAGAAAAGTTTAAAACAAAGAAACAGTTACAGAGCACATGGCACTAGCTTTACTACAAGGAGATGAGCCGAGACAAAGGAACTAAAAATGAGTTAGGGCCGGGGGAGGAAGAGAGCAAGAGAGAGATAGGCATGAAAGTGATTAACAAAAAAAACACCTTTTATACCTGATATAGGAGGAGATAAGAGGTATTCCTTAGCTAACAATAGTCCAATCAGAAAACCTATTAGATACCTGTGGCAAAATCAACCAATGAGAAAATGCGTATTCATCTGGTGGACGAACCAATAAGCTAGGAAGTGGCCATTCCTTGTACAGCCACTTGAGGTGTATTAAACACTATACATGGTAAAAAAAAAACTACTTAAAACAGTTGAATCCAACAATGCTGTGGAATATTGCACGTGAAGGGGCTTGCAAGGTTTTGTACCAGTCTAGGAATCACTTCTCCAAAAGTTTACTAGGACTGCTGATCCACCATTATGGTGAGTGGCAGTAGTTCATGGAGTATTTTTCTGCTGTCCTCATTCAGGAAGACAGAATTCATCATCACATCTCTGCCATTCTTTCAGCACTCTTCCTGTTAAGTCAGCTATTCCAGCTACCGTCTCCCTCAAATTGAAATGTGGAGACAACTGCAGCCAGATCAGCTCGATCCAGGGTTGCTCAAGTTCTTCCTCCAATGTAAAGTGCCAGTTCCACCGCTGAAAATCAGCAATCTTGCACCAGCCATGCTGTCGCCAATGAAGTAGCATTGCATAGGAGCATTAGGATAGACAAGCACATGTAAATGCTAAGCATTCATGGTGATTATTCGAATGTTGCATAGAGTATTGCTTGATTCACTTTAAATTTGCTTTGAAGTGTTTTTTTTATGATGTCTTTTAATTTTGTGATGTAGCTGAGTGAATGCCATGACATCATTAACAGGGGAAAGGTAAGATGTAAGACTCGATGAATGAGCAATTAGAGTTGTAGTTATTAGAAATACACCCTGATAAGTTCTTCATGAGGAACCTGGACAGATGGGAGGTATCTTGTTTGCTTTCCCCTTCCCTTTCCTCCTGATTCTGCTCTTCGTTGGGAATAAAATCATTTAATGGGCTATAAAGCACTTTGGAACAACCAGAGGATGCAAATGATGGAATTTAAATTCCGTCTTTTTAGTTGCTAGCTGGATAGCTGCTGGCAAGGTCTGAGCCTCCTGATGATGAGATTTTGTAGCCCACAGCAGACTAGCACAACAATGACCATCACTTTGTTGAGCAGTACAAGGCTCTTCCAGAGCAATCCTCAATACAAAAGAGTCATCCTGTCTGGCAGGAGTGTACTATTTCACATTACAAGTGTCAGCATGCTTTTCATTGTAATACTGTTGCCCATATGTGCATGGATTATGCACCAGAATCATCAGCCATGTTATTAGCTGACAGCTGTCACTAGATAGCCAATCATTGGTTTGTTGTTGTGCAGCTGATAGTTGACAAGTCATGCCTGAAAGGAAATGGCCCAGTGCTACTGCCCATTTTCTGGAACTGGTGTGGTTCTATACTGATGGCACATCTTCTGCTCTGTTGGCTGTGCTGCCAGCTGCCCTTGCATTGTGCCAGTGGTCTCCTCATGGGAAGAAAACCTGCTGAACCAACCTGGTGCAAGCATAGCAGACCCATTGAAATGAAGTGGAACTTATTTTGTTATTTAATTTAGTTCAAGTGTGTGTGTGTGTGTGTGTGTGTCTTTATGTGTGTATATACACTTTAAGCTTTAAATCTCGAGTTAAATTTTAATTTTTCTTATCTTTCTTTCTAATTTTTTTAACCAGGCCTAAGTGTTAGTGAATGTTTGTGGATGTCAGAAACGTGCACAAATATTGAATAACACTGATAGCTTTAACAGCATGAGCCTAAGGATGAGGATTCCTTTGGAGCCAAAGCTATTCTGTGAGTGCAGCTGGTTGCTTGCGCTGAGGTTGCCTCGGATCTGCACCTCGCCGTACAAAAGTGCTAGTATCTGGTGACAGAAATGTTGGAAGAAATGTTGTGACCTGGGGCTTGAGAACAGCAATTTCAGGGCAACAGAATATCTGCCCAACATGTTTGCATTCAGTGGCAGCTTTTATTGTGAAAATTAAAAACAGAGAGTGTTGGAAACACTCAGCAGGTCAGGCAGCATCTGTGGAAAGCGAAACTGAGTTAAAATTTTAGGTGGAAGATCCTTTTGTCAGAACTGAGAAAGAGAAAATATCACTATATAATGCCTACAATCCTTGTATAACTTTGTAATATCATTGCCAATTAGATAATGGCTAGAACAAATGAAATGTTGTCATCAATCTGTGAAAAGAGTGTTAGTAGAGTCCCTTGTACTTTGGATGCCAAACTCTTTAAAAGTAACCACCATTTCTAGCCTGAAGAAGATGAGCACATGACTATTACTGACAAGGCAATCATTGCCCAGCTCTGATGTTAACAGTTGTAAGTGCAGTATGGATCAGATTTATGGAAGCGTAGGGATCTCACACATTGTCCTCACTGCAGTTCAGAGAGAAGAGTTGCTTCCAAAGTACCTTATGTATATATGCCTGTTTAATGAGCAGCTTGTCCTACTCTGATTATACTGTTACAGGGAAATTTTCTACTGAAGCGATAATGTCTTGGAGCAACTAGTTTGACCAGATGCCTAAAGTCAGCAAAATGTCCTTCAGCACCTAACACACCATTCCCAGTAGGTTTCTGCAACTTGAACCAACTCTACAATCATAAATTTGTAGAAATGCAACAATTGCAAGAAGACATCCAGTAGCTGATCTTTTCAAAGCAGTGGAATTTGGTGCCTTTTGTGCTACACAGAAGGTGCTTCAACCTCCATCTCCAATTAGTGCCTCTTTCTCCTTTGGAAGGTGAACACTAATGGAGACATAGATGTTACTTTTGATTGAAACCACTCAGTAAGTCATGAAACTAGGTGAGCAGGTAATGAATTATAAATAAACTGATAATTTTTGGAAAGACTTGAATCAAATTATGCTGAAGGATATTCTGAAGGATCACACAAAATGCTGGAGGAACTCAGCAGGTCAGGCAGCATCTATGGAGGGAAATAGAGAGTAGACGTTTTGGGTCAAGACCCTTCAGCAGGACCTGTCTCAACCTGAAGCATCGACTGTCCGTTTCCCTCCATAGGTGCTGCCTGACCTGCTGAGTTCCTCTAGCACTATATGTGTTGCTCCAGATTTCCAGCATCTGCAGTCTTTCTTGAAGGATTGCTTTTTAATAAGGATGTTATGCATAAAGAACATAGCACACGTGCCTATAACATGAAAATGGCAAAGATTGAAAAGGATTTGGAAGCGACCATTGGAAGTTGCTCTTTGAAAATTACTTTAAAATACTTCTGTCAGAAAAGTAATTTCAACAATATTTGTCAGTGCCAGGAGCTCACAGATGCAGTTGCTGAAATGCAGACACAAGAAATTCTGCAGATGCTGAAATCTGGAGTAATACACAAAAATTGCTGGAAGGACTCAGCAGGTCAGGCAACATCCATGGCAGGAAATAAACATTCAACGTTTTGGGCCGAGACCCTTCATCAGGACTGGAAAGAAAGAGGGCAGAAGCCAGAATAAGAAGGTGGGGGAGTGGGGTGGGGGGGGGGGGGGGGGAGCACACGCAGGCAGGTGATAGGAGAGTTCAGGTGATAGGTAAGTCAAGGTGAGAGGGGGAAGGTAGTGGGTGGGGGAGGGGGGAAGATGTAATAAGCTGAGAGATGATAGGTAGAAGAGGCAAAGGGATGAAGAAGGAGGAATCCGGTAGGAGAGGGCAGTGGACCATGGATGGAGGAGGGGAGAGGAGATGGACGGGTCATCAAGGTGGGGGAAGGGAGCCACAGGAATAAAGGAAGACCTTCCTTTGGTAGGGGGGGGGGGAGAGAAGAAAAAGAAAGGGTGGGGCTACCAGAAGTTAGAGAAATTGATGTTGAGACCATGGAGACCATGAGGTTGGAGACTCCCAAGGCAGAATATGAGATTCTATTCCTCCAACCTGCATCTGGCCTCAACATGGCAGTAGAGGAGGCTATGGATAGACATGTCAGTATGGGAATGGGATGTGGAATTGAAGTGGGTGGCCACTGGGAGGTCCTGGCTGTTGCAGCAGACGGAGCAAAGACGTTTGACAAAGCGGTCACCCAATCTGCGTCAGATCTCACCGATGTACAGGAGGGAGCACCGGATGCAATTATGACAGCCTCGGACTCACAGGTGAAGTGCTGCCTCACCTGGAAGGATTGTCTGGGACCCTGAATGGTGGTCAGGGAGGAGGTGTAGGGACAGGTGTAGCACTTTGTATGGTTGCAGGGATAAGTGCCGGGAGGGTCATCAGTGGGGAGGGATGAATGGACAAGGGAGTTGTGGAGAGAGCAGTCCCTGCAGAAAGCAGAGAGAGGGAGTGAGGGGAAGTTGTTCCCGGTAGGATCCCGTTGGAGGTGGCGGAAGTTGCGGAGAATGATGTGTTGGATACGGAGGCTCATGGGGTGGTAGGTGAGGACAAGGGGAACCCTGTCCCTGCCCATACTGACATGTCTATCCATGGCCTCCTCTACTGCCACATTCAGGCCAGATGCAGGTTGGAGGAACAACACCTCATATTCTGCCTTGGGAGTCTCCAACCTCATGGCCTCAACATCGATTTCTGGTAACCACATCCCTTCTTTTTCTTCCTCCCCCCCCCCCCTACTCCTTTGTCTTCTCTTATTCCTGTGGCTCCCTTCCCCCACTTTGATGACCTGTCCATCTCCTCTCCTCCCCTCCCCTCCTCCATCCTTTATTCCATGGTCCACTGTCCTCTCCTACCGGATTACTCCTCCTTCAGCCCTTTGCCTCTCAGCTTGTTACATCCCCCCCCCCCCCCCCCCACCCATCTACCTTCCCCCTCTCACCTGGACTCGCCTATCACCTGATCTCACCTATCCCCTGCCTGCGTGTGCTCCTCCCCTTCCCCCCCCCCCCACCACCTTATTCTGGCTTCTGCCCTCTTCCTGTCCTGTCCTGATGAAGGGTCTCGGCTCAAAACATCAACTGTTTATTTCCCTCCATGGATGCTGCCTGACCTGCTGAGTTCCTCCAGCACTTTTTGTGTATTGCTGAAATGCATCTGGATTACAACTCACTTATTGTGCAGATTGATGATGATGGATTGTGGTACAGATCATCAAAAAGATCTGATATTGAAGTAGAGAATATAGAGGATAATTACAAGATTCCATAAACATCAACCATGGTTAAACAGAAAAGAAATCTCATGTTAATAGGAATTACTAAAAAAGTCATTTCTCCAGTGTCATTTAACATATTTAGCTGAATAAATAACAGGAACAAGATTGAGGTTAGATACACCACTGCTTAATTTTAGCGTTTCAAAACATGGATGAAGAGATGGGATAGGAAAAGGTATTTTAGACTTTGTAACAATATCTACCATTACAAATTTAGAGCTTTGAACGAAATAGAACATTTTTTTCTTCATTGATAATTTAGTAAGTAAAAAGATTCAAATTGTGTTCTGATTAAGAAAATAATATTGTGGCAACTTAAGGGTTGCAATCAGCTCAGGCTTTTCACATCAGGGATACAGTCTTAAAGCCCCCCCCCCCCCCAATATTGGGAAGAAAGTCTGAGACACAAAAAAATTCAGCAGATGCTGGATGTATCTGGGGCAATACACAAAAAGTGCTGGAGGAACTCAGCAGGTCAGGCAGCATCCATGGAGGGAAATAAACAGTCGATATTTCGGGCTGAGACCCTTCATCAGGACTGGAAAGGAAGAGGGCAGAAGCCAGAATAATAAGGTGAGGGGAAGGGGAGGAGCACACGCAGGCAGGGGGTAGGTGTTCATGTGATAGATGAGTCTAGGTGAGGGGGGAATGGTAGGTGGGTGGGGGAGGGGGAGAAGATGTAATAAGCTGAGAGGTGATAGGTAGAAAAGGCAAAAGGCTGAAGAAGAAGGAATCCGGTAGGAGAGGGCAGTGGACCATGGAATAAAGGATGGGGGAGGGGAGGAGAGGAGATGGGCAGGTCATCAAGGCGGGTGAAGGGAGCCACAGGAATAAGGGAAATCAAAGGAATGGGGGGGAAGAAAAAGAAGGGGTGGAGTTACCGGAAGTTAGATAAATCAATGTTGAAGTTTCTCTTATCTGATGTTGTTAACACCCTGGATGATTATATACATACAATTTGTTCTTCAATTTCAAGTTATTCTGTGTACCATTAATTATTTTGAAATGGGACCTGTTCTGTATACTGCATTCCAAGGTCTCTAATCAAGCCATTTATTATTTTTATGGGACTTTGTTTACCTAAGTTTGAATTCCTTGTTTTAAGGGAACAAATCATCATGAATGCAGTAGCACAATATGAATTATACAGTATTTTACTGTTACCATTACAAAGTATGTCAGTTGACTTACCATGTCAACCCCAGAGGGATCCACTAATACATGTACATTAATGTTACATCTAGCCTGTTTTATGCCATCACAAAATGTAACATTTATTTCTGTTCTTTATGTCCTGCTGAAAACATAATTTGTTTTTATATTATTTGTTCAGTCCCATTATTCATTTGTGGTCTCCTTTTATCTTTTTTTAAGTACTAATCTTGAAATTACTTTTTCGTCATCTTTGTCTATTTGCTTAGAGTACACAGTTTCTTTTATTTTAAAATTTTCCCTTATGACATAATGCAAAATACTAGTAAAAATACATACAAAATCTCTTAATCAAAATGTATTTTGACTTGCGGGCCATCCAGACGTCTCGTATCCCACAGAGATTTTGGCTTTGTCTTAACATTTAATTTAGTGTCAGTTGTCATGAATCAATGTAACTTCCCTTTTCAGAGTCTCTAACCCCTCCAAAACCTTGGTTATTTACACAATAAATACAGGGTCTGTCTTGAGCAAAACCCTTCTGTATCAATGCAAAGATTTTAATCTGAATGCAGCAGACTGGTGGTTCTGGTAATAAGGTTTACTGCAAAATCTACGTTGTCCTTGCATAATAATACAATTCCTTTTGTACTTGATGAGATAGTACTTGCATACTGTTCAGTATATTTATATATTATTTGATTCAGTTAATATAAATTATTTTGCAATAATAATAAGCTTTTTGAAATCTAACTAGCTAAAAATAAGATTAATAGAACTATCTACCTGGTACATAGCACTAGTTCTGTTTATTGTGGACATAGCGTTTTTAGACATCTTAGCTATTGCTCATTAGCCTTTTGGGATTATATTGCATTAACTGTTTTTTTGGGTCTTCCATAACACCATTCATCTGGTTAGAAAAATAATGACTTTTATTTACTATGGCACATGGTTGACTCCGTTTTCTTTAAAAGTTTGACTAACATTAGTTGCTGTATTGATTTAAATTCTTCAGCCACCTATTCCTTTAATTATTGTATTCGTGACTTTGGTAAAGTCTTTTATTTTCACAAAATTCTTTGTTGTTGCTCCTTTGGAAACTCAGTGCATGTTAAGGTTGGCAAGACAGGGGTTGAATTAAATAAATGTGAGACATGGAAGTCAGTGGGCCTGAGTTTAAGTGTTTCCAACTATCATTCAGGGACTGTATCAGTCTGAAAATGGAATCAGGTTGCTGAGCACCCCATTTGTATCGAGCACCCTTTAAAATCTGCCACCGAAAGATTGCTGCCATCTTGGGCAGGGTCCTGAAAAGATTGAGCAAATCTTCTGGATGTTTCAAGGCTACATTTTATACAAAAAGTCAGGGTCCTGTGACTTTGGACCCCAACTATTCCTTTGAGGTACAAATGATGGAACATGTTCCACCCATTGTATTGTTGTTGAATCAGAAGGCCTAAAAAGGATTTTGGAAGTTGGTCACTGAACTTTTTAAAACGTCTGGGGATAAAAGGAAATGCTCCCCCCCCCCCCCCCCCACACCCTTCCCAACCCATTACTAGTAATATAAGAATGAGCTTTGTCTTGGTCCTCAAGGTGGAAACTTTGATAATACATTTACAATGTATACTCATACAATTATAGTTCTCCTATTAAATGACTACTTCCTCCAGTGGGGAAAACTAACATTTCAGTTTTCAGCCTAATCTGTTGATTTCCAATTAAATTAATGCTCATCATTTCTTCTCCTTTTGTTGCTTTATTAATTGAATGGACTAACTAGCCTAGCCTTCGTCATTCAGTGCTTTCCTCCTAATATCTCCTTTAGTTTGGTTATCATTTTTTTTGTAATTATACCTCCAAAATGCCATGACTTGTTTGGCTATGTTAAAGATGCTGTAAGGATGCAATGTGTTGTTGTCTGGCTCAATAGCAATTAATACAACTTACAAGTTGGCCCATTTTCTAACAGTTGCCATTATCTTGTCTGGCTATTGTAAAGATGTATTGCTAAGTTGCTCTGTGAAATACCTTCTCTATTAGCAGCAGTAGTTTTACCAGGTAAAGGTGCTAAAATTAGTTAAACGCAATGGATTTCTGAGGTATGATGATATTAATATTCTAAAAGGAAAGAATTCCAATCAGACACCTAAGGAAAAATGAAAAGGAAATTGGAAGATGCAAACTAGTGACTGATTCAAGGTCCCTAATATTCTTTTGTGCCTTATCCAGACAATCTTAATGTGTGAACTTGTATATTTATCCAAATCAGAATCTCATTATATTAATAGGACATTGATAGTATTTTAATTCAAGCCTAATTAGAGAAGCCAAAATAGCTTTCCTGCCAGATGAAGACAAATAGTGAACATTGATATGGCGAAGAAGCCCTCCATGGTAAGTAGATTTTGTTTCCTTACAGGACCTGAATTACCATTGCATTCTGCTGTCAAGGGATGGTTTATATCCATTCTTGATGTGCTGACATCTGGAGGTTAGGTCAAGATGTCAACATACACCAGGCCGCAAACATTGGCAAATGTATTTTGTACCCTCACCTCTTCTGTTTGATGAGCTGCACAGTGTTCCCGTCAATTTTAACTTGCTGGTGATCAGGAATGAAAAACCCAACTAGGTTTTCCTTTTAATTTCCTATTTTCTTGGTTGCTGAGGTTAGATGTAGAAACTTTTACTGCAGCTGTCCACTAGACACCAAACAACTAGAGATTCATTTCGGTACCTCATGAAATATAGGCAATCCCCAGGTTACATAAGGGTTCTGTTCCTGAGAATTGTCTGTAAACTGATTTTTCCTTAAGTGAAAAATGAACAATCTTAACGAGGGTCAATTAACATGAACATTTATTATCTTCTCCTGTGTAGTTACAATGGTACAGAATTAGAATGTCCCACATCCATTGGCTAGTTTCGATGGCCTTAAAGTATCAACGGATATTACATTGTTTGATAAAGTATTGTACAATGGTCAATAGAAGAGAGTTGCCTTGTCAGTTTCCAAAGCAAATCTCTTAAGAGGTCTCCTGCTGTAAACCAGCAGCTGCATTCATGAAGATAATGTATCGGATTACTGCAGAGAGATTACATGTTCTTTTGTGAAGATTGGTTGTCTTTTGAATTAACTAGCTGCCATACCTATTGCACAACTCCTGAAGATATTTGCATTTCTGTAACTAACTTTCTTGTCTTGAAAACGGCTTTAAAAATTTATGGGGGAATTTGTATAAGTCAGATATGGAAATCTGATTTATACAAATAAGTCCAGTCTTCCGTAACCTGGGAGCCCCTGTATGTGGCTGAGATCTGGACAGGGTAGTGCCTTTCCCAGCTGAGTCATCATGGACCTGTATGTTTATTTGGTCAATTTTTTTCTCATGTTTAAGTTGGATTTTCAGTTTTACATTTTGTTATACTAAAATAATTGTAGGTAATGTCACTTTTCAAAAATATACAACATGCTCATACAATATTTAAAAATTGCTGGAAATACTCAGCAAGTCAGGCAAAAATCTGTGGACATCTGTTTAACTAACAGCACATAGGAAACCTGCATAAAGTACATAAATTTGCTGAAGAGCTGATCTGTCGCATTTATCTCATAATTGGATCCTTTGTTGGCTCTTTTTGGTTTGACACATTGAGAGTGGATATTAGTAATTAGTTTCACTTGAAGCTTACTCAAGCTGGAATGGACCAAATCTCCATGACAACAAAATTGGTGCAATACCTTTGGTACATTATAGAGCTTAGTGCTTGGATTAGTTTCAGAAGCCCTTCACTTTGACACTGTTCCCCTGTTGATTAGATTTTATTGCATTTGCTTAAATCATAGCACATATGTAGGTTGAAGGGCAGTACCAACCAATATGAATGATTTGTGATTGACAGCCACAGGTATGCTAAAACTGGACCTTGCCTTACTCAGAAGCTACACAAATACCACATGCCATCAACTTCACACCAGAGTTCAGGTGACAAGCTGTTCAAACCTATCCCTGCTCTGCCGTGTAATCTGCTTCCTGTGTCCAAGAATATCCAAGGGTGAATCATACTGCAGAAGGAAGAAAATATGAAGCATCCCAGAGTAAAATCATGATCAATCAGATTGCTGGAAATAAGCAAACGGATGGTTCAGAAAATGTTTAAGTATTAATGTAGCCATTGATGTAATGGAATTACCTTGCAATACTTTAAGTGATTCTGTCGCTAATGTTTGATTTAGAGAAACACAGGATAAGAACATTTATAAAAGGTGCAAAAAAATGTCCAAAATTTCTGGTCAACTATCAGACCTGCTGAAGCAGATAATGGCAGGATATGGGTCCTGATATTAACTTGGATCTTCAAAAAGAGTGGATAGACTTGTTTACATTTCTTTTACAGATTTCCTGTCCATCTATTAAACAAGAATGACAGACTGGCATGGTACTGAAAAGATAAGGTTGTTGTGCTGGGAGAGGCAGTTGGTTCATATGCTCTGTAGTGTACCAAAGGTATTGTACCAGAAGATCTTACCCCTCTGAACATAGAACACTACAGCACAGTACAGGCCCTTCGGCCCACAATGTTGTGCCGACATTTTATCCTGTTCTAAGATCTATCTAACCCATCCCTCCCACATAGCCCCCTATTTTTCTATCATTCATGTGTCTATCTAAGGGTCTCTTAAATGTCCCTAATGTATCTGCCCCCACAACCTCTGCTGGCAGTGTGTTCCATGCACCCACCACTCTCTGTGTAAAAAAAACTTACCCCTGACATCCCCTTATACCTTCCTCAAATCACCTTTAAAATTATGCCCCCTCGTGTTAGCCATTGTCGCACTGGGAAAAAGTCTCTGATTGTCTCTGGTTCCACCTTTTTATCTCCTTCCCTCTGCTAGTTTTCCCGAGGCCCAGAAATCCCTGATTTCAAATGATAAAAGTAAAGCTTGAGTTGAGGCAGAAACAAGCAGTCATTTTGAAAGATAATAGTGATCCACACTGGTGTGAAGTTGATGGCATGTGGTATTTGTGTAGCTTCTGAGAGTCTCCTCAATACACCTGTTAAAACTGGAATGGGCATTTGAGGCAGTATTTACTGTTTTATTACTTTTAAACCTTAAAAAGGAACATTACAAATAACTTAATATGACATTGACAGCAATGTATCAATGGGTACTGATTTGCAGCTGATCGTAGAACTGAAAATTCAGTTTTTACAAAAGATTTTGACCAGTATTTGGAAATCAAAATCCTTAAACTGTAGATCTATAACAATTTTAGTGAAAAAGAAAATGGGAAATAAAGGATTAGGAAAGCTAGAACTCTAAGAAAAAGGTGATGAAGTAGGAATGGGGATATTAAGTAGAAATGGCTGGGATATATACTCTTATAGGTGAGAAGCTTACTTTAAACCGACATCTAAGGATGTATTTCTTTTTCAGTATGTTCTTATCTGTGTTGTGTATTCAAAACACCCTTGTCAGTATTGTTCACTTAAAGTAAATAATTTATCTTGCAATTACCTTTGTAACCACAAGAATGATTGGTATTTACTTCTTAAATTATTTTAGAGCTGTAAATATATTCACTCAATACTCTTTGTAAGCAGTCCCAGTAATAGAATCTTCTCAATTATTCAGCTGCTTTGGCCCAATTCAGTCCCCAATTTAGACAAACATTGCCATAGAATCTAAAATCATAGAAGCAGTGTTCTCCTGGATCGTGGAACCCTCCAGCAAAAATAGCTCTATGGACTCATGTAATGGAATATAATGAATTTTGCATTTGAATAGAATATTTAGTACAGTCAAGGGAAGTAGGTTCACCGTCCTGGCACTTTGTATCAAAAATGGGTCTCTGAAAATGTAATTATCAGCCTTACTAAGATGGTCATAGTATGTAACATGTAATGTAAATAGCACTTAATCTTATTGTGAGCTGTAAGGCTCTGGCTGCAATCAGAAAATACTGGAGTCGCTCAGCAGGTCAAATGGCATCTGTGGGAAGGGAAACAAAGTTAACATTAACTTTGTTAACATTAACTTTGTTTCTCGTTCTACAAATGCTACCAGACCTGCTAAGTGTTTCCAATACTTTCCTGGGTGTTTTTTTTTCATCTGAAATTAGTTTGTGTGACTTAAAACCCAGCCTCCAGAGATGATTTTCCAATTCCAAGATGTTATATATGTCTTCTGTGGGAAATAAGAAATTATACTGGTAAATGATGCTTTTTAGCTGAGATGCAATTATTTTTTATGTACAGAGAGTTTTACACCGATTAATCTTCTTTAGAAGAATGTGGTGTGAGAAAAAAGGCATGTGGCCCATCGAACCTGCTCATGTAGCAATCTCACAAGGTAATAAGTAGCTATTTAAGCAGAAAGGCCAGGTAATGTAATTTGAAATAAATAACATTACATCATTGTAGTAGAAAAAATACTGAAGTATAGGTACAAATTTGGGATATGGGCCTAATTTTGATGCTTAAGGTCAGTGAAACATTATTGTTCAAGAGTCTTAATAATTTCTTTTACCCCTTGATTTTTAAATAAATTATTCAATATTTTATTTTAATGTGGCTGAGGATAAGCCTGGGGGTTGAAAGTGCAGCTGATGTGAATGATGATCCCAGAAATATAATAGGCTTTGACAGGTGATTGCTTAATCATCATTCATCAAAGTGAGTTTAAAATAGGTGAGAAGTGGAAACAGCAGGATTTCTTGGCTTCTGAACAACCAGTGATGGGTAGTATATATTGCCTTGGCTTGTCAGTATTACACTGCAGTCTCTTAGATCCATCTGATAATGATAAGGCAACATGACCATGTGTAACTGCCTTAAACACATTAGGAGTTAACTACCTAGTGTAAGTCTGGAGTCTATTGCTGATGAAACTAGTAGGGGTGGCCGGCTTTCTGTTCCTGAGGGCCATTAACGAGTCAGTTGGGTCTTTGTGGCATATTTGTGGTCATATTTCTACTTGGGGCTCGCTCAGAAATTAGCAGGTTCAATGACTTAAATGTCATAATTGACCAAGTAGAATTTGAACTCATGAATTCTTAAGTTGTTAATTTATTAACAGAAGTGCTAGTTTGCCCCAATTACAACAGGGGAGGACAAACAAACTAAACATTAATCTTTAGCTCTATTTTAAAATAGCCCTATTTGTTTAGAACCAACAGCAAAGAAGATTGCTTAAGTTTATTTTTAATTCAACATTGTTGACCAACATTTAAATGTATAGAACCACAAATGTATTATTGGTTGAGGCAGTTTGTTTTTGTATCTTTTTGATGATATGTAATACAACTTATTTGCCCAAGTACAATCACCAGAACCAAATATTTTAAATGCAAGATGACATTTATTGGGAGTATATTTATTGATCAATTTTAAACTGGGATCCATTCAACAAAAACATTTTTATTTACAAATAATTATCTAGATGGCATACTTCATTGAATTAAGATGAGCAACAACTGAAATCATTCTGTGTATCTGTTGTTTCAGACATTTTGCTCGAAATAGTTCTTATTGCAGTCTAAATTAGTCATCTTTCTGCCTGCATAAGCCATTGCCTCTCATAGTATTTAAAACTAACATCATATTCCTTTTGAATGCTCTCCATTGAAAATAAATTCACATTTTTGCCCTGTCACTGTCAAAGTTTGCAACCTATTGAAGAAAGGGAGCTGGAAATTGCATGGCTCCAGTAAACATACGGTGTCGGCCAAGCTGATAAAAGCTTTGTTCAAGGCTCTATCAGTGCAAGATTCTCTCCTGCACAAGGCCCAAGATATTGTGTGCTATAGAATAGGCTTTGCATTCACAGATGCCTTTGCACAAATGCCTGTGAAAATTTGTAAGCTGCAAGTTCAGGACTGGGTTTGGGGGGCTGCTTATGGAGATGGGAGGGAGGGGGAAGGGTTCAGGACTCAAGGGTTGGGTAAGGTCATTGGAAAGGGGATGGGGGTTCATGATAGGCTGTGGGAATTGGGTGATAGCCAGAGTTAAATTCAGTTTAGTTTATTGTCATAAACACCAGGATGCAATGGAATTCCTTGCTCATGTGAAGCTCACAGTGTAAACAGTGTGCATGGTAATAATAAATACAACTATAAATACAGAGACGAGTGCAAAAACAACAGAATAATGCAAAGTATAGTAGTGTAAGCTGGTAGGGCAAAAAGAAATGCTAAAGTGACAATAACAGAAGAGGTAGAACTAAGGGTTCGAGAAGTGGCAGCACCACCGGGAAGTGGATGTGAAAGAGGTGATTGATTCAAGAGTCTGATAACAGTGGGGAAGAAGCTGTTCTTAGGTCTGGCATCTGGGCTCTCAAGCTCCTGTATCTTTTCCTAGAAGGTAGAAGAGAGAAAAAGGAATGGCCAGGGTGACAGGCATCCTGTTACCCTTCCTAATACAACGCACCATGAAGGTGCACTGGATGGAAGGATGTGACAAACCTGTGATGGACTGGGCAGTGTTTACCACTCTCTGCAGGTTCCGACGGTCCAGAACAGTGGAGTTGCCATACCAGGCTGAGATGCAACCTGTCAGGATACTTCCTACAGGGCATCTGTAAAAGTTTGAGAGAATCCGTGTGGACAAGCCAAATCTTCTCAGATGCCTAAGAAAGTTCATGCACTGATGTGCTTTCTTGATCACCACATTGGTATGGAGGGACCAGGAGACGTTGCTGGTGATATGGATGCCTTGGAAGTTAAAGCTGTAGACCATCCCAACAGCAGCTCAGCTGATGAGGACAGGGTTGTGTTCATCCATTTCCCAGTTCTATAGGTCAACAACCAGCTCTTTCGCCTTGCTGACATTAAGGGCTAGGTTGTTGTTCTGACACCAAGACACAAGGTTCACGATCTCTGTCCTGTCTTATCATTGTTGTTGATCCAGCCGATAACAGTGGTGTCATCAGAAAGTCCAGAAGCCAGTTACAGATTGGGGCCCCAAGGCTAAGGTCCAATAGTTTAGCAATGAGTTTATTAAGCATTGTGGTGTTGAAGGCTGAGCTGTAATCAATGAATAGCATCCTGACATATGTATTCATATTGTCAAGGTGATCCAGAGCTAAATGTAGTCCAAGGGAGATGGACTTAATTTCCCTGTATGTAAATTGCATGGAGTCTAGATTGTCTGGGAGGTTGGTGCTGATGGGGGCCATTACTAGTCTATCAAAGCGCTTCATTATGGTCGATGTTAAAGCAGCTGGTCGGTGTTAGAGCAGCTGGTCGGTAGTCATTGAGATAGGCACTTTTTTTTTGGAGTCTGGAATGATAGATGTTTCCTTGAAGCAGATGGAGACAGTGGACTGTTGGTGTGAGAGGCTGAAGATGTCGGCAAAGACAATGGCCAGTTGATCGGCGTACAATTTCAGAACCCGACCAGGAGCTCCATCGGGGCCGGCTGCTTTCTGAGAGTTTACCTTTGTGAAAACAGATCTGACTTCTGCCACTGATGTGTAAGGGACAGAGGCAGCGGGGGATGGGGGACAAATCTTGGTAGTACTTTATTTGCCTGTTCAAAGCAGATGTAGAAGGCATTGAGCTCATCTGGTAGAGATACGTCATTGCCAGGGGTCGTCCCCGAATGCGTCTTCTAGCCCGTGATGGTATTCAGATCCTACCATAGTCACCTGGCATCCACCTGATTGAATTGAGCCTCCAGCTTGCTTTGGTATTCCCTCTTGGCATGCCTGATAGCTTTAGGGAGACCATACTTAGCTTTCTTGTGATCATCCCTCCTGAAAGCCTCAGATATGGACTTTAGCAGAGAATGCAACTCCCTGTTCATCCAGGAGGTCAGGCAGGAGATTGGTGGTTGGTGGAACAGGCAGGATATTGGGGTGGAGAATGGCAGCTAGGTTGTTCTGAGGCAGAATTGCTGCAATGGGTAAATATTAATTCCTTCACGTGGTTACCAGTGCCACTGTAAATTCCGATCTGATTCGCCAGGTCCCCATTAAGTAGAGATGAAGTAGGCCTAACAAGCCTTTGGAAAACCTTCTGTGAACACTTCTGTTTATTAGTTGCCATTTTGCTGTGAGGAGAGATTAGTCAATCAGAAGGACTATTGAATACAGAAATAAAATGATGAACCTTCTTTTTGCAATCTCTCTTTGTATTCAACAGCTGTTAGAAGCTACTTCATTATCTAGGCACCTCTATCTTTTTGTTCGTCTGAAGTTCAGAGGACATGAAATGAAAATTGCAAACTTTGTGGAACTCGCAGTAAATCTCATTTTACCTTCAAGATTGACTTCTGTGAAACTAGATTGTGCAGTGCACAAATGCATGGTGCCACATAACCCAGTGTCAGGCCAAGCTGACCAAATTGCACACAGAATTTTAAAGTGGCTTTTCAATGAAAAATTATAATGTTTACTTTATAATTAAGTATTAATAATTGATTAGCCTTGTTAGTAACTTCATAAGAACATGTGTGGATGAGTGTGTACCCACAAAAACATTCCAAGTCTTCCCCACCCAGAAACCCTGGATGAACCAGGAGCTTCCTAATCTGCTGAGGGCTAGACCTGTGGTGTTCAAGGCTAGTGATCCAGAGTCATGTAAGAGTTCCAAGTATGACCTCCAGAAGGCCATTGCAAGTGCAAAGAGGCAATTTTGGACTAAACAGATGGATGCTTGACAGCTGTGGCAGGGCTTACATAATATTACTTCCTACAAAGCGAGATTGGTTATCATAAGTGGCAATGACCTATCACTCCCAGATGAGCTCAACACTTTTTATGCACGCTTTGATAGGAAGAATGATGACACACCCAAACAAGCTCCCACATCTCCGGATGACCCTGTAATCTCAGTCCCTAAGGCCGACGTCCGGCCATCCTTCAAGAGGGTGAATCCACGAAAGGCGCCTGATCCAGATGGCATACCTGGCTGAGTACTAAAGATGTGTGCAGATCTATTGGCTGGAGTATTTACAGATATATTCAACCTCTCACTTCTGCGGCCTGAGGTTCCCATCTGCATCAAAAAGGCATCTATTGTACCGGTGCCCGAGAAGAGTGTGGTGAGCTGCCTCAATGACTACCATCCGGTGGCACTTACATCAACCGTAGTGAAGTGCTTTGAGAGGTTGGTTGTGGCGCAAATCAACTCCTGCGTCAGAGATGACCTGGCTCCACTTCAATTTGCCTACTGCCACAACAGGTCAACAGCAGATGGGATTTCTCTGGGTCTTCACTCTGCTCTGGACCATCTGGACAACAGGAACACATGCATCAGGCTGCTGTTCATCGACTACAGCTCGGCATTCCACACTATCATTCCATCCAAACTAATCATCAAGCTTCAAGACCTGTGCCTCTGTACCTCCCTCAGTAACTGGATACTCGACTTCCTCATCGACAGACCTCAATCAGTGATAACTGGTAACAACATCTCCTCATCGCTGACCATCAACACAGGTACATCTCAAGGCTGCGTGCTTAGTCCCCTGCTCTATTCTCTATACACACATGACTGTGTTGCTAAGCACAGCTCCAGTGTAATATACAAATTCGCGAACGACACCACTCTTGTTGGATGAATCACAGGTGGTGATGAGTCAGCTTACTGGAGCGAGATAGGACACCTAGTTGAGTGGTGCCACAACAACAACCTTTCACTTAACGTCAGTAAAACTAAAGAGGTGATTGTTGACTTCAGGAAGGGGAGGGAAGGTGGACATGCACCAGTCTGCATTGGGGGATCAGCAGTGGAGAGAGTCAGTAGCTTTAAATTTCTGGGTATTAACATATTGGATGACCTGTCCTGGGCTGTGCACACAGATGCAATCACAAGGAAAGTGCGCCAGCGTCTTTACTTTCTTAGGAGGTTAAGGAGGTTTGGCTTGTCACCAAACACTCTAACAAACTTCTGCAGATGTACTGTTGAAAATGTCCTGACCGGTTGCATCATGGTCTGGTATGGCAATTCAAATGTGCAGGAACATGAGAACCTTCAGAGAGTAGTCGACTCTGCCCAATACATCAAGGGCACATCCTCCCCACCATTGGTAGTTTCTACAAGAGGAGCTGCCTCAAGAAGGCAACATCCATCATCAAAGATCTCCACCACCTGGACCATGCCATCACCTCACAGCTACCATCACGCAGGAGGTACAGAAGCCTGAAGTCCCACACTACCAGGTTCAAGAACAGTTACTTCCCTTCAACCATTCGGTTTTTGAACCAACCAACATAACCCTAATTGCTAGAGTTTAGCAAAACAATGACCACTTCAATTACTTTGCACTAAAATGGACTTTTTTTTGTTCTAATTGTGTCCTTCCTTGTAAAAATTGTGTTTAATTTATGTTTTTCTTGTGAATGCTGCTTATATGATGCTATGTGCCTGTGATGCTGCTGCAAGTAAGTTTTTCATTGAACCTGTGCATTCATGTATTTGTGCATATGACAATAAACTCAACTTTGACTAATAACTGTTCTATAGCTCGTTGCTGTGAATAATCAATTATCATTTCCACCAAAGACATTCACATTTTGCATGGAGATTTCATAGTTTACATTATTACTTGGATTGTGAAGCTCCTAGCGTTGTTTTAGAGTCTCCCGAAGTTAAACACCAATCTTCTGCTGCATGTAACCGGATGCAAAAATCATAAGACCAATTATTTAAATTTCTTTTTGTTTCATTTTCTTTGAATGTTTTCCTTTATTAGTTGACATTTGAGTCAGAAGAAGATTGGTTCAATCAGTACTATTGAATGTAGAAGTACATAATCAACCTTCCAGATATACAGCCAACCAAAGTTGCAATCCCTCCTTGTGTTCATCAGCATTATGCTGTAGTAGCTGTCTGACTTAGTGTACTGCCATAGGTCACATTGAGACTCTAAAAAGGAGAATTTCAGATTTGAGCCTTGCTTTAGAGTGACTTAGCTCGGTGTAGTGGGCTGCTACAATTAACCTCAGTATTCAGAGTCAGAGGAGGAAAAGAGCCCAAATGGAAAAGAATTCCTGACTGCCATTCAGTTACACCTTCAAGAAGGTGTGCAGGTAAATATATTGGGTGAATATATTTACCTGCACACCTGGAGGGCCTGTTAACTGGATGACCACAACAAAGGGTCTGAATGTGAAAATCAATCCGTTTGGCATTGTAACACAGTTTTAGTAGCACCTATGGAATTCTAACCCCTGTATAAATAGAGGAAAAAAGTTTCTTTTTCGATGAACTGCAGCCCTTTAGTTCAACCACTTAATTTCTCTTGTAATTAAATGATATTACAGTGAAGTTCGGTAACAGTGAACAATGTTAGTTAATTTACCCTCAGGTTCACAAATTACTAAATTACAAATCTCATTTCTTGCCATTGCTAGGGTAATTATAGCTCCTTTTTTCCCCACAAAATTAACCATCTACCCACCCTACCAGATCCACCATCAGCTGAAGCATAAACAGCTTGAAAGTTTGCTGATATTTATGGTTTCAAATCCCAGTCCTGTTTGTGCAAGTGCCTCTATCACTTCCACACCTATCTCAGGTCCTCAGCCACTGAACTTTCTCCATTGTCCACCTGCCTTCACTCAGTTTTGCACCTTTATACCACCTTTTCCAAGTTCATCACTGCTATTTAACCCAACTCCTTCCTTGATCCTCTCCCTGCTAAGCTAAACCATTTTACTTCATTTCCTATAAGCTGACCTTATCAGTGTTGTTCTCGAACGCTCTTTCCCCCATTCAACGCCATGATAATTTCCATCTGCATAAAATAAACTGCAGCACAGTGGTGCAGTTAGGTAGAGCCACTGCCTCATAGCGCCAGAGAGCTGGGTTCAATCCTGGCCTCAGGTGCTGTCTGTGTGGAGTTTGCACCTTCTCTCTGTGACTGCATGAGTTTCCTTCAGGTGCTCACGTTTCGTCCACATTCCAAAGATGTGGGTTGGTAGGTTAATTGGCCACTGTAAACTGCCCCTAGTGTGTAAGTGAGAGATACAATTTGGGGGGAGTTGATGAGAATGTGGAGAGAAGGATTACTATAGGATTAGTGTAAATGGGTAGTTGATAGTGCAGACTTGGTGGGCCAAAGGGCCTGTTTCCATACTGTATGTCTCTATGACTTCAGAGACCTCTTTCTCCAATTCTTACTCCATTTGTAATCTCTCTATATATGACACTGTGATTTTATTTTTAAAAGCATACTTTTGTAAGCATTTTCAAAGATGAAATACTATTTTGCATGGAGTTTTCAGTTTGCTTTGTTGTATTCAGAAATAGTCATAGCTGCTTTTATTTTTTTCTTAATTAACAAGGAGGTCAGAATCACATTTGTCACATTCATTGTTATTGAAATTCAAGTAATGGATAAAGAGTGTTCAGTCAGGAATTTAAGAGTTTCCCAGGTTTAATTATAATATTATCAAGCCTGAACAGAGTAATTAAAATTTTAGAGTGAGATGCTTGCCAAGATTGTAATGTTTAATTCCTCAAGGATGTACTTTAACACTAACTACAGTTATGATTTATTATGTAAATCACAAACTACTGAATCTTGCTCTACCACATTTATGTATGATTTCAGAATGATGGCAGTATGAAAATGGCCTCATATTGGGCAGCAAAAATTCCAAAGCTAGTTTTCTGTAATTCTTAACATCATAGAGTCTTTTGCCATGTTTTGAGGGCTACACAATATAGTTTCAATGAAAAATAAAACACAATAAAAAATGGGAAACTTACTGTAAACCACATGAAGTGTGCAATTTTCCTTTTAGGTGATGATCCACACAAGCAGAAGCAAGCCTTGACAGCATTTGTCAGGACTCCTTCAGTTTGACTGAACAGGTCCCAGCCCATGAGATTGATCATTTGAACTCTTTTCAGGTTGGGACTCTTTAAGGAACATGCTTATCTGGTCTCCAAGGGAACTGAATTTCAGAAGTAGAATATAGCAAACTGCTGCTCCTATCCAGCAATTTGGGCGTGACTGACGAGGATTGGATTTCTAGCCAAGGTTCTCTCAAAAAAAACTGGACCTTTGTTTCCCTGCCAATTGTGCACTCATAACTATTATTCAGTATATTTATTATAAATGTCACTTTTTAGCAAGAGAACATGGGGAGGGGCCCTCAAAGATGGGAGGATTTTGTTCTTTGCTAGTTTACCACACAAAAAAAATCGGGAATATGTTAGTGGAATTTTTATAAAACTAATTTTATTGATTCAACTAAAAGAATATCTTAGTTTAAATATAGCTTTCATTTCTGGTATTGGTATCTGCATCCATATTTCAGATAAAACTGATCTTCTCCCTTTCCAGCACTATCCCCACATGCCTTGATTCATTTAATAACTAATAATCTATGGATCCTTATCTTGAACATACAGTGACTGAGACTCCATAGCCCCCTTGGGTGGAGAATTCCTCAAGATTCACTGCCTCTTGTTCAACTGTGCATCTGTGTCTTGTGTGCATCTATGTCTTGAACATACAGCCCCTTATTTTGACTTTGTGACTCCTTGTTCCAGACATCACAGCCAGAGGGAAAATCTACCTTGTCATAAGGATGTTGTACATTTTAACTTTTAGGGCCCCTCCCCATGTTCTCTTAATAAAAAGTGACTTTTATAATAAATGCAATATTGCCAGGAAAACAAAGGTTCCATTACTATTTTTAAATCTTCCAAAGTTTGAGATGTGCACTTCTTCCGTTGTTTGTGCAGGCCATCCAGATGCTCCAGTCATGGAGACTCAAGGAGTTCAGTGCAACCTTGAGTTACCCTTCCCATTTGAGTCATCACGAGCCACAGATTCCCGTAAATAGGTGACAGTGTTACATTTTCTTCCAGGAAGCTTTGGGAAGTGTTTTCTCTAGCTTCCTAGAAATCTCTTGCCATGATGGAAGTCTTTAAGGAGTGAGGTGTCAGGTACACAAACATCTAATACTAAATGGTTGAAAATGATCAAAGCTTTGATCCTGGGGATGTTGGCCTGGGAGAGGATGGTGACTTTGGTTCCCTTATCCCAGCAATGGACTTTGCAGTGACAGCTTTGGTGATAATTCCCCAGTGCCTTGAGGTGCCTAATGTAGGTGTCCATGCCTCTGAAGTAGACAAGAAGGTGGAGATTGTTGCATCGTGGTAGGCCGTGAGTTCTGTGTCAGGTTTGAGGTCTTGGTCTTTGAATACCCTTTTCCTCTGGCACAGTGGAGGTGGTGGAGGATATTTTTATTGCCTCCCATTGAATAAACAAATTCTATTTTGTGAATTGTACCACCAAGCTGTTATTGAGATTAACCTTTTTGAAATCAGAACTCCATCACCTAAGTGTCTTTGTGTGAACAGCTGTCTTTCCTGTTTTAATTAACTATGCAATTATTATCCCCCCCCCACCCCCATACTGACTGACTGTAACCAGAAACAATCTGTTGCTGTCCAAATGTATTCTCTCAGGCATAAATCCTCTTTTAGCTGCTTGTCCTTACAGTTTCAAATTGGGAAAAAAAAGGATGGCTCCTCTTATAAATTATACTGGGGTCGGTGGATACACAGAATGGGCCAGGACTGGCAATGGAATTGCCCAGGCAGGTTCAGAAATTATTGACTGAGTTCGAGGAAATATGTAGACGGGTAAAGCAGTTACATATGAAATTCAGTCCAAACAAATGCATAGTGTTGTGTAGGAAAAAGAAATGGTACTCTCTGATGATGTTGAAATAGCTAATATTGAAGTAGAAGATCCAGGATTCTTCATAATTCATCATTGGGAACACTACCATTCGAAGGGTTCTCTCCATGTCACACACCATCCTGACTTGAAAATATATCACAATTTCTTCACTGCTGCTGGGTTTAAATCTTGAAACTCCCAACCCATCTACAATTTTGGAGTGCCTCTGCCAGATGGATTGCAGCAATTCCAGAAGTCAGCTCACTAAAATTTCCTCAAAGACAATTAAGGAGATGCTACATCCTGAAAAGTGGATAAACAGAAAAAGAAATCAACATGTAAAATAAATGTAAAGCAGCAAACAATAAAGCTAAAACAATGGGGTTGATTTTGATGGTGTATACCCCAGGCACAGAGCTATTTCTGAGATGCAAATAAGCCTCCCATCACTTGTTCTGCTGCAGTATTTTTCAGACAGCCTATTCCTGGGACATGGTGAACTATGAGTTGGGTGTAGAAATCTGGAACAAGTTACAATATCAAGGGTTTGCAGCCATACTTACATTGTCTTGTTTTTCATCCCATTTTTGACAAGATTTTTCAATTTCCTGGGACCAGTTTTATAGAAATCCCTCAAACTCTCTGTTTTCTCCATCTGAAAACCCCTGTTTTTCCCCAGTAATGCCCGGTGTTCCATTCTTGTCATTATCTGTGAAGAATAATGTTTTTTATGCTAAAGACCCCAAGTGCAAGTTGTTTGTTGATAGAATTTAATGTTAACATTCCAGTAATTGATTATTGCTTTTACTGATTTACAGTATCATCAGAATGTCTTGGTTCTATTAATATTCTGAAAATCATTGTCTACCATCTGTTACCCTGTCTGAATCATGTAAAGATGTATAGTATTTCTTTACTGTTTCATGTCACTCTTAAACTCTTTTCGTGCAGAACAGACTGAAATTTGACACTTAGTAAAACAAATGCTACTAGTTTTAAAGGATCCAATTATAATTCACTGAAAGGTTTTAACTAAAATTGAGAATCTGGTCAATAAAAGTAAAATTGAAATAAAGCAGGCTTATAAGATGCGAATCAAATAGGTTGCTTTAATTTCCAGTGGAAGTATCCTCGGAGTAGTAGAATGGTTGATTGAGCTACTGTTTTGTTTTTCAAGGTCACAGTTTAATCAGGGAATAGTGCTAGTTTGTGACATTTTGTGTTGCTGGATAGAAAATGAATGTTATCAGGGTGGACTGCTAATGTCACAGACATTAGGGGATATGCAGTGGTTCAGCCTACATTTTATATGATTTCTTGCTGACAAATTCATACTTGGCAGAGGGTTGAGTGATGTTGCTTTACTGCTGCAAGTCTTCTGGATTACATTGGAACACATTTTGCAGTCAATAAATGTGAATTGAATCCAATCTACAGTGACGATGGCAAGTTTCTACTGCAGATCATAGGTCTATACTTGTTTCCGTACTGAGCCCTACTCAGTGTCAGTCTTGACTGTGGTAGCACATATGTGATTGACTGGAGGCCTTTCAAAGATTGCTTGTAAAAATCCACATAAGCCTAGTTTTCCTTTGTCCACTGCCTCAGGATAAACCAATATGAAGCCAGGGTAACATCTGAGGCCAGGATTACCAATGTGGGTTTGTCAAACAGTTTGTAGCTCCCTTATTTGCTTAAATAAAGGAACTGACACCTGTTTTTTGCCAAATCACATTTCTTAACTAATATGTTGCGAAGTGCATTCATCAACCACGTTTCATGGTTGAAGAGTTCATTTTGACCACAACATTAGCAGTTTAGAAGAATGGGTACAATGTGCCCAAATTTCTAAAACTATACTCAGATTAAAGATGAACAAAATAGGATGAAAAGTCTTAAATTAGTTCTTTGGAAAGTCTGAATAGAGGTTCCGTAGAAGTGTGCTTCCTGGAATTAATTAGATTGTGTAAGATTTTAAAATCTGCTTTTAATCTGTGGTCTTGATTGCACTTGTGCACTGTATGGCGGCATTAACCCCACAAGTAATTTTCAGAATGCCATGACCACAAAATTTACGTACAGGACTATAAAACAAAATGAATGTTTAAGTGCTTAAGGAGATGGAACTGGGTAAAAACCTGATGGTCTCTTTAAAATGTTCCAAGAAAAAATGTTGTCGAATTGAAAAATGAAGCATTTGCATTGTATTTGTCTGTCTCCAGTTAAACTAGGAGGTTCTCATTTCAAAAAAAAATTAGATCTGACTGGTTGTATGTATCAGGGACAAATGAACAGTGTGTTGCTTCTTTCTTCAGAAAAGAAATGAAGCTATAATCCAACAAGGCTCTTTATTGAAGAGTTTTAAAGAGAAGATGTTTCAACTTTGGGGTGAGCCCAGAACTATGGATTGTTAAATAAAGCTTCCATTAAAAAAAACAGAAAATGCTGGAAATGCTCAATAGGTCAGACAAAATTTTTGCGGAGGGAAACAGATTCAGTGTTTCAGGTAGATGACCATTTATCAACCATAAATATAAGATAGTCACTAATACAAAAGGAAATTCAGGAGAATCTTATAAATCTAGAAAATGATTAGAATGTAGAATTTGCAACCACATGGAGTAAAGGAAGCATGGATGCACTCATTGGAATATAGATGAATATATGAAGAAATACATGAGGATATGATGATGGGAGTTGAGCTTAGAAGAATGTGGATGCCTGTCTCAAGCTAACACAGTGGCATGGACCTTTGGGCTGAAGAAGGCTGTGTCTGTGATGCAAATACTATTGTGGGTGCTGAGAATGTGTTTAGAAGTAATTATATTAATTTAGTGAAATAAAAATGATACTATTGATTTGACACAAAAATTTGAATGAAGATGCTTCATGGATATCCATGATATCACTTTTACTGCTGAATGCCATTATGAAAATTCATGAATTGCACCAGCGCAGCCCTAACTCCAGACTTCCCAGCCAGGTTAGCTCAGTGTATATACAGTGACCCCTTTGAAAGCATTGAGAGAAATTGGTTAATTGGCTGTCAGGAGATTTTACACAATAAATGTGTGTGTTTAGTCTACTAATTATTTAAAATTAATTTTAATATTTTTTCATTTTTAATACATTCTGAGTGATTTTGAATGCTACATCAAAGACATTCACAGATATTCAGTTAAGTGGACAGCTCTGACAGTGGTTGAGGCTGAGGGTGGATAAAGTATTTCCTAATATTTTACTTCATTGGATGTCAAATGTTTCTCATTGTTAGAACACTGAGAAAGGTAACAAATAGTTGTGGTCAGCTGTTAGTATGTAAATTATATTTGTATTTTTTATGAGGCATGTAAAAGTAGAATTTGAATTTGAGTCCCTGAATTGTTAGTTCAAGTCTCTGGCCTACTAATGAGATAACGACCACTGCACCACCACTTACCCATGCATACCCATTAAACTGATTTGAAGACTCCAAGTATAGTGCTTCTGATGAAAGATCATTGACTAGAGACCCAAGTTCAAATTGCACTATGACACTTATTCAAAAAGTTAGTCATTGGTAAAATTTCTTGTCTAATGTGCCTTTATGCTAAAATCAGTGTTAGAACATAGAACGTAGCACAGTATATCCCAAACAGGCCCTTCAGCCCACGACACCTGCCCCAAACACAATGCTGAATTAATCTCAATCTCTCCTGCCTTGACATGATCCATATCCCTCCATTTCCTGCATATTCATGTACCTGTGTAATAGTCTTTAGAACGCTACTGTGTTGGAATTAAAGATTTTGAATTTTACAAACTAAATGCATTCAAAAATTACTGTTTCATACATGTGGTATTTGGTGAAGTTTGGATTTGAAGGGTACCTGATATTTGTGGGATAAACTGATACATATATTTTTATCAGTTTTTTTCACTGCTAGATGCAGTGCTGCTTTATAGACTACTGAGATGATTACACTTGCATGTCATGACGGGAGAAGTGCTTATCTCCTTCTAGAATTACTCCTAATCATGCACACAGATGATAGATTGCTCTCTATATAATATGAAAGAATGCACAAATGTCAGGCTAAAGCATTGATGTAGCAGTGCTATTTTAAAATTTGTGTCTTCTATTTCGTTTTGAAGGAAATGAGAAGCAAAACCTTGAATAGCAGCTTTCTGCACCTATAATGGAATTGGCACAGGCTGATCCGCTTTGAATGATAATGAAGGATTTCCCACTTATCAGAACAGTTGTGCAATTTTGTGTTTGTATGGACCTTATTTGTTTCATTCTAAAACTTTATGTTTCTTGTTGATCTTGAGTTTTTCGTTGTTGTCTCTTTATCATCTCCATGCTTGCGAACCCATAGTAGCTTCAAGACTAATAGTATATCAGATTTGTATCCTTGTGTTCAAATTCCTCTATGGACCCGCTGCTCCCTGTCTCAGTAACATCCTCTATCCCACTACTCGAAGGGCGCTGCAGTGGCTCAGTTAGTAGAGTTGCTGCTTTACATTGCCAGAGTCCCAGATTCAATTCTGTCTTTGGGTGCTGTCTGTGTGGAGTTTGCACGTTCTTTCTGTGACCACATGGGTTTCCTCTGGATGCTGTGGTTTCCTCCCACATCACAAAAACGTCTGGGTTGATAGGTTAATTGGCCACTCTAAATTGCTCCCATCGTGTATGTGAGTGGTAGATCTGGGAGAAGTTGAGGAGGATGTGGGAAGAAGTTTAAAAATGGGATTAATGCAAATGGGTAGTTGATGTCCATGTGGACTTGGTGGGCTGGAGGGCCTGTTTATGTGCTGTATCTCTCTTGCACAGTACCAGTTTTTCCTGGCTCCACGTTGGGGGCTGCACCATTAATGCCTGAAGTGTTAAGATCTGGAATCCCCTCAGTGCATCTCCCTTCCTCTCCTCCTCTACTACTTAGTCTTTAAGCAAGCTTTCGGTGGCTTGTTCTAATATCCTTTTTATGTGGCTTGCATTAAAATTCTGGCTGATGACATTCTGAAACATCCAGGTTTTCTGCTGCACCAAATGTGTATAAATATTTGTTGTTGTTGCTCCATACATAGGGTGCTCCTCTTGCTTGTGATCCCTCCTCCTGCCAACACCACCCAATCGCTAACTGAAATTTAATTTCCTTATTCAGCCTCTTGTGTCAGTTCTGTGGATGTTATGGATTGCAAAGCTGTGAAGTGCAATAGTTTCGAAGTTTATGAATGAAGTTTCATGGCAGGAATTTAGAAAGATTTGTGACAATGCTTACAGAGAAAGCTCTAAGCACCTTAAAAAAACACACGTGGCTGATGTGGCAAAAAATAATGGGATTAACAGAATAAAAGAATTGCCTTAAACTAAAAAGTTTGGCCAATATTTTTGGCCTGTAAGGTTTTCTGTAAAGGTGACTTAGCTGAGGCTACCTTTGTTCAATTTTGGGCTGAGGCTATATAACATAATGCTCATTAGTTGGAGAGCTTCACATGAGCAAATCTGGGTTATTAGTAACAACAGCTTAATGGGGTTTTATGAGCATTTTCTCTTTCCAAAGGTACTTAAGAAAAAGCTTGCATTGCTTTATAACCAAAGAGTTACTTTTGAAGTGCAGAGCACTTAGTGTTAGAAAATGCAGCATGGCAGAGCAAACAGTACAAGTAAATGTCTTCAAAATTATCAAGCCAAAGGTGAGAAGATTGCCAAAAATGCAGAAACCAGATCCAAAGGAATGGCAATGTGGTTTACAAATTGCACATTTTTTCTTCCTGATAAACTTGTTACAATAGCCATTTTGAACAAAAAAAATCAGTAATTTAATGAATCTGAGTTATTAGAACTATTGGTATGAATGTGATGTGGAAAAAGGGGACATATTTAATATTATTAAAATGCTCTGGGTTTGCTACTCTTACTTGGAAGGAGAATTTTCAAGCACATTATCTTCCCTAATACTGTTCTGTTTTAAAGTTTTAATAAATTAGTATTAATATTATAAATATTAATAAATATTTGATATAAAAATCACACAATATTTAAATTTTATTATCTAGTCCTGGCAGCATTCATTTAAGACACTGGGTATCATTTTTACCTACCGTGGTTAATGCAGATTGCATTGTGATTAATTCAGCATTTATTTCTCATTGAGTCTATTCAATACCACTATAATGCTGATATCCACCTAACAATTTTAATAAGCCTGACTCACAAAGGTTCCTTCTGAAGTTTATTTCAACTCTATTACTTCTTCAAAACACAAAGGATATGTCAGCTCACTCCATCTTAAGTGAGCATTTAATTGTCAATTGGTCAGTGAATTGTTTCTTAAAATGATGATCTTACAATGTATCTTACTTTGTTTTCCATTTTATATACAGCAGGAAGGCAGTTTACAATTGTGCCTATTGTTGATGGGAATGGAGTAGGTGAGATGAATGCAGATGGATTTTTAAACAAAAATTCACAAAGAAAGATTTTTAGAAGTTTTTTTTAATTAAGGGGCCAGGAATACGTGAAACAAACTTAAAGAATTCCAAGCAAACAAACAGAAAAGGAAGTGGTAAGAAATACCTGCTGAAACCAAGATACTGACCTGGAGACATAAATAACCAATTATCGATCTTACGGAGTTCGGTTGACATTGATAAGAGAGGTTTTTATTTCCATAAGCTTGCCTTGGCTGAGTCAATGTAAATCAGTGGAAGGGCATGCAATCCACATGGATTAGCAAACCCAAGCACCACTGTTGTGTACTTCTGGTGCCTACCTACCCGATACAATTGAACCATCTGACACCTCTGTGGCACTGGAAAGATTGCCTTGTACTCATCCTTCAGCCAAGTTCTCCTGAAACTCCTGTGCAAGAGAGATAAGCCAAATGGATTTTAAGATTTACATTTGTTTTTCCTGATTTGGAACCCATCACTATTGACTTCACCTCTTGTAGGAGTATTTTATGTCTGTCTTCAAATTTAACTCCTTTGTTTACTACTGTGTAATACGCAGTGTATCATCTAGAGCACTGGGATCCTGCACTGTAATGATCCCTTCCATCTCCTAAATCTGGCCATATACATTTCAGCAAGTGGTAGAAGTCACAAAATCTGTTGGAGTAGGCAGGGCGAGTGACTGCAGTGCATTTTATAGATGGTACAAATTGCAACTGCTGTGAAGGGAATGAATGTTTATGGTAGGTGATTGGCTACGAAATCGAGCTGTGTTGAACCTCTTGAGAGTTGTTTACGCTGTGGATCCACTGCTGAAGCAGCAGCCACATCAAGTTATATAACCCAAAGTAATTAAATTACACATTTTAATATTGCAATAAAAGAGGAATGAGCAGTTAGTAGGGAATACTTTAATGATAGTACAACAGCTTTGTTTTGCATGCCAGTAAGTTTGAGGAAGTGTGGACTAGATGTATTGGAATGTATTCCATTCTGCAGCACATAAATTTGAAAATGGATTCTACATTCATGAAAAAAGCAAATGCAGCACATTGTTTATTATTAAAATTATTATTATATGATACTGGTGTTTTCAAGAAACTGCAGACATTTTAGATGGTAGAAATTACATTGATTACATTTTCATGGCTAGTGAATTTGATTGTGTTACAGTGCCACGTAGTGGACTCACTTTACATTGTGCTCACTCAACCAAATGTTGAATATTCCCTAACCCTCCTGATTGGAACCTTTTACTGGTAGTGAGGCAGTGAGGGGTTATTGAAGCACTTTGGGACATCCTGACTTCATGACAGGTACCATACAATACAAATTCTTTCTTACCACTGACCAGTGGTGGACAGCAGCTTGTTGATGGTGGAGAACACTGGTATTAGGGGTTTGAGGGTTCTGGAATATAGTTTTGTGTTGGAGATGATCATCTTGGATTGCTGTAAGACAGACACTATGTCATTCGGAGTCTGGATGTAATATGGTTTACAGTGTGTGCTGGGATGAGCTGCTTCATTATTTAAAGCCGTTGATGACATAAGTAAATTAGTTTTTTTTACCTTATGACATAATTATTACTGAAGTCGTTGAAGATGTTGAGAATTTCTGACTTTAGATAACTTAGATAATTGGAATTTAGATAATTGATCTCTGATAAATTTTTCTTTTGCCTGATTCTGTCCATTAACCTCTTTCTCACTAACCACTGCTGACTTCAGTTTTGCTAGCGCTCTTTTGCAAAGCCTTAGTTAATTGAATGTTGCCTTAATGTCAAGGGTAGCTATTCACATCCCCTTACTACCATTCATCATTTTGGGTTCATATTTCAATTAATGCTATAATGGGATTAGATACCAAGGATACTGATAGAACCTAGACTAAACATTGCCAGGCAGTTTATTCATGAATGTGCCATCTAAAAGCACTATTGATTGCTACTTCCATGAATTTGCTTTGGATTAATAGAAATATAATTTGCCAAATTCATTTGTTGTTTCTGGGAAAAGACATACCCAGAGACGGTGATAGAACAGCCATTTAATTTGATTCTTCAAATCTGTATGTCTGTGGATCATTCTAGGTACTGCTCTACAGCTATTAGCAAGGAGACAAAACTGAGCTGGGACTTGTTCAGTTTTGTCTTGCTTAAATATCTTGGATATTGTCTATTATGCTATCCAGTACTTTTTATTCTCTTTTGTGGCCCAAATCCATGCTCATCTCATCCACAACTCTGTTTGACTCTTTTCCTTTATAAGCACTGAAACAGTCTGAACTAAGATCATAAATCATATTCTCTCTGACTACTGTTGCACGATCTCACCTTGATCCCTCTGCAGTCTTTGACACAGCCCTGTATTACCCGCTCCTCCAAAATACTGTGGATGCTGGAAATCTGAAATAATCCTGGAAATACTCAAAAGACAAGGCAGTGAAGAGAAAAATCATTGTTGTCATTTCAGGTAAATTCTCATGAAAGACCATTGGCCTGAAATGTTAACTTTGTTTCTCTCTGCAGTGACTCACCTTGGCCTGGTGAGTATTTCCAACACTTAAGTTTTTATTTTATTATGGTAGCATGTTCCACATTCTAATCGTGGCAAAAGGGCTTCTCTTGACTATCTTATTGGATTTATTAATAACTATATTGTATTTATTGGTCCTAGTTTGTTTTTTTCAATAGTGGAAATATCTACATTTACCCTATCAAGTCCCTTCCTACTTTTAACAACCTTTATTAAGGTACACCTTAGATTTTTTTTCTCAGAAAACAAGAAGGAAGATCAAACTTTCGGAGAAACCAATCATGTTCAATCTCGCCTGATATAACCTCTCTCTTCTGGTATCATCTTTGCAAATTTGAACAACAGTATCGTAATTATCAAGTAGCCGAGGACATGTATCTCAGAGAAATGAGAATGGGAAGAAAAATGCAATTGGGATAGGAAATAGACCAGTTTCTCCATGAATTGCATTTTATATGCTATTGAAATTAATGTATATACTTAATTCTTGAAAGATTTCTCAAATAAATGCTGCATAAACAAAGCAAAAACAAAGTAATAAACAAAGTATTGCAAGGTCAATTTGTATTAATGCAAAATTTTGATCATTTATTATTATGGAATTCTCAAAGTTTTGACTCTTAAATTATTGATTAATTCTTCATTCATAGCAATGTTAACCTTTTATATTGCTGGGCAGCATTTTCCATGTCAAGACACAGTTTTCAAATTCTCTGATTCACCTATTTTTTTTTACCTTTTCTTTCAGATTTTGGACTGAGAAGGAAGATAAACCTTTGCTCAGACTATTGCCAAACTTTGATCTGCAACTGGCTCCTGGCAGGTATGCAAAAGTAGCTAAGTCTGATGCATTCTCTAGTATTTACCTCCTTATAGAAGAGTAGTTGGTGATTGCTTCAATATATTTCCTAAGTGTATGGCTGAGGTTGACTGGGAAGCATGGGCAATCTTGGGCATTGCTGATAAATGATGCAGTAATCACAAAAGAGAAATAGAATCATGGATGACTGACAGAAGCTGTGTTGTGCAGACCTTGCGATTCCTCTAAGCATCCTGTCATGATATCTCACATAGTCAAAGACCACAATAAGTTACCTAGTGATGCAAATCAAAAATGAATAACTGCCTGTTTTAATGCAGTTGCATTTCTTTGTTAGTTTCCATGTCAAGTTCACTTCTCCGTGGGCAACACCAACATCTGACTAAATTTTGTGCTGATGATATCCAGCTTTAAGTATGAAGTTGAATATAAGCATATCACAGTTACAGAGAAAGTGCAGTGCAGGCAGACAATAAGGTGCAAGGCCATTAATGAGGTAGATTGTGAGGTCAATAGTCCATTTTATCATACTAGGGAACCATTCAATAGTCTTATAACAGCAGGATAGAAGCTGCCCTTGAGCTTGGTGGTACGTGCTTTCAGGCTTTTGTATCTTCTGCTTGATGGAAGTGGGGGAGAAGAGAAAATGCCCAGGGTGGGTGGGACCTTTGATTATGTTGGCTGTTTTACCAAGGCATGCAGGCATCAAGATCCATTCAAGTAAACCCTTGGTAATTCCCAAAGCCGGGAAGACAGCAGGTATTTGTCAAGGAATTCCTGAAAGCCTAATGTTATTAGATCTCTCTGTGAGGACTAGAGATGATCCCTTAACACCAGACAGATAACAAGCACCTTAAAATGAATCCTTGCATTTCCTTGGGAAAGCCAGAGAAGCTAGAAGCAATGAAAGTAGAAGCTTAGGTCAGGTTATGTTCACAAGCAGGGATGTCAATTTAACACACAGTGTCATGTGTCAGTCAACCCCACTGTAACACAGCAGCTGAGTCACAGACTTCAATGTACAGACACAGCTGAGCAGCAAACAATTCCATTGGCCAGAGGAGATGAGCTGAACTGCTGAAGAATTATTGAGGGAAATGTTTCAGAAATCGCCCTCCCACTCAAACGTGTAAGCAGTCATGATACCTGGAGCGCTGAGGAACCACTGCACCTCTAAAATGAACACTTTCCTCTAAAATGAAAGTTGTCCCAAGGTAATTGGCTTTTGCGGAAAAGTATTCTCCTTCGGGGCAGCGGGTCTCTGGTTCAATATTGAAAGTAATTCACTTCTTCCCTCCCATTTACTGCAAAGTGTGCCTGTTCGACTTCAGTGGTCTTATCTGTTTCACGTTTGGTAATGGGCATGAAAGCCAAGTATAATTGTGTATAAATAAGTGGGTATCGTTGGCCAGTGCCTGTGGTTCAAAGATATGATCTATGGCTCACTTCTAGAAAGAGGCCACAGCCCACTGTTCCTCTGACCGAGTTATCATTGTGGAAGAGCAATCCTGTACATCATAGACATTGATGTCATAGAGACATACAGCATGGAAATGGGCCCTTCAGCTCACCAGTCCAGATGAAGGGTCTCGACCCAAAACGTCGACGGTCCGTTTCCCTCCACAGACACTGCCTGACCCGCTGAGTTCCTCCAGCTTCAGGTCACCAGGTCCATCAAGCACCCATTTATACTAATACAACACTGACCCCATTTTACTCTAGAGGCAACTTACAGTGGGCAATTCAGACCTGAACGTCGTTTGGGGTGTGGGAGGAAACTGGAGCACCTGGGGGGGGGACCCATGTGGTCGCAGGGAGAATTTGTAAGCTCCACGCAGGCAGCACTGGAGGTCAGGATCAAACCTGGGTCTCTGGAGCTGTGAGGCAGCAGCTCTACCAGCTGCACACTTTAAACTATGAGGAAAGTAGGCTTCGTTTTACACAACTCTTCTTTCCCTGAGGGCAGCAAGTCACTGGATTCTGTTGTTGATGTGGGCAGCGTATTCTGTCTCTCTATGACACACCCAGGAGTCAGGCAGCTTCCTAGCTGAGGCAAAGGCTGCACCTCAGAGGGGGCAGGATTGAACCTGGATCCTGGAGCTATGAGACAACAGTTTTACTGGCTGCACCACCGTGCTGCCTGCAATGCATTGCGTTTGTGCTGGAAGTTTCTTCACATCTTCACCCTCAAGGCATGTGGGAGAGAAAAGGCTCCGGTGCTGTCTGAGTGCAGTGGGCACGTTCTCCCTGTGACCCGCGTAGGTTTCCTTGGGGTGCTCCAATTTCCTCCCACATCCCAAAGGCCTGGTAGGTTAATTACCCCAAGTGTTGGCGGTTGGTATGAGAATCAGTGGGGAATTAATGGACATGCAAGAGAGAACAAGTTACATGCAAGTAGGTGGGGGAATGGGACTGATGGGATTGCTCTGAGAGCCAGCATTGACTCAGTGGGTTGAATGGCCTCCTTCTATGTTGTCAGGAAAGTTTGTAAAATTATGGGAGGCATAGATAGAGGAGACAGCTGGTATTTTTTTCCCAGGGTCAATATTTCTAACACGAGGACATGCGTTTAAGGAGAGAGGGGTAAAGTTCAAAGGAGATGTGCGGGCAAGTGTTTTACACAAAGAGTGGTGGGTGCCTGGAATGTGCTGCCAGAGGAGGTGGTGGAGCAGAGACGATAGAGGTGTTTAAGAGGCTCTTAGATAGGCACATGGATATGCAGAGAATGGAGGCATATGGACCATGTGCAGGCAGAAGGGATGAGTGTCATTAGGCATCATTAGCTTAATTAGTTCGGCACAACATCGCGGACTGAAGGGCCTGTTCCTGTGCTGTACAGTTCTGTGAATATAATTCATTGTTTTCAAAACCATTTTGAATTTATGTTTAACCAATAGCGTTATTGGGAATTGTTGTATAATGCTGCTTTGTTTCAGGAACAGTGGGCATTACCAGCCAAATGTCTCACACTACTAGCACTTCACAGCTCTAATCTTAGGAACAGTTCTTTATGTGAAACCATAATACAAACAGCATTCTTCCAGCTACTGGGGAGCATTGACAAGGAATAAATGTATGTTCTGATGATGGAAGAAGGATGTCAGTGTCAGTGAGGTGGGTAAGGTGTTCTTTGCCACCTCTATTATCATTTCTCATCTAATGAACATTGATCCATTTCTCTAGTTGCAAGATTACTTCTGGCATTTCTGGTCGCTAAATATTAAAGGAACCTACTGAAACCACCTGGAAATGCAATGACTTGGGTCCCTGCTTGGGTCAATTTACCCCACTGTTTTTCAGAGAATTATGCAGCAATCTATCTATGACTGGAGGAGTAATGCCCCTTAAATAACACTACTCTCGATCCTTAAGCAATATTAAAAGTTAGTTCTGTGAGTAAAGATCAGCATGTTTGAACATCTTCCTGGAGGTGAGATTGTCAATTGGACTGGCTAGAAATCGGAGAAAGAGCACTAAGTTACAAGAAAATCGACTGTATGATATTAATGACTGACATTAATTCTTTCAGAAATGTGTGCAAAATTGGTTGTAAACACGTGAACATGATATTGGTCTGTTCATTGTATGTATATTTGGCGCAACATAACCTCAAGAAACACTATTTAATCGTTTGACTAGGCAAGTTACAACTCACCGGACTCATCATTGAATTAAATTATTTTAGATAACCAGCCTGTCCAGTTTTCATTAGAACTGGCCAGTTCTGATGCAAGGTCATCAATCTGTATTGATAAATCTGTTTTTCCCTCTCCAAAAATGCTGCCTGATTTGTTAGTACTTCCAACATCGCGTTTTATTTTGGAATTCCAGCAATTTCAGTACTTTGCACTTCATAGTTCCAGCATTTTTTGCTCTACTCTCTGTTCTTATTCATCTTCGATTTACGTCTCCTCCAGCAGATCAACTGCAATAAACGAGACTTCACCATCCTTCCTCAACCAGTGCCAGCACCCCACTTAGGTCATTCAGTCTCTCTTGATCTCCACCCTATCACAGGTAACCTCTGTGCTCTTCAGCCCTCCCCCTCTTTGCAACTAAAAATATGTTTGGTTTCTAACTTTTTCTATTTTTGATGAGAAGTCATTGACTTGAAACATTAGCTCTGTTTCTTCACTGATGCCACATAACGTACTGAGTAGGTAGAATTTTTTTTTATTTCATCAGTCTAATACAGTTGGATGTATCAAAGTGATATAATAATGACAGAATGAAGCTATTTGTCACATTGTCTGGCCATGTCATGCTGACAGGGCACCAAAGTTCATCTTTCTTAAGGGTGGTATAGTGGCTCAACTTTGTATTGAAACACAATTGGTTGGTAGGTATACATCAGAAAAAATTGTTTCTTAGAAAAAATGTTATTTTCCAAAACTGCTGTGATTTTTTTTAATTTCAAAAATATATTTTCAACATTCAGTAAATGTTTTTCTCTGCATTCATTCTACCATCAATTCAATGTTCTCTTACAATGCATCAAAGCCACTTATGTTTCCTCCTGAAACAATGCCCCTGTGAGCTGCTTGAGAGGCTGTTACACAAGCCCCAGCCCCTCAGGTCCAGTGGCAGTAGAGCTCTAGACTGCTTTGACCTTTAAGCTGTAACAGGCATTTGTGTTCTACAGCAATGCCCTTACTCACTCTGGTGAGTGACAAATTGCAGGTCACTATAAAATGCAGGTGACTCTGGAGCTTTACTATAGTAGAGGAAAACCCACCACATAATTATGTTGCAGCTCAAGCCAGTCAGGAAAATCCTCTTCTATTAATATTCGATAAGTTATAACCCAAAGCTTGCAGCTCCACCATTTGACATAGGTTATTCCATCACTTCTACTTAGGCATTCAATTAGTTACGTACCCTACCTATTAAGAAAAAAGGATCAGATTCTACGTGATGCAGGGTTTCGACCCGAAACATCAACAGTTCCTTTCGTCCCACCAATACTCTTCAACCCGCTGAACAGATTGTTTGTTGCTCCACATTCTACCTTACATTTTCCATTGCCTGTAACATAAATTTTTGGTTGACAGATTTCATTCTTCACGTTTAGGAATCTACAAGCAAAGGTACCAAGTAATCTGCATCAGCAGAACTATTCTCCCTGTATGAGCACACACCAGAAACCTTATTCCAGTGAAACAGGTTGTTAAGACAGAGATAGGGAGGTCCAAGTATGTTGGGATTCACTGCTGGAATTTAACCAGCTAAAATTGCGCAGCATGTCAAAACATTCTGCATTCTAATCATCATGAGGTTGTCCAAAATGTTGACAAATAAAAGGAAACAGTTAGTCAATGTCGCCTGGTTTGAGGAAAGAGACCAATACATTAGTGAAATTATTCCACAATGGCAATAAGAGCCACTCACCAGATGGAGGTTGGAGCATAATCATTCACTGGCAAGACTGCAGGCCTCAGCCTGGGTTTTCTAGTGGTTCTATCTTTGATCCAGCTTCAGCAAACTGTGGTTCTGAGCAATGTTCTCCTGATCTTGGGAATACTGAATTTCTTAACAACTTGCATTGATTTGACCTTCTAGGTCTGACATGGAGAATTCTTGAGCTGCACATAGAGCAATACCTTTGTCAAATAATCTTGAAGAAAGCACTGCTTTCTGTCCCAACTAGCAATATCTGCAAGCACCTTGTGTATGAAGGTTCTCTCAAGGACCTTGGTGATCCATTAGTCTCGAATGATTTCAAAGATTTTTTGGGATCAGCAAAAGTAGAACCCATTAATTCTCATTCCACTTAAAGAAAGAGGCCCGGCTTTGACTTTAAGGAGTGGTTAGGACACAAGTACTTGATGGCATGAAAACTGCTCCCTTTCTTTGTTGAAATTGAGATGCAAAAGATGCCCCTAACATAGTGCAGTACCAAATTCTCAATTAAACAAAAAAAGTGCAAATTGTTTTTGGTAATCAGAATGACAAATATTTGTACTTCCCCTCTACATCAAGCACTCCCAAATCAGGCAGAGCAAAAGATGAAGCTGTGTAATTTTGTTTTAGATTCTACCTTAACACTGTGCTCAAACTCCACCTCAGTGCGCTAAACATTTCTATCTTACCCTTATCATGAGCATACTTATTCTAGTGACTCATACCAATAAAAGTTGACCCATGATTATTTATGCTGATTTAATTAGTTCTTATGGCTGTCAAAAAAGTACCTACACTGCTGGAATTTAGAATAGGCTTCTGTGATGAGAAGACAATGAAGCCTCTGTATCATTAGTTGCTTATTGCTCTGCTGCCTCTCCTTCCTACATACATGTATGCCTCATAGCATCTGGTCAAAATATCTTTCTCTGATGCAACTGCATTTTAAATCAAGGCTGATCTTGCCTTCTTGTGAGTAATCTGATTTTTAATCCTAAATCCCTTTTCACTCAATTTCTGCACATACAGAAAGCTTTATAGAAAGGTACATGTGAATATTTCTCTTCTGCTCCTTCTCTGACTAATCCTTTCCGACTCTTGATGGTTTATGTGAGATCAGTAGCACTGCTTCTACTGAGGATCAAGATAAGTGTGTCACTGGTATTCCCATCACTAATGTCTCAGGCTTTAGTGCAATCCTAAAATAATATTGTGTGAAGTGAAGATTATCATGAGTAGCCTGAGGAATTTTTCATGACAATGTTCTTGTTAAAAACACCTGAAAGCAAAAATACATGTATGCTCTAACATAACTGAAAATGCTGGTTCGTGAAGAGAGAAACTGTTAACATTTCAGGTCCATGACCTTTCAGTAAAATGGCTATAACCCAAAACATTGACTATTTCCCAGGTCATAGATGCTGCCTGACCTGCTGGGAATGTGCAATGCAAAATTTCAATATTGTAGTAAAAAGATTTTGCTAACATTTTGGTCTAAAAATTCAATTGTGCCAGATATGCAGATCTTGTACACACCTGCTGAAATGATCCCAAAAACATGTGAAATTTGTACTGGCACTACCTTCACTATTCATTGGACACTTTATTTGGCACTAATAACTTTGGCATTAATTTTACTGACGGTGCTTAAAGACGGCAACATTCCTTAGAGGGAAATGCACTCTGGCTGCAAACAACAATGAAACTTTTGTGACTGAATAGCATTGATGCAAGAAGTCCAGACAAATATATTTTAACAACTGAATATAAAATACATTTTTTAATTTCATCATGTACGTTGGATGTTACAAACATACTGTGGTTTTGCATTCATTATCATACATCAGTTCCAAGGATTCTTCAGGGTTATTGACAGCAGCCAAAATAAAACCAGAAAGTATTGAAAATACACGACAGGTCAGGCTGCATCTATAGGAAGAGAAACAGAGTTAATGTTTCAAGTTAAAGATCCTTCAAATGAACCCAGAAACATTAACTCTATTTTTCTTCCCACAGATGTGGCTTGACCTGATGACTATTTCCAGCATTTTCTGTTTTTATTTTAGATTTCCATCATGTACAGATTTTTGTTATTTTCATTTATGGTCAACAGCCATACTTGACATCCTTTGAGGCTTAAGCAGACTATTTCCTCCTGTGGATTGCATGCTAGTTCACTTTAGAAGCTTGACCTGCATAAAAGTGTCCTCTGCTGTATGATGTTTACTTGTCAGAAGAAGGGAGAGACAAAAAATGATATAGATTACATTTCCATGCAATGTTTTTTTTAAGAATTTTGCTTTTTGGTCTGGGTAAGTACCCAACCCATTGAAATATTGTACCTTTTAAAATAAAATTATGCACTGTTAAGTATTTCATATGCCAATTTAAGCATTTGAATATTGAAATCAAGTTGACCTGTGACTGTACTGAGAGCTGCATCATCAGAGTCCTGAGTGATGTCCTCACAGTCACATTTTGCTTAACTGTTTGTTGTCCAGGAAACATGAGGTTTATTGCTATGGTTATTGTCTTGTCATTGTTTTGTTTCACAGGGGTGATCCACTATCTGCATTGAGTACTTAGTGTTACACAGTATAATTTATTTTATTATATTGGTTGCATTAACAATTTTAAAAACCCCTATCAGGTTTCAATAGGGTTGCATTCTTTTGCTGACTGTAGGTCACTAGTAAAGAACCACCATTGATTATTCACCTCCAACAGAGGAGGGTCAGATGTACACAGTGACACATATGGTCAGGGTCTGTGATCGAAGCTGTGAACGTACCTGCTCCAACCAACTTGACAGGTTCACGGCCAGCTCCTGCTCCTTCCCAGCTGCTTGATGTTGATTGGCAAGAGGATGTATCCGAGACAGACAGCACAGTAACGCAGCTGGTAGAGCTGCTAAATCATAGTGCCAGAAACCTGGGTTCAGTCCTGACCTCAGTGCAGTCTGTGTGGAGTTTGCATATTCTCCCTGTGACTGCATGGGTTTCCTTCCACATCCCAAACACGCCTGGGTTGGTAGGTTAATTGCCCCTAGTGTGCAGGTGAGTAGTAGAATCCACGGGAGGGGGAGTGCTGGGAATGTGCAGAGAATAAAACTGGGATTAATTTAGGATTAGTATAAATAGGTGGTTGCTGTCAGTGCAGACTCAGTGAACTAAAGAGCCAATTTCTGTGCAGTTCCTTTCTATGACTCTATTATGCAATATAGTGAGATGGCTATCAATCAAATAGCCAGTGGGTTTATATCAGGTCATCATACATTTTGAACCCTTATCTCTTGTGTACCTTAAAGAGGTATAAACTATCATATTAAAACCATATGAAGTAGATACAGGAGACGGGCATTCAGCCCCTTGAGCCTGCTTTGCCATTCAATAGGATGATGGCCGATCTGATATTCCTTGTACACTTTCTCCATAACTCTTGATTCCCTTGCTCATTAGGAGTCTATCTCAGCCTCAAATATATACATGCACCTGGCCCCCACAGTTCTCTGTGGCAAGGAGTTCCAAAAGCTCACTGAGAGAGGAAATTCTTCCTCATCTCAGTCTTAGAAAGGCATAGCCTGCTAGAGACAGTCAGCATTGCTTTGTGTGGGGCAGGTCATGCCTTACAAACTTGATCGAGTTTTTTTGAGGAGGTGGCAGAGGTGCTTGATGAGGGCACGGCAGTAGATGTTATCTACATGGACTTTGGTCAGGCATTTGATAAGGTCCCTCATGGTAGGTTGATTCAGAAGATAAAGATGCATGGGATCCAGGGTGAATTGCAAGTTTGGATTCTGAACTGGCTCACCCATAGAAGACAGAGAGTAGGGGTGGAAGGCTGTCATTCTGGCTGGAGGTCCATGGCCAGTGGTGTTCCACAGGGATCGGTGCTGGGACCGCTGTTGTTTGTGATATATATCAATAATTTGGATGAAAATGTAGGTGGGTGGATTCACAAGTTTGCAGATGACACCAAGGTTGGTGGAGTTGTGGGCAGTGTAACAGACTATCAAAGAATATAGTAGGATATAGATCAGTTACAGATATGGGCAGAGAAGTGGCAGATGGAGTTTAATCCGGGCAACTGTAAGGTGTTACACTTTGGGAGGTCAAATGAAAAGAGAAAGTATACGGTTAATGGTAGGCCACTTAATAGCATTGAGGTACAGAGGGAACTTGGGATCCAGATCCATAGTTCACGGAAAGTGGCTATGCAAGTGGATAAGGTGGTAAAGAAGGCATTTGGTATGCTTGCCTTCATTGGTTTTACACAGAGAGTGCCTGGAATAGGTTACCACGGGTAGTAGTAGAGTTTAGGAGGCTTTTAGATAGATACATGAATATGATGGGAATGGAGGATATAGGTGATACACAGGAGGAGGACATTTAGTATAAATCGGCATCAAGATCGGCACAACATTGTGGGCCAAATGGCCTGTCCAGTGCTGTACTATTCTATGTTTAACTAGGCACCCTCTCACTCTGAAACCATGCCTTCTGGTTCTGGACTCTCCCTTAAGAGAAATATCCACTTATCTCCTGAAGAATCTTATATGTTTCAATAAGGTTGCCTCTCAGTCTTCTAAACTTCAATGAGATCTAACCTGTTTAAGTCAAAAAAACAAACTGCTGGAGGAACTCAGCGGGTCAGGCAGCATCTCTGGAGGGAAGTGGGCAGTGACATTTTGGATTGAGACCCCTCATCTTGAACCTTCAACAAAACATCGTTTGTCTATTTCCCTCCACATGTATTGCCTGATCCACTGAGCTCCTCCAACAGTTTGTTTTTTGTTCCAGATTCCAGCATCTGCAGTGTCTTGTGTCTCCTAACCTTTTTAAACTTACCTTGTAGGACAACCTCTCCCTTCCTGGGATCAACCTAGTGAACCCACTCTGAACTACTTGCAATGAAGTAAGATCTTTCCTTAAATGGGGGATCAAAATTGTTTGCAGTACTATAGATGTGATCTCATGTACCTTGTATAGTTGCAATAAGACTAAATTACTTTTAGATGTGACCCTCCGTAAACTAAGGGCCAACATTCCATTAGCCTTCCCTACCACCTATTTTAATGCCATTTGCAAATTTGGCTTCAGTGCATTTGCTTCCTTCCTCCATGTCATTAATATATATCCCACCACTGATCCTCTGTGTAGCCCCGGTCATAGGCTGCCTAACACGCAGGTGTCTTTCTTTTCCCTACGCTGCTTCCTTCCCATTAGCCAATTCCCCATCTGTGCCAGTATGTACCTCCAACACAATGGGCTCATATCTTATGACTTAACCTTTCTTGAGGCACTCTCTCAAACACCTTTTGGAAGTCCAAATACATCTAATGGTTTTCGTTTATCCACTCGGGTCGAAATTCCTCAAAAAATTCCTACAAATCTGTTGGACATGATTTTCCCTTCACAAAACCATGTAGTTTTTAAGGTGTGTTGCTATTATTTCCTTAATAGTTGATTCTAACATTTCCCAACAATGAGATGTTAAGTTAATCAGCCTATGGTTACCCACTTAATGCCTTCCTCCTTTTTTGAATGCCAGTTTTCCAATCCTCCAGCATTTCTACAGAATCTAAGGATTTTTGGAAGATTACAGCTATCTACACTATGTCAAAAGTCCTTTGGGATCCAAGGATACAAGTCATCTGGATCAGAGCACATCAGCCTTTAGCCTCATTTGGTTGCCAGCTGTACAATACTTAGCATATACGTACCTAGCAACAATGCCCTTGTTTCACATCACATTATGGGGTTTAAATAGCATTGTAAGCTATTGTGTCAAGAAAACTTAAACTGAATTAATTAATTTCATTCAGAACATGGTAGCAGGTCAGACAACTTAGCTGGTTTTAAACATATTTGACCTGGAGATTCCTATGCAATTAACCGTTGCTGTGGATAGGGCCTATGCCAGATTTCTCTGAATCTCCTGCACTCTGATGTTATTTTGCAAGACATCCAAATTGGTAGAGTATGTCTTTTACACATAAGCCTGCAAGAAGACCTTTGCAATCTTCCATCATGGTAGTGTGAAGATTGTAGAGGAAGCATGTTTGGAGTGGATTGGAGGTGGCAGGAGAGATGACGTGGGCGAGATGGGGGCTGGCTGCCAAGAGGACCAGATAATTGTGTGGGAAGTGTAAAAAGGATTTGGGGGACCTATGGACATTGGTGAGAGTGAGTGGACATGTCATAATGTGAGCACAAACATTAAAAATATTAAAGAAGGAACTTACCTGGATAAAGATAGATGCCTCGTGACCCTGCCCCTCTTACAGCGGCCCAGTAAGATTGGGTTCTTTAACAAATAATGTTTCAATTTTAAGGCCCATACTCTTCTCAGGCCTATTTTGCTTTTACAGAATTTCTTGCGATGATTTCAAGGTAGGTGTTGTATATTGCTTGGAATGGACATACCCAGCAGCTTCCAGGCATATGTGAGGCATGTACAGGAAGGACTTGAATGGCAAAGCAGGCTGCTGGTGAGGGTGGGGTTGGGGTTGGTGGCATATGGTCCACCCTTACTCCTAGTTCCTATGTAAAACTACTAGAGAACAAAGTAAATTCTGCAGCATGGCTTAAGAAAACCATGATGGAAGTTTTCCGTCTCTGTTCACAGATATACCAAGAAACAACTTTGGTTTAATATACTGGGTGCTTATATTTTGCTTTGGCTGCTAGTTTATGTTACTAAAATTGTACTTGCTATTAACCTCTACTTGCTATTTACCTACATTACCTAAAAAGAACAGCATTGACACGTTCATGACATTTTGAACTTTATGCTGCATCAAAGAAAATCAGGTGAATATTTGTTGATGAATTTACTTTCATTTCACATCATTACCCATCAAAAAATTATATTAAAAAAGCATAGAAGTAAGAAAGCCATGCGTTTATGATGCATCTTCTGGAATCAAGGTCAGCAACCATGGTGTTACACTTGACCCTGAGATGAACTTCAAATTTTATATCTATGCACTCATAAAAGCCATCTATTTATGTAGATTTATAGGTTACATTTGTGAAATAATTGCCTTCATTGTAGTTTATAAATTCCTGTTACTTTGAACTCACAAATTAGACCTTGTATGCTGAATAAATGGGAGCTTGTCATAGTTGGACAGAAAAATCCATCACTGGTCATTAAAGGTTTCACCACCTTCCTCATTGTTTTATTGTATTCCATAATTGTAGTTTTGTTTGTTATCATTATACTAGTGACAAAAACTCGAATGTACAGAAAATCATGACATATTGTTGTTGGTCATTAACCTTAAAACCGTGCCATTTTACGCAACTGTCTAAAAGATGCAGTTATGCTTTTAATTTGTACAACAGCTACTTGTTAGCTTTTATTTCCATAATTTATTTCTGCTTGAACACTGAAAAGGTAAGATCACGGTCACATTAACCGAGTAGCACAGTCAGCTTAGCTTATTTGCTCAAATCTGTGGAGTAGAATTTAAATTCATGGGTTTCTGAGTCAGAGCAGGAATTTTATCTCTAAGCCAAAATGCAAGTTTTAAGTTTAGGACATAACTTGGATGAAGGATAACCTGAAAGTTCTTATAGATTCCATAATCCTTAAAAAAAAGACATGTGCAATGAGTTAGATTTACATCATTCAGAATGATGCATAAATACGATATTAATCAGCTGAACTAAAAATCATTGAAAGGTTTCAATATTTAATAGAAAAACTGACTTTCTCAACAGCAATGCTAACCAATCATTCATAACACTGAATTATTTTAGATTACTATCACATTGAGAACATTGACAAGTATTAATAAAATAGAAAGAAAGGACCTTTAATATTTATGTAGCCTTTAAATTGCATTTTAAATATTGTCAGAATTAACTGCAATTTAAAAATGTAAACTGAAAACTAAATGCACATAATTATATTCCGCATGCTGTCTTTTATCAGCTAAGAGAACAGCATGCCCTTCTCTCTTACACAAATAAACCTAAAGAAGGAATTATACCTTACTTTAGAGTTGGCTTCAATGTTCTGGTCGTAAATTGAGGATTTTAACTATAATGAAAAGAATATGAAAGAGATGTTGGGAATATTTTCCAAATAAGCAGTATTCAAATAGTCACTTAATCAAGCATACCCGAAGTTCTCCGAACTGCAGTAAGGACTATTTTCAAGGAATGGTGAGTTTTTTTTATTAAAGTATTGATTACTTTTAAAGCTATAAACATTAAGTTTTCTCATAGTTATTGGAATTACTTGGCAAAAATCTGTATTTTTTTCAAGATGTAGCCATATCAGTGGAATTTTTAGTCATGTCCCATGATACATCTGAAACAACTGCACTGGAACTCGTGTCAAAAATTTCCCATCCAGATAACTTGTCATAGCTTCAATCAAAAAGATGTGACTTATAACCCTGTAGCTTTTCAGTGAAATAAAAGTGTAGTGGCATTGGGAAGTTTTGTGATGAAGGAAAAACATCTTTTCCTGCAGTTAGAGCTAAGAGTCCAGAATTGTAATTTGTCCCTCAGGTGTCGAGCTGAAAGGCATCAAATTGGTGAAAAAACTTCTAGAAAGGAAGGAAGAGGAGGCAAGTGTTTGCACTCTTTGTTGAATCCAATGAGACAACAGGATAGGGATTTGGAAAATTGACTGGTCAAGGAGCTAGCTTTCAGCCCGTGATTTAACTCCAAATAACAGGTAACTCAGACTACTCAGATGCTGGAAATCTGAAAAAAATAGAAATTGTAGGAAATATTCAGCAGGTCAGAGGGTATCCATCAGAAAACAGCATCTGTAGAGAGGAAAACAGAATTAATGTTTCAGTTCAATGAGTTTCCATCAGACCGTTTCAATGTAAAGTAATTGACCTGAAAATTCTGTCTTTATTCCCATACCTTCTTTCAATTCAAATAATATGTGCAGTATCTTATACTAACCAGATAGTGGCAGTATTTGCCTGTCTCATAAAGCCATAGGGTTTGTGTTCAACATACAGATCAGTAGGTGTAGTGGCTGCGCTCCCTAGAACTAAGTATTTAAAGGGACACAATTCTTTGTCACATTGAGAGACGGAATGATGTCCAGTGTGGCATGGTGATACTGCAGTTATTGTTTTTCCTCACAGCTTCAGGGATCCAAGTTCTGACCTCGGGTTATTTAAGTGTGGCGTGTGTATATTCTCTCCATGATCACATGGGCTTCCTTGACATATTCCAGTTTTCTCCCACACTCCAAAGACGTTAATGCAGGTCAATAGTAAAAGAAATCAAAGGACTTGTGGGGGGAAAAATAAAATGCAGGATTACAGCAAAATAAGGACAGGGGGAATGGAGCGAATGGAATTGCTCTCCTGGGAGCCTGCTTTGACCTGTAGGGCAGAATGGCCTCCTTTTGTATTTTAATAAGGATAAGATATTTGTTATTTTATAAAGTGTTAGTTACTAATTTCAACACGTCGGGTGGTTATTTATCAAGCAGAGCCCATGTGCATCCCCTAAAAAAGAAGAAAACTATAACAGCCTCTGATAACTTTATAGAAGCTGAACCAATCCTACTTACAAAAGGCATAGCAAAAAAATAGAGTAAAACACCAAACTATATCTTTTCCAAAACAGCACATTGGAAAGCACCTTTACAATAGGCTGCAGATTCCAAAGGATGGAATTGCCCCAAGTGTGCCGCTTAGGGCCTTGCAGATATTCTCCCTTTTTGGGCTATGGATTTTAGCAAGAGCAGACAACCTTCCTGGAGAAATATTCCCCCTCTACTCAGTGCCTGCTTTTGCTTGCTGCTCAGTACCAGTCAGCTAAGCTAAGACAGCTCAGTGCAGTGTTTATAGGCATATGTGAGAGAGCCTTCCACATTGTAAGAAATAAAAACATGAGCCCAATTGAATAACAAATTTTGTAGTTCTATTCTGACTGTTTTGGGTCATCTTTTGTAACTTTTCAATCATTAGTGTCTGTAGCATAACAATAACTGTGTTGCTGAGTGGATCCTTTGGACAAGATGTACCACAGCAGCTAAAATTGCTTTACCAGGCATGTTTGCCTGGTCCTCACTAATGATTGGTGGTTTAATGTGTGTTGCTTCTTCGAATTCAAAGTGCAGTGGTAAATAGTGTGGATGTGCAGCTCTTCTTGGACTTGTGCCATTTATCCATTAGGAAGTCAATGGTGCAGAACAAACACATTCTCGTGTATTTTTGCTGCAGTGAGAATAACTGTCATGATCCACAGAAAATTTTAAACATTCTTTTAGGCCAATGAAAATCTAATCTTTTGTGCACTGAAAATGTGCCATTATTTTTGTGCAAATGATAAGCATTATAATTTCCATGAGCTTCATTCTGTATTGCTGCCCAGCCTCTGATGTCTAGCCCTGGTCACCACTGTGGCTTCTCTCATCAGGTATTGGATCTCACTTGGAACAAAGAACAGTACAGCACTGGGCAGGCCATTCGGCCCATGATCTTGTGCCGATCTCGATGCTGATTTTATACTAAATGTCCTCCTCCTGTGTATCATCCATACCCCTCCATTCCTTTCATATTCTTGTGTCTATCTAAAAACCTCTTAAACTCTACCAAACTACCTGTTTCCACTACTAGCCCGGTAACCCACTCCAGGCACCTACCACTCTCTGTGTAAAAAAAAACTTGCCCCTCACATTGCCTTTAAACTCCCCCATCCCCCCAAGCCTTAAAAGCATGTCCTCTGGTGTTTGACATTTCTACCCTGGGGAAAAGATTCTGACTGTCTACCCTCTCTATGCCTCTCATAATTTTAAAAGCCTCTATCAGCCTCCGACACCCTAGGGAGAACAACCCAAGTTTGTTAAACCTTTCCTTATAGCTCATACCCTCTAATCCAGGCAGCATCCTGGTAAACCTCTTCTGCACCCTCTCCACAGTCTCCATATCCTCCCTATAATGGGGCGACCAGAACTGCACACAATACTCCAAGTGCGGTCTGACTAAAGTTTTATATAGCTGCAGCATGACTTCCTTACTCTTATATTCAACACCCCTACCAATGAAGGCAAGCATACCAAACATCTTCTTTACCACCTTATCCACTTGCATAGCCACTTTCAGTGAACTATGGACCTGGACCCCAAGATTCCTCTGTACCTCAATGCTATTAAGGGGCCTACCATTAACTGTATACTTTCTCCTTTCATTTGACCTCCTAAAGTGCAAGACCTCACACTTGCCCGGATTAAACTCCATCCTCCACTTCTCTGCCCATGTCTGTAATTGATCTATATCCCACTTTGATAGTCCTTTACACTGACAACAACTCCACCAGTCTTGGTGTCATCTGGAAATTTGCTAACCCATCCATCTATATTTTCATTGATATATATCACAAACAACATAGGTCCCAGCACTGATCTTTGCTGAACACCACTGGTCACGGACCTCCAGCCAGAATGACAGCCTTCCACCCCTACTCTCTGTCTTCTATGGGCAAACCAGTTCTGAATCCAAACTTGATCCAACTTACCCTGGATCCCATTTGCTACTTGTCCTTTGAAATCTTTTAAGTGGCTTATATTGATGTACATCCTTTCCAAGTAGAAAGTTTCAGATTAGGAAAGGTTGCAGAGACATGGAAAAGCTGCCTAGAAGCGGACTGAGAAATAAAGACAAATGAAGTAGTGGAGAATACTGTTATGTATACAATTGTAGTTCAGTGTTTTTATTTACATAGTGGAAAAGTTCACTCCAATGTAAAAATGCATGCTTACTATACCTGCTAATATTAACTTAAAAAAGATGATGTAGAATAGGTTTTGATGTAGAATAGATGATGCAGAAATAACATATTCATAAGTCAACAAACAGACTTACAGCACAAAACATTCTTAAAAACAATCAAGGAACTTTTTAATGTAATTCAGTAAAGATTGCTTTGCAAAATTCTACCCTGTTGCTCTCGATAATTTTTACATTCATGACAATGATTGCTGATTGTGGTAGGATTTCAGTTTTTTTAAAAAATACAAAGTCTCCTTCTTTAAGCATTCTCTTACCTTTGGTTGACCTGTTTGCAGAAGCATATAAGAGATTGGAACTTACAATAAACATCCACAAAATAAAGATCCTCTTCCAATCTTCCCCTCTGCTCAACACCCCATTCCTGACAGAAAGGTCCATGAGAGCTTTGAAAGTATGAATCACTTTCCGTATCTCTGGAACCACCTGTCGGTGAAGAAAGGCATTGATGAAATCCATCTCTGCCTCCAGTGAGCCAGCACAGCATTTGGCCTCCAGTGAAAAGGTGTTTGAATGTCAAGACCTCAAACCTGGCATAAAGCTATCGGCATCAGCGATCTCTGCCCTCCTTATCCTTCTGAGACATGGACAACCTAGAGCAGGCATCTCAAAGCATTAGAGAGATACTGTCAACTTTGTCTCTGCAAAATCCTTCAAATCCATTGGCTGGAAAAGCAAATCAATGTCAGTGTTCTCTCCCAGGCCAACATCCCCAGAATTGAATGCTCTCAGATGACACCAATGAATGGGGAATGTCATTCACCATCACACATCCGATACAGATATTCTACTCCATTGTGGCGAGAGAGTACAGAAGAAACAATAGAAGGACGCTGTCAAACTCTTTTTGAAAACATGTAACCTACTTACTGACTCACAGAAATCTCTAGCCTATGAATACTCAGAATGGTGAAGGAGCATCCAAGTAGCATTAAGAACCTAGTGTCCCTGCTTTTGGAGCTTGCAGATGGCCAGTTTAAATGATGGAAGAATTTGCCATCTTCCAACCTTGCCATAGACCCCACCCCCCCCCCCCAACCTATGTATCTATGTATCTCCTTTCCCTCTTGGCCTCATACCCCCACAGACCTAGTGTGGAAGCAAGTTATCCTAGACCCTTGCGACTGCCTTAGAGGTTGATTGCCAGTTCCGATTAAAATAACAAATCTATCACAATATCTCCTTTATTAATCGTCTATCACTTCCGCTGGATAATGATGGGACACATGAAGATATCCTTTTGTTACCTTTCAATTTATTCTCAAATGTTTCCACTGAGTCACTATGTTTTCTAATCTGGCTGGCCCACATCTGTATAATATTGTATATTTTCATTGAGAATATTCAATGGTATCACCAACAAAAGGTAATTTCAGTATCAGATTCTCAACAATAGCGTATAATTATCAATACATTTAGAATCCAAGGTAGCATTGGGCATGTATGTACTTGGGATTTTGATAGGAGGCAGAGCATAGTGGCGGATGGGGGGGGATTTTCTGACTGGAAGTCTGTAACTTGTGGTGTACCACAGGAATCAGTGCTGGGACCTTTATTGTTTGTAAAATATATATATATGACGTGGATGAGAATGTAAATGGCTTGATTTGTTAGTTTGCTGACAACACAAAACTTCGTGAAGTCATAAATCTTGAAGAAGGTTGTCTAAGGATACAGTAGGACATAGATCTACTGGAAAGTTGGGCAGAGTGGTGGCAGGTGGAATTTAATGCGGACCAGTGTGAGCTAATGCACTTTGGGAAGTGAAATTCTGGTAGGATATTTTTGGTAAATGGCAGGGACCTTGGAGCGGTCATGTACAGAGGGACCTTGGGGTATGAGTCTATAGCTCGGTGAAAGTGACAACACAGGTGGATAGGGTAGTGAAGAGGACATTTAACATGCTTGCCTTTGTAGGCCGGAGCATTGAGTTTGTTATATTACAGCTGTACAAACCATTGGTTAGACTACTTTTGGAGTATTGTGTCCAGTTCTGGTCACCACACTACAGGAAGGATGTGGTAGCAATAGAGAGAGTACAGAAGACATTCACCGGGATGTTACATGGAATGAAGGCCTGTTGTTATAAAGAGTGATTGGATAGGCTGGGTTTATTGTCACAGGAGTGTAGCAGGCTGAGGGGCAAACTTATAGAGGGTTATAACACTTTGAGGGGCATAGATATGTAGGATAGGTAGAGTCTTATTCCCAGGGCAGGGTAGTCTAGCACTCGAGGGCATCGGTTTCAGGTAAGAGGGGAGAAATTTAAAGGAGATCTGAGGGGTACACTTTCACACAGTTGTCAGAATGAGCTGCCAGACGAGGTGGCACAGACAGATATAATTACAATATTTAAAAGACATTTGGATGGATTGGAAAGACGTAAAGGGTCTAGGCCTAAAGTGGGAAAATGGGATCAGCATAAATATGGACAAGGTGGGCCGAAAGGGCCCGTTTCAGTGCTGTTCATTTCTATGATTCTATAACTTTACATTTCTGTGCAAATCCTATCTAACTAATGTAGTAGGAATTTTTTCAGCAAGTAACAGAGAGGATCACTGTGGGAAATGCAGTTGACATATTATAAATGGAGTTCCAACCAAAATATCAAACTTCACATTTCTCTTAAATTTCATCTGCCCGCTGCACCTGCCTGTCTATAATTACCTTGAAGTTTAACACTATCCTCGTCACAGCTCACTACGCCTTCGAGTTTGATGTCATCAGCAAAGGTATTTGATAAAATGCCACATCAAAATGTCATCAAATTTCTGTCATTATGATTGAAGACCATAGAATGAAAAGTGCTGTAGCAGCAAGGTAGAAAATCGGGTAAACAGTGGAAATAGAAAGTAAGGGTGAAAGGTTGTTTTTCAGATTGGAGGGAAGTATACGGTGGAGTTCCCCAGGGTGTGTATTAGGGCTATTGCTTTTTGTAATATATATTTATGACTTGGATGGGTGTTTAGGGCACATTTTCCAAATTTGCTGATGTCATCAAACTCGAAGGCATAGTGAGCTGTGACGAGGATAATATTAGACTTTAAGGTGACTATAGACAGGCAAGTGCAATGGGCAGATGAAATTTAAGAGAAATGTGAAGTTTGATATTTTAGTTGGAAGAATGAAAAGAGACAATGTAAACTAGACATAAAATTCTAAAAGGGAATCAGGAACAGACAGACCTAGAGGGATTATGTGCATAGATCATTGGAAGTGGTGAAGCAATTACAAAACACCCAGTGTCCTGATGAACTTTTACAAAACATTGGTTTGGCTACAGTTGGAATATTGTGTACAGTTCTGGTCGTCACACTTCAGAAATTACGTAAGGACTTTGGAGAGGCTGCAAAAGAGATTTACTGAAAAGATTTCAGGGAAGATGGAATTTAATTATGTGGTGAAAGCTGGGGTTGTTCCCCTTGGAACGGAGGAAGACTAGAGGGGATCTGGAGATATTTAAAACTGTGAAGGGTATGGGCAAAGTAAATAGAGAGAAACTGTTTCCACTGGCAGAAGTGTCAAGAAATAATAGACATAGAATGAAGTTAATTGGCAAAAAAAAACAACAGTGACAGGTGAAAAAGAATTGCACTGACTGTTTTGGGTGAGGACTGCACTGCCAGGGATAGCAGTGGAGATAAATTTAATTATAGCATTCAAAAGGAAGCTGCAGAAGAGTCTAAAACAAAAGAATTTGCAGGGCCATGGGGAAAAGGTGGGGGAATGGGACAAGCTGTTTTTCTTCCATAGAGCCAGTATGCATCCAACAGGCTTAATGGTTTCATTTTGTACAGTAACCTTTGTATGGCTGGCAGTATTCATATCAAATTCACTTGCATTCAGTGTGACCTTCTTCAGCTAATTTCGGCCAATCCTCTGGTGCAGTACTGGGGGAGATGTGCATCATGTGTGTTGCGTGCTAGATGAAAAGTTAAAGCAAGGCTTCCTCTGCTCTCATTAATGGACATCAAAGCTCATAGATTATTTCAAAGATCATCAGTAGAGTATTCTTTTCAAGAATACCGGAACAGTAGCGTAGCGGTTAGCAGGACACTATTACAGCGCCAGCGATCGGGGTTCGATTCCCGTCGCTGTCTGTAAGGAGTTTGCATGTTCTCCCCGTGTGTCTGCGTAGGTTTCCTCCTGGTGCTCCAGTGTCCTCCCACATTCCAAAGACGTACGGGTAGGTTAATTTGGGTTTAAAAAATGGCGGCGTGGACTCGTTGGGCCGGAAGGGCCTGTTACCACGCTGTAAGTAAATAAATAAACCTGCACCATCGAAAACGGTCTTTCTCCCGTTCCTGTTTGATCTTTCTGTGCACTAATTGGCTGCACATCCCCTACCCTGCAATAGTGACTACATCTCACAAGTACCATATCGGTTGCGAAGCATTTTAGATTGTCTTGAAAGAGATAAGAAGGGTACAATATAAATCCAAGGTTTCTTTATAGATAACAAAATAGCATTCATATTGATTCCAGCATCATCCAGCAATAACAGGAAATAATTTTACTGCAGGAGTGAAATACTTCCAACACCTATGTCACCAAAGAGAAAGAACCCTGACAAACAAACCAGATTCTCCCATTCTTAGATTGGCATTGAAGATTTTAATTCTGTCATAAAGTTGCAGAATAGATATATTTCTGTGTAAAATAAGATATTCTTAACCAAAACACTGGCAGTAAGACTCCTTCAGGCCTGAATTGCCTTCTGTTGGCCTCTGTCACAGCCATGTATGTTAGTAGCATGAATATGAAGTTCAATAAAGAAGGAGTTTATACTCATTAATATCCATCACATCTTCTTTACATAGAACAGAAATAGGCCACTCAGCCTGTTATATTAGATTCAGACAGATCATGGCTGATATTGTGCAGTGAAATTTCAACTAATTACAGTGTTCATCACCCCTCAAAAATTAGCCAATTTTCATGGACAACCAAACCACCCCCACCCCTTTATCTACTGGAACCTGAATGACCCTGGTTCAGACTCCTAACTGAAATCCCATGTGAAATGTTGAGAAGTTGTGTAGTAGTTTGATGGGGGCAGAAAGTGTTACACTCATTTTAACCATGTGTAGGAAACTGACAGGCAGGAACGTACAAGCTGGCCAGTCAAGCCTCACCAGGATGGCTGAAGGACAGGAACAAATATTTTTGCCTCCTTACCCCACTTCGTCCCTGTAGTCCTGCAGTTTCCTGGGTGTGGTTAATAAACAGAGGAACATCATGCCCATTTTCACATATCATTGAGGGGAGGGAGGTTGGTGGGGGCAGGGGCAGATGGGGTTGACTGTATAAAGATAGGTTGCAAGCAGCAGTTTCCCTCCCCATGGAGTTGGCAATACCTATAGAACAATCATTGTGCAGTGTTTATTTGTGACTTGTTAATAAAGCAAGTCCAGGATCTTGAAAAATATGATTGAAGGTTGCAAAGAATAAGTTCTGCCATAATCACTCTGCAGAACACAGCACTTATTTTTCATTTTGTTGCTATGATTGTTCTGAGAAATGCATTACATGACCTAGTTTATGAGGCATTGTTGAATATTCTATTAATACCTTGTGTGTTTCAACCTCTCATTTTAGTAGTGGGTGATGGCTCAAGTATGAGTTGTCAACTGTTCACAGAGTATTGAACAATCTATGTTTACACTTTAATTATTTGTTATCTGCTGGAAGTAAAGTCATTCTTTCGCATACTGCCTATTACCAGAATTCTAGAAGTTTGACAGATCTAAACTTTCTATGCCATTTCTAGCCATCAGATACTTAATATATTAGTAATCAACATGATTTTTGCACAACTACATTCCTAAATATACAGATGCTTTGAGCAGCAACAAAAAAAAATTTGAAGAATGAACCAAATTTTGTGTTTTTGCTATGGAATGCCTTGTGTTGTGAAGTGGTTTCCTACCACAACATAAGCCTCAATAAATGAATCCCGTGTAGCTGGACGCGGCGCGTTTCCGAAGAAAAACTTGGAGACGAGGAGGTTGAATTCAAAACACACTTTACTCACTCAGACAAAATGCATGCGCGCCAAAGTACCCGAGAGAATCTCCGGGCCCACGTGGGGCAGATGTGACGTAAGGTTCCCACCGGAAGGCCCACCCCGCAATTCGTTCACGACGTGCTCCTGCGCGTCCGCCTGCGGCCGCCGATGACAATTCGAGTCCCATGTGTACGGGCCGCTACACCACCACCCCCCGCCCCCCCCCACTCCCCGAAACGTCCATTGGGGGTGTGGGGCCCCCAGTCTGTGTGTCCCACTTGGGTGGCCTGGCTTGCCGGCGTGGTGCGGGTACCCTCACTGGTTGCTCAATGTCCAAATGCGCTGGTTTGAGGTGGTCCATTGTAAAAGTCTCTTCACGGCCACCCACCTCCACGACACACGTAGACCCGTTGTGCTGGATCATCTTGAAGGGTCCTTCGTACGACCGCTATAGGGTTGACTTGTGCATGCCCCTGCGAATGAAAACGTACTCGCAATCCCGGAGGTCCTTAGGGATAAAGGATGGTGTCGTGCTATGCCTGGAGGTCGGAACCAGTGCCAGGGTCCCTACCTTGTCCCGCAGCCTTGTCAGCACCTCTGCTGGCGTCCCTGCTGGACCTCGGGCCTCTGGCACGAACTCACCCAGGACCATCAGGGGGGTGCCGTAGACCAATTCCGCCGAGGAGGTGCCCAGGTCCTCCTTGGGGGCCGTGCGGATGCCCAGTAAGACCCAGGGGAGCTCACCTGTCCAGTTGGGGCCCCTAGGCGCGCTATCAGGGCCGATTTGAGGTGCCTGTGGAACCGCTCGACCAAACTGTTGGACTGGGGATGGTACGCCGTGGTGTGATGTAGCCGGGTGCCCAGGAGCTGCGCCAGTGCTGTCCATAAACCTGACGTGAACTGTGCTCCTCTGATGTCCGCTGGGAGTCCGAACCTGGCGATCCAGTTTGCGGTGAGCGTCCTGGCGCAGGATTCGGTGGACGTGTCTGCTAGCAGCATGGCTTCCGGCCATCTGGTGAACCTGTCAACCATGGTAAAGATATACCTGGCGCCCCGGGAGACAGGCAGGGGGCCGACGATGTCCACGTGCATGTGCCGAAACCTCCCGAGCGTCGGCTGGAACTGCTGGAGGGGGGCCTTCACATGCCGCTGGACTTTGGCAGTCTGGCAGTGTACTCAGGTCCTGGCCCAGTGCCCGACCTACTTGCACAAACCGTGCCAGATGAATTTGTCCGCTACCAATTTGATGGACGTCCGGATAGACGGGTGGGCCAGGCCACGTAGCATGTCGAACATGCGGCGCCTACATGTTGTTGGTACCACAGGCTGGGGTTTGCCGGTAGACGTGTCGCACGGGAGCCAAGCCACTGTCGGACCGACAGGGACGTCCTCCAACTGGAGTCCCGAAACAGCGGTGCAGTAAGCCGGGATCTCGGTGTCCGTCTGTTGCACCTCCGCCAGCGCCGTGTAGTCGATCCCTAGGGACAAGATGGTCGCTGAGTGAATGTGGGGGCGAGACAGCGTGTCGGCGACCACGTTGTTCTTCCCTGCAATGCGGCGGACATCTGTGGTGAACTCAGAAATAGAGAAGAGGTGCCTCTGTTGCCGAGCCGACCATGGGTCCGATATCTTTGCAAGGGGGAAGGTGAGGGGCTTATGGTCTGTATACACGGTGAAATCCCTTTCTTCGAGGAAATACCGGAAATGCTGGATAGCCAGGTAGAGCGCTAACAACTCCCTGTCGAAAGCGCTGTACTTAACTTCCAGCGGTCGCAGGTGTCGGCTGAAAAAGTCGAGCGGTCGCCACTGGCCCTCGACGAGCTGCTCCAGGACTCTGCCGACCGCTGTGTCGGAAGCATCGACTGTGAGCGCCATGGATACATCGACTCTCGGGTGTACCAGGAGGGTTGCCTTCACCAATACCTCTTTGGCCTGCTCGAAAGCCTCCATGGACTCTGCGTCCCATGCCACCTCTTTGGCCTTGCTGGCCATTAGACCGAACAAGGGCCTCATGATGCGTGCTGCCACCGGCACAAAACGATGGTAGAAGTTTACCATCACCATGAATTCGTGCAGGCCCTTGACCGTGCTGGCTTTGGGAAACTGGCGGATAGCCTGGACCTTGTCCGGTAGAGGGGTGGCGCCATGCCGATTGACTCTGTGGCCCAAGAAGTCGATCTCCGTCGGCCCGAACTGGCATTTCGCCGGGTTGATTGCCAGTCCGTGGTCACCCAGGTGTTGACAGAGTTGGCGCAAATGTGCCACGTGCTCTTGGTGTGACTTGCTGGCTACCAGGAGATCGTCTAAGTAGACGAAGACGAAATCCAGGCCTCACCCCACCGAGTCCATGAGCCTCTGGAAAGTCTGGGCAGCGTTCTTGAGGCAGAAAGGCATCTTCAGGAATTCAAACAACCCGAAGGGGGTGATGAGGGCTGTCTTGGGCACATCGTTGGGGTGCACGGGGATCTGATGGTACTCCCGGAGATCAATTTTCAAAAAGATGGTCGATCCGTGTAGGTTCGCCGTGAAATCCTGGATGTGAGGCACCGGGTATCGGTTGGCGGTCGTGGCATCATTGAGCCTTCTGTAGTCCCCGCAGGGCCTCCAACCTCCTGTGGACTTGGGCACCATGTGCAGCGGGGATGCCCACGGGCTGTCCGAACAACGGATAATCCCCATCTCTTCCATCTTCTGGAACCCCTCCTTGGCAAGGTGGAGCTTGTCGGGTGGGAGCCTACAGGCTCGGGCGTGCAGAGGTGGTCCTTGTGTGGGAATGTGGTGCTGCACACCGTGCTTGGGATCGGTTGTGGAGAACTGCGGGGTGATGATGGAGGGGAAATCTGCCAGCACCCTGGTGAACTCGTCACCCGAGAGTGTGACGGAGTCCAGGTGGAGGGCTGGTAGCTGGGCTTCCCCGAGCTGGAAGGTCTGGAACATCTCGGCGTGGACCAAACACCGGTCCTTCAAGTCGACCAGAAGACGGTTGGCCCATAGGAAATCCGTCCCCAGTAACAGCCGTGATACCGCTGCCACCGTGAAGGTCCAAGTGAAACGGCTGGGCCCAAAACGCAGCGGGATGGTTCGCGAGCTGTACGTTCAGATAGTGGTGCCGTTTGCAGCGGTGAGATCGGGACCTGGGGCGGCGTTACGGGTGTCCATGTTGGAGGGGGGAAGAATGCTGATTTCGGCCCCGGTGTCTACCAGGAAACGTCGCCCGGAGTGTCGGTCCCAGTGGAATAGGAGGCTGTCGTGATGGCCAGCCTTCGAAGCCACTAATGATGGCCGGCCCCCGCGTTTCCTGGGAAGGCACATGGTGGGCAGCAGCGGCGCGCGTTCGAACCCCATCTCTGGTGATAAAAACACCAGTGGTCCGAACCCTCGTCCTTGTCCCCCGTGGGTCTCAGCGGCTTTGGTTATGCGGTCTTGGTCTTGGGCTGTGCGGTCATGGTTAGGCAGATGGAGGCCGCTCCCCGCTGTCTACTCTGCCACAGAATGTCTGCCTGGCCGCGAGCCTGCATGGGTCGCTGAAATCTTCAGCCGTGAGGAGGAGGCGAATGTCCTCTGGCAGTTGCTCGAGGAACAACTGTTCGAATAGAATGCATGGCTTATGGCCGTCCATGAGCGCCAGCATATCGTTCATTAGCTCAGATGGCTTGTGGTCGCCCAGGCCGTCCATGTGCAGGAGCCGCGTGGCTCGCTTGCGGCGGGAGAGTCCGAAAGTATGGATTAGGAGCACCTTGATCTTAGTGTACCTTTCCTCCATTGGTGGCTGGTGCAGGAAGTCAATAATCCGGCCTGCCGTGTCCTGGTCGAGCACACTGACCACGTAGTCGGCTGACCACGCGTGGCATGGGCTGTCATGTCTCTGAGACTGAACTGGGCCTCAGCCTGCTCGAACCAAACGTGGGGCTGAGCAGCCCAGAAGGTCGGGAGCTTGAGCGAGACTGCGTTGTGCAAGTTGTTGGAATGCATGCCACAGGTTCCAGATGCCATCTGGAAGCGTCGGGGTCACCAAATGTAGCTGGATGCGGCGCGTTTCCGAAGAAAAACTCGGAAACGAGGAGGTTGAATTCAAAACACACTTTACTCACTCAGACAAAACGCGCGCGCACCGAAGTACCCGAGAGCCTCTCCAGGCCCACGTGGGGCGGACGTGATGTAAGGTTCCTGCCGGAAGGCCCGCCCCTCGGTTCATTCACAATGCGCTCCTGCGCGTCCGCCCACGGCCGCCGATGGCAGTTCAAGTCCCGTGTGTACAGGCCGCTACACCTGTACCATTACGACCAAAATCACTGTTATTTCATAGCAGCCAGGTGATGGCAGAGCTGCGCTGCTTTAGGGTTTTTGTTATTACCACAGAAGTATTGCGTGTGAAGCAGACAGTATGCTCTTTGTTGATAACTCAGTGAGTGCAGCCATTGTTCTTCACTCGATGAACCAGCTGTCGAGACTGAAGTGTGCCCATTCCACTCAATAGATCTGACCACACCAACACCAAGTTATTGGTGGCCTATAACCTTGAGCACATGTTGCACTTGTATATAATTTAATTCCGGCCTTTTAATCTGTTCAAGTGGAAGACTGTGAACACAACAGTATTCTTGAACCTTCCTAATAATTTTTCTTCAGTTTTTAATGTGATAAAATGTAGTGGCATGGCGTAACAGCTCTGCATAATTATTTTGAAAAATTTATACAGAACGAATGCATTAATAGCCGTGACTCCCTTCTTGACACCTGCACATCTGTTCTGCGTACAAATTTTGCAGCATGTGAAATGGTGAAAAATAATAAGTTGATAGTTTCTTCTTATAGTGTGTGTTTTGGGTCAAATATGCAGTTGGGCAATTTCATGCACATTTCTATTTCTGATGCAAGACTGATGCAAAGGTCGGTTAATAACAGTTGCGTTATTTCCAGATAAATTGTATTTAATGATGTTGCCTGACTTTTTATATCCTCGTTAATCTATTTAATTTGCTGTAACAATTATACTGTGTAGTCTGTATTGATGCAGAGGTGTTATTTGCAATTTAGTACTGGCTTGAAACCTGAAAAGAATCTTTGCCTTCATTTTTTATGTTTTTGACTGCATTATAACTATAGTGTATTAGAGTAAAGAAAGGTTAAAATTATTACCTGTTACGCAGCTCTCAGTAGATCTTCCAGTTTAGCTTATGATACACGCGTGCAAAGTACATTGTTGTGCTTTTCCTGGGAAAGCAGCAGTGTAATTTAGGTCTGGAATCTCCAATTCACCCTTAGGTGCCAGCCATGGACCATTATCGATTGTACAGCAATACCACCATTCATGATACAGAAAAATAGCCTGAAAAATAATTGCACACCAGATTGCAGAAAACTGCAGATCCTGCAAATCTGAAGTAAAAGCAGAAAACACCAGGACAAGTAGCATCTACAGAGTGAGAACAGAGTTAACATTTCAGGTCAATGTGCTTCTTCACGGATGCATTTCCAGCATTTTCTGTTTTTATTTAAGATTTCTTGGTGGTCTAACTTATCTCCCCCATCTTTGTTCTCCCTCTGTAAAGTTCTCCAGACATATAAGAGTATTCAGTCATTTAGAATTAAATCATTGAGCCTATTGTTTTGCTGAGATTAAAAGGTACAGAACATAGTGAGAAAATAGGAAAGTTACTCGAGCAGTGATGAATTACTTGAAAAGGATTCCTGCAAATTTTAGGCAAAGCAATTCATAAATTGTCTGGTTCATTTAGTGCCAGTAGAAAATCTGAGCTTTTACCAGGACTAGCAGACATCATTACAAATGTTGAGGATTTCTAAACTTGTCTTAACTGCCAGAAATGGCATACTGTCATGTTTGGCACATCCAATTCAGGATTCTTAGAGGGTGCACTAATGTAATGATGTCTGAGGGTAGGTGGAGTTAACTCATTATTTCGTAAACAATTGGAATCGGAGTTAATGAACCTTCCTGCAGAAAACTCTAGCTAACACTAGCTGTAATGTACAAAGGGAATACCATAAAAGATCTCTTAAAAGATAGCTCTAATACCACTAACTTATCCTATGCCCTGTTGTTTTATATTTGCTACTTTATGTTTCTTGTTAGCTATTTATCCATAATTTATGGGCCAGAGAGACCAACTTGCTTCTCGTTAGCTGCAGTTATGGCTGCAGCATCCTGGAATTCGGCAATTGGCACAGCACATATGTCATTGGCGTGGTCATGTACGTAGAGCTGAAGATGGAAAATATCAAGGTTCTGGGGATTATTACTTATTTGCTATATCACCATAATGCTTTCCTGTGTAATTTAAACATCTTCCCTGATATTGCCATATCCAATGAAAAAATAACAACTAGAAACATTCTCTGTGAATTCTCAATCGTGAACTCTTCTACATGATAGTTTTTACCCAAAATTTAAAAACTGCCGAAAATCTGAAATAAAAACAGAAAATGCTGTTTTCTTTGTTCTAATTGTGTTCTTTCTTGTAAAGCTTGTGTATAATTTATGTTTAATTTATGTTTTCCTTGTGAATGCTACTTATATGATGCTATGTGCCTGTGATACTGTTGCAAGTAAGTTTTTCATTACACCTGTGCGTACACGTACTTGTGCATATGACAATAAACTCGACTTGACTTGGATACAGAACAGGTCAGGTAACATCTTTGGAGGAAAAACATAGGATTTATCAGGTCAGTGACCTTCAACACAACTCTGATGAAAGGTTACCCTGTTGAGTTTTTCCAGCATTTTCAGTTAGTTGTTCTTCAGTTTATTGATACTGAAAAATGCTATTTTTTAGTTATAGTCATACAGCACGGAAACAGGCCCTTTGGCCCAACTGGTCTGTGTCGATCAAGATTTCCATCTAAGCTAGCCCCATTTGCCCGTGTTTGGCCCATATCCCTCTAAATCTTTCCTATCCAGCAATCCACAAACAGCCTACTGATCTCAAATTCTGACGTTCTTATTTGTTAGAGTATGGTATTCCCACAGTGCAGAATAACCTATAAGTGGCCTGTGATGTGTGAGATATCTAAGGCACAAATGTCAAAATATAAATCATCCCACCAGTGGCAATATAAAAACTGAGATTTGCTTCTGATACTATCTATTCAGAAACAAAGCATTACAAAAGCAGTGCCAAGGATGTTTGAGAAAAGAATAGACATTAAATCCTTGGACGTTATTACCAGATAGATGAAAATAAAGGTTTAAAATGTAATAGCTGAGTGGATGGATCTGTGGTCTGATCTGAAATCAAAGGCATATTTCTTAAGACCCCCAAAAGGACATTCTACACTCTTCCCACTCTTCCTGCCCCACACAAGTCTCAGACTGAGCTGGAAATCCCATTCCATCTGAGTGCCTCACTGATCCAGTGGCTTCCCATCATTCAGTAGTTCAGGTGAGCAGAAAAAACATGAGCCGGCCTGTCACCACAGAGGCCAAGTGATCCTGAGCTCAATCCACAGCGAGGAACCAGAGTCTGGAGAAATGGGAAGGTTGGTGGTTTGGTGATCTGTGCTCACCTCCACTGAACTGCTGTTTTCTTTTAATTTCAAAAATATATTTAATTCATAATATGTACAGGAAATACAATTGGTGCACATCTTTCTCTACGTTCATTGTACCGTCAATTCAATGCATTCTTTTACAGTGCATCAATGCCGCTCACGTTTCCTCCTTAAACAATGCACCTGTGAAGTGTTTGAAAGGCTGTTAGACAGTTCCAGCCTTTAGTGTCCAGTGTCAACAGAACCCTAGACTCTGGTCCTTTCCTACAAAGCCTTTGTGGTGGGCTGCAGCAAGCTTCAGTGTGTCCCTCAGGATGTACTCCTGTACCTTGGAACATTCTTGTCAGCAGCCTTCACTTTCAGACATCTCCTTACACTGGAAGACAAAAGTGCACCTTTCACCCAGTTGATGATCTTGCAGCAGCAGTTGGTTTTCGTCTCAGTGTGCATCCCTGGGAACAGCCCATAGATCAGAGAGTCCTCTGATACTCAGCTGATTGAGGTGAATGTTGACAAGGACTATTGCATCCTTTTCCAGACCTTCTTGGAAAGGTCCGGAAGGAGTTGAGAGATTGTCTCATCAGCACCACAGCTATCTCAAGAGCAGTGTGTAGTGGGAGTGATACTCTGTGCAGGAAGGATCTGATGGGGAAAGCCCCTCTCGCTGCCAACCTAGCAAGGCTGTGGTGTTTGTTTGTCATTTCTGGCAATGCTGCTCAGGAAGTCATCCCACGGGATCCACTGTCTCCCCCCACAGGGCCTCTGGGAGGTTCCCTGCTGACCACTATCTGAAGGCCACTTTGGTGTGTGGCTGCATCAAGGCGTGTAGGGCCTGAGTGTGCAACTACCAAATGTCACTCCTTGCTGAGGATCTACCTGTCCCTGGTGTTGCAAAGGATGAGCCTGCCCTTGCTGCTGCTCAACATTGCATTCAATTGGACCTTGCCACATTACCTATCCTTCATAGAAAAGTTTCCACTGAACTGCTGATCTTACAGCTTGAAATATCGTTACATGCCTGCAGCAATGGGCGATAATGTCAGTGGGTCAGTTAAGCCAATCCTATGGCATTGCTGTTTCACTGTTGTGGTAACATTCATTTGTAAGTTTATGGCTTGTCTTGTTTTGTTTTGTTTCAGTTAATGAAGTGTCCCTGTGATAAACAATACGAGTTTTAATTATCCACCTTGTCTTTGTTTTTATTTAGGGATGTCCATTATTACTCCACTGCAGAGACATTGCTGTCCAATCACATTTTTGGCTACTAATTAAGACTGCCAATTGACCTAGATTTCTGTGCCTTCAATATGACTTTACCATTATCTCTGTTTGGAAGCATGGGAATTAGCATAAAGAAATGGGCAACAAAATTCTGATGGTCTTGCAGATAAAGCAGAACCAAGTTGGCAACCCAGGAAACTCTCTCAAATTACAAGGGCAGAAAAAGTTCCATACCCAAGATGGGCATCTGCCTTTTGACCCCTCCAAAGAACCTATCTGCGGCAGCTAATCCAACCTTCGAGCAGTTAAATTAGATTGGCACTATGTGGCTCTTGCATGCAAGAGAAAGCATGGGGAACAAATGTATTTAAAATCATCAGCTTCTGGTGTGGGAAGCTAGTTGGATCCTGGGATCAATTATTTTGGTTCCAAGAATTTTTCGGAACTGTATTGGAATGTGCATTGTGTGGTGAGGATACTGCTGAGATCAGCAAATGGTGACATTTCCAGGAATTTCCCTAGAGTCACCCCACCCCTTTCTCCATCTTGATATAGAGGGTTCATGTGGACAGCAGCCCTCTTTTCTCCCTCCCACACTTTAATGCAGCATTGCGATGTATTCGGGTCGGAGTGCTGCTAGAATGGCATGCGGCTTTCTTTTCCTGGGCCAGTCAGTGCCCAGCAAGTTTCAGTAGAAGGCCTAATTGGAATGTCAAGTCCATGACCTAGACATGCTGTTGACTGGGGGAAGATTTTTATGGGTTATGTGAAGGAATTTTATCAATATCAATACCCAATCAGTAAACACAATTGTTTTATGTATTATATGAAGGAATTTTATCAATACCCAATCAGTAAATACGATTGTTCATCATACATTAATGGTACGGCTTTAGCTGCAGGGGACAGGCTTACCAAGAAGGTTTGTTGCCTCTGTCTGAAGGCCCCGAACTAACCCGGGCCGTCACTGGTGTCTGTCAGTGAAGGTACTAGAAGCATTGCTTGTTCTTCCATGCAGTAAGTTCCAAGCTATGGTATTAACCCACAGTATTGCCCTCACCCTCTCTACTGCCTTCTATTGACCTGCCAATGTCTCCCCGTGCAACCCTCCTCCACCTAGCTCCTGCTTCCATCCAATCGATCATACCCCCACCCTCCTGCAGAATTCTTTTCCCAGTAGCCTCAATCACCTTTCTGCCTAGCTGATCTTTCCATGCACTCTTTCCCCCTCCCCCCATCGTGACATTTATTTGGCCCTCCAACCTTCTCTGGAACTTCTTCTCAGCCCCTCTCTAATCCATTACCATGGTGATCTGCTCTATCCATACCCCACCAGCTCTCCAACTGTCCCCAATCTTCCCATCGGCATTCCTTCCCTCTCATCACCCCAGTCTACTCACTTGCACACTCCATTCTTCTCTCAATTTTTCTCCACCCCACTAATGTAATTTTCCCCTGCTGTCTTTTCTCATGCTGTCTTCCTCCGTGTTTCTCTCTTCAAAACCCCAATGACGTCCTAGTCACAATGGTGCATTAAAGTGGGGGAGCGTAAAAAGAGGGTTGCTGTCCATTTGAACCCTCTATACCAAAATGGGGAAAGAGGTGGGGTGTGTCTAGGGAAATTCCTGGAAACGTCACCATCTGCTGATCTTGTACCCCATCCTCGCCATCGAGATCTTCTTCCCTCTGAACCAAAAACCTACCATATTTTCCACAGCCCTATCACGCATGTCTCCCTACCTTTGAACCTCTTCCCTCTCCAAACCTTTAGAGTCTTAGAGAGATACATCATGTAAACAGGCCCTCCAGCTCACTGAGGCTACACCGACCATCAAGTGCCCATTAATCCTATGTTAATCCCAGTTTTTATTCCCTCCCACCTATCAAGAGCCCCAGGTTTAATCATTCACCTATTCACTAGGGTCAATTTACAGTGGCCAATTAACCTACCAACCCATATGTCTTTGGGATGTGGCAGGAAATTGGAGCACCCAGGATGCACAGTCACAGGGAGAATGTGCAAACTCCATGCCCTCCTCCCCATCCTGACCCCTCTCCCATCTTCTCCCTGACCTCTACTGATCTTTTGCACACTTCCCTAATCTTCGCACAAATGCTCTTTCCCCTCCTTCATGGTGGGAGATTGCAGGGCCAAGGCCTGCTCTGTGGTTTGTGTGCCCATACATGTGCAAGGCCTGGCTTTGTTGAATCTAATGCTCACAGCATTTTGGATATTGCATGCATTGCAATATTATTATGTTTTGAAGAATTTCTAGCCCAATGTTTTTTTTAAATTGCTAGCCCACAGTTTTAGCCTACATACAAATTTGAAGCTAGAATTTATCTAATCATCAAGAGTGCAGAGCAGTGATGGGTTCATTGTGTGACTCATAGCGATAGAAATGAAATGGTTTGTGACTACTAAAAATAGTAAAGGTTATTAGCATAAACTGGGCCTATCTATATCTGGAAAAAAAAGAAAAGAGGTTAAGTGCCCAGGCAGAGATATTGCATCAAAACTGAGAAAACAGAAGTAGGCCCTACTCTTCTCTGATTGTGCCACGTGGTCTCTGTTTGAAACATCCATCTGTCTTTTCTTTCTTCACCGCTCATTAACCTGTTACATGTTTCCAGTTTTTACTTACGTTGTTATTCAGTGAGAGTTTGAGCGAGTGAAGTTGATCTTGGACAAGAAATCATCTGCTGGTTTTACCCTGCTTTGTTTCTGAGGATTTTAGAGTCATAGGGGGATAAAGCATGGAAACAGGCCCATCGGCCCTCTGATTTTGTGCTGACCATCATTTACCATAATCGTATTTTATTCTCCTCAAATTCCCATCAACTCTTCCCCAGATTCTACCACTCACCTGCACACTAGGGGCTATTTACAATGGCCAATTAACCTACCAATCTATAGGATGTGAGGGGAAACCAGAGAACCCGGAGGAAACCCATGCAGTCACAGATTGAACCCGGGTTTCTGGGGCTGTGCCACTGTGATGGAAAAGTTAAATGATCTATAAAAGACGCTGGCAGTTTTTCAGTGCCTACCTCACACAACTGCCCAAAGCATATTTTACCCCCTTATTTCAAAATTATTGTAATTGTTATTTGAACATTTATGTTATTCAAATCCATCCATTATATGAAGTTACTCTGGTTTTGTTGTACTCTGTGTGTGGGTGTGTGTGTATACGTACGTTCATATGTGTAGGAGTGTGTGTGTGTGCGTGCATGTGTTTATGTGTGTATGTGAGACATGATGTAAATTTATCAAAGCTGAGATCCCAGACTACCACTGTGATTTTGTTCACCTCGCAGATATATCATCACCTTCACAGAGTGCTTTGTCAGCAATAAACTTTTCAATATTCCTGGAAACAGGCACTATTCTACATCATATAAAATATTTCTATACTTTACATGGTAAGAACTTTTTGCTAGTCAACTGAGAATTTAAGATGGAGCTGTGTTAGTTGCTTTGAAAGGAAAATGTCTTTGTTGTGTGGGAGCTTTGAAATAATACATGAAGAAGCATTTTGAGCTCTGCCAGTTTAAAGCAGGGGAATCATCAACAATTCAATTCCATCAGCTGCAAATTGTGCAGCTGGTAACCTCAAGATTTTGAAATGCTATAGGAATGTAAGTGGGCTGACCAGAGATGAAAATCTGTTGCCTCTAATAGTTGACTCATCAGTTGATGTCATAAAAAGAAGATAATTTTGTCTGAAACTTCATCGATGCCTGCAGCGGCCAATGACACACTTTGTTCATCTGTCAGCCATTAGGCAACTGAGATGAGACCTCTCTTCCACCAGCAGAGCATGCAAGGAAATCCTGCAAGTCCCAAATCAGGATTGAGTCCAGGTCTGGGAATTCATAGGGGAAAGAGAGCTAGGGGTGAATGGGCGGGAGGTTGGTAGGGTTGTAGATCAGAGCAGTAAGTAGAGAAAACATCAACTGGCGTTCAGTAATGGAAGAGAGGACAGAAATCTTTAGTTGGGGTCGGTTATTGGTGAGTCAGGGACACTAATGACTGGAACTTTGGCGAGTGGTAGATTGCCAGTCAGTTGTAGTGATTGATAGCCAGGGACTGGCTGTTTGTCAGGGTGATTCACAGGTAGAGTCACCATCAGGTGTTGGGTTGAGGTAGTGCTACCTGGGTGTTTATTGAGAGTTGCACAGTTTGGTAAGGAGAAGGGGGTCAGAGTGGAACTCCTGACAGACAGATGTGCAAACAAAGAAGGTCCGTTAGAGTCTGGTTCCCAGTATCAGCCTGTGATCTGTTTAGAAGAATCTGCGGAAACAGGCTACAAAAGTGCTGTGAAATACCACTTCAGTGTATGCACAGTGGCCCACTTGTATGCTGCTGAAAATTCCAGAGATGTGTGCACGTCATTAGACACCACTGGGCATGCCCAGGATCATCCATGCTTTATGTTCAAAAAAGTAATGTCCCCGATTTTCATTAACATTTTATCATTTATGGAAATTGGATCATGAAGGGCCTATAAATGATCTAATCTACGTGATCTGATCATTTGGCATTGGTGCCTCAACATTAAATGCCTGTGACACAAAAATATCTTTTTATTTACAGGCACTGCTCTGACTGATCATCTTTTGTTCACTCAATTCCATATCATGATGCTGAATCAGTACTCTGCATCCTCACTGATGATCATCTGCATACTCCATTTACTGATGCTTTGAAATTGAGATTCTAGAGACTTTGCTGATTTCATGTCAACAATTGAATTGGAAATTTAACATTATTTTGCTGTTTTTTTTCACTAGTCTGTATTAAATTCATGCTATCTTTGAATTGTATAGTTAGAACCCAGATGAACCCGACTGTCTGGTGCTATAGTCATTTCCAGTGCTTTCAAAAATAAAACGTGAGCTTAAGGTGAGAAGTCAAATGAAAGTGTAGTACAAAACAGTCAAACAGAAAATGTTATCCAGCAGTTAACTAACCCACATGTTTAGTTCATTATGCAGTCAGTTTCAGGTCATTGGAGATGTTGGTCAGCATATTGAAGTTACTTTTGCATGTGTGGAAAGTGTTGAAAAGGGGCCTGCATAATAAAAATCATCACCATCATAAACTAGTTTGGCATTAATAAATCCATCAATCTTCCAATGCTTATGCTCACATACAAAATCCATGAGGGTAACTTTTCAGTAACCAAATTATGTGGGCATGGTTACATAAATCTCAAACCTCTGTTGCTTGTATTTCAAGTATTCAAAATAAATTAGTTTTGGTCAGTCTGTAAGGTACCTTACTTAGCCCACTAAGAGAACACACGCCAGTCCTCATTGAGGGGTCAGCGATGGAAAGCTTTAAGTTCCTGGGTGTCAACGTCTCAGAGAATCTATCCTGGACCCAACACATAGATGCAATCATGAAGAAGGCACACCAGTGGCTCTACTTCATTAGGAGTTTGAGGAGATTTGGTATGTCAGCAAAGACTCTTGCAAATTTCTATCGATATGCGGTGGAGAGCATTCTGACTGGTTGCATCGCTGCCTGGTATGAAGGCTCCAATGTGCAGGATCGAAAAAGGCTGCAGAGGGTTGTAGACTCAGCCAGCTCCATCACAGGCACAACCCTCCCCACCATCGAGGATATTTTTAAGAGGCAGTACCTCAAGAAGGCGGCATCCATCATTAAGGACCCTCACCATCCGGGACGTGCCCTCTTCTCATTACTACCATCAGGGAGGAGGTACAAGAGCCTGAAGACCAATGTGAAGACACTCAATGTTTCAGGAATAGTTTCTTCCCCTCCGCCATCAGATTTCTGAACGGTCCATGAACTTACCTCGTTATTCCTCTTTTGCACAGTTTTATTTATTTATTTTTGGCAACTTGTAGTAATTTTTATGTCTTGCACTGTACTACTGCTGCAAAACAACAAATTTCACGTCATATGTCAGTGATAATAAACCTGATTCTGATACCTTCAAAAGACATGTATAGAGCACTAAATTGTTAACTATCTCTAAATGATCTAAAATTACAACCCATCCTAATTTCTAAGTGTGGGAAAGGTTGTTTAAAAGGTATAGGCTCTAAAAATATACATGATTTCCGGTAAGTTCCCTCCATATCTATAGCGGGAATGAAACAGTAGTCCAAGGAAATAGTGCCATTGGAGGCACAAAAATCCTTCCACTGTTTCCAGGATCTTTAGCAAGAGACACTGTTAAAATGTATTCATTCCACCTACTTAGATAAGATAAGAGATAAGATATCTTTATTAGACACATGTACATCAAAACACACAGTGAAATGCATCTTTTGCGTAGAGTGTTCTGGGGGCAGCCCGCAAGTGTCGCCACTCTTCCGGTGCCAACATAGCATGCCCGCAACTTCCTAACCCATATGTCTTTGGAATGTGGGAGGAAACCGGAGCACCCAGAGGAAACCCACGCAGACACAGGGAGAACGTACAAACTCCTTACAGACAGTAGCTGGAATTGAACCCGGGTCACTGGTGCTGTAAAGCGTTACGCTAACCGCTACACTACCATGCTTCCCCATTTGTACAATTTGTACTTATTTGTACAAAATATGTTGGATGGGAACATACATAGATAAGAAATTTTATTGCCTACATTGAACCATGATGTGCTTAGGATAGTTGAGTCCAAGTAGCTGACTTTTTACAAGGCTATTACAGGTGGGTGTACACACCCCACCAACCCACCTTCCTAACCAGGAAAGATTAACAAGACCTTCGGCCCTGGATCAAAGTTAGACAATTTACTGAAGTACAGTCATCCAATAGATCGTTGTTGTAATTGGACTGCTGGGAGATACTCCTGTGACAAGGTGGGACTGCTCCATAAAAGGCATAAGGTTTAACTTCGGGATATGTGCACAATAATAGTCCACCTCACACAGTAACCACTTGGAATTCATGGAGAGGTGGAAAAGGGCAGAGAAAATAATTTAGGAAAGGAGGGATAGATTAGCTATTTTTTATGGAATGCATGTACAAATAAACACTGACATGTTGTGGAAAGTAACCCACTTTAATAAGAAGAATAAAAAGAGAAGAATGTTGCTTAAATGGAGAGAAACCATAGAGTGCCGCTGAACAGGATACTTGGGTGCCCCTATACATGAAATGCGGAAAGTTATTGTGCAGGTATGGCAAGTAATTAGGAAGGCAAATGGAATATTGCTCTTTATTAGAAAGTAGATGGAGTAAAAAAGGGAAGTCATGCTACAGTTGTACGGGCCCTGGTAAGACCACACCCAGAGTACTTGGTACATTTGGTCTCATTTAATGAGAGATATACTTGCAGTGGAAACAATTCAGAGAATATTCACTAGGATAATTCCTGGGATGAAGAGGTTGATTTATGAAGATAGGTTGGGCAGGTTGGGTGTATACACATTGGAGTTTAGAACTTTAGAAAAATGAGAAGTAATCTTATTCAAATGCATAAATTTCTGAGGGGGCCTGACAAGGAAGATGCTGAGATGTTTCCCTTTGTGGGGTAAAATAGAACTAGAGAGCATAGTTTCAGAATAATGGATTGGTCAGTTAAAACTGAGATGAGGAAATTTTTGTTCTCTCACAGTAATGAAACTTAGGTACCCTCTATCTTAGAGAGCTATGGAAGCTGAATCATTGAATATATTAAAGGCCAAGATAGATTTTGGTCAGTGAAGAAGGCAAGGGTTATGCAAATCAAGCAGGAACGTGAAGTTAGGCCGAGCTCAGATTAACTGTGATCTTACTGAATGACAGAATATACCAAGAGGCCACAGGGCCTATTGCTGCTCTACCTCTAATGTTCTTTTTGTAAAATAAAAATGAGAAAAGGGCAATTTTCTTCTGTTGTAGACTTTGTCTTCTAAAATTAATACAACAAAAGAGTATACATACAGGGAGAAAAAGAGTAGAAGACCATGTGGATTAGTTGAAGGCAGAGCTGCAGAAGCTTGTGGATTATAAATACTGGTATAGGCAAGTTGTGCTGAATTCATTCTCTGCAGAACACTTGATGTGAAGTTGCTGAAGTTAGATTGTTTAGTGCCTTGATAACTTTCTTTCTGTGATATTTGTTTTTTTCTGGTGACATGGCCCTCAGAAGTAACATTGCAGAGAATGCTGTGAGTATTTCCTTATTGGAAAGTCTTGGCCTCACCCTGTACTGTTTTATGTTTACTATGTGGCTTGTTGTTGAATATAATGTCCTCATTCTTTATTAGGGGAAGTTATTTTTGTTTGCAAAGTTCTACTTTGCTGAGAAACTTGGTGAGCAGAAAATTCCTTTTATCAACTGTGCATGGCATATTTACAGTAAAAGCTGCAATAGGTGCTTTCTACTTAGCAGTACCCAGAAACTATAGTCAGAATTTCCTTCTATCAGACATTAATTTCATAACAGATTGTGCTGGAAATGCCCTACATTGGAATATATTAAATACCAGTTAACCTATCAACCATTGTTCGGATCCACCTTTGCAGCATCTTTTTATGACGGCTTCAGTCATTTGTGGTTTGAGTATTTTTAGGAGTGTCGGCGAGGGAAAGACCAAAAGAATCATTCCAATAGAGAAAAGCAGGTGGAAACTAATCCTTCACAATTAAATCATCGGAAAAAGCTGTGATTAGAACTGCCTGTGTTTTCCAGTATAAGTAATTGGATTACATGTAGGCAACATGTTGATTCAAATGGAATGAATGACACTGTTTATTTGGTGCTTGTTTGCCCTTTTATGAATAATAGGCATCCATTTTGAAGATGTTGATTGTAGTTTGCATACTTAATTTCAAGATCTAGGATGTTATATAATATTGATTAGCATGATTGGCTTGGTAATCCCCCTGTGAATCAAAATGCACGTTTTTATTGTTTTTATTTAATATTTTCATATTTTCTATAAATTATAGAATTAAGTTATTGAATTCCAAACAGTTTGATTTACAAAAAGGAATTGTTTTTGAGACCAGGTTTGTACCTTGATAATTCTACCCTCTTGCTGTTGGAATTGTCCATTTTTTAAACCTTTGGGTAATTTCACCAACAAGAAGGCAAAAGTGAAAACTTTCAAAAGCCCAGCTACACTTTTTCAAAGTTGTGGAGCACTGCAGAAAACTGTGGGTAATTACAGGATGTTGAGACTTCACATGAGCAATGGGCCAGAATTTGCTGCAGCTGGTGAATAAACAGCACCCAACATTTGCTACACTTGTCCTTGTAAATTTCTAAGGGATATTACATTTTGAGTTACGATAATGAGGGATTGAAACAGAATTGCTGTCCTTTTAGGGTGGCTGCAACTTGTGTGAACAATTCAGTAACCATGCATCTCATTCCTTCCCACGCACTCTGAATCAAGAAGTATAAATATGTATCATAAATTCAATGTCAATTCACATAGTTAAAATGGAATAATGAGAGGGAAAGAAAGACTGGATTAAGAAAGTATGTGAAGAAGTTAAAAAAAATAAAATTCTGCAATTTATATCTGAGGCAAAGAAACTCCATACTTATAAAGAAAATTTTCAGTGCCAGGGAGAATATTTGGCAGTGATTAAAACTTTAAATGATCTTAAATAGTGCATTTCAATGGAAATAGCCAAATACTATTTTCTGTAGCAAGTTTAGGCTGTGTCTACAGATCGGTCCATAAACCACATTGATCAACACTTTTGAGTGGGGAACCATTGCCAGTTTTAGTGCAGCTAATGGCAGAACAATGCACTTCTAGGATCAATTTACAGATTTCCTTGTTTGATTTTGTATCTGTGCTCACCTGAAGGCTCGTATGCAAACAAATAACACCGAACATCATAAGTCTTACCACATTATATTTACTGTAGATTTTGTCCCACATATATAACACTTGCTTGCCTTGAAACTTTTGCACTGTCTTGTTTTTGCAGTCTTTTTTACCTCTCTTCACTGTCTTGTATAATTTATATTCTGTATGTTATCTGTACCTACATGCCTGTGATGCTGCTGCAAGCAAGTTTTTCATTGTACCTGTTCACATAACAATAATCTCGACTTGACCTGAACTTACAGGTGCTACAAAGAATGAAAATATGGAGGTCTGAGGCAGCCATACCACTGGGAACCACTGTCTTTACTTTTGTTGCTGCCTTTCATAATGGAGTCTATATTGTATATCTAGCATATATTGACCTTTTAGAACTAATGTTACTTACTACACTATTTAAGAAGGTTAATATGAATTTAGCAGTATGGGTTAACAAAGCAGAGTTCTACAGAATTTTTACCTAATTGCCACACTCATGTAGATAGACCAAAAATGGACAGACAAATTTAATGCTGTTGCAGCTATGCTTCTGAACATGTCAGAGCATATTGTTCAACTGAATGGATAAAACTTTGATGTTTATCTTGTGTGTGTTCTCTTTCAACTGCTGTAGAGCTCTTGGTGCTTGCAGAGAGTATTCAGAAATGGAAAATTGTTTCATCCCTTTTATGGTTATCTATTTCATTATTGAACAGCAATTATCATGCCTCACCTTCAAAAAATTGTTATTTGTTGGGGCATATCTTTTCTACAGTAAATTATCTAACAGAGTATTGCAGCAGTTGTGCTACTGCCTCACAGCTCCAGGGACCCAGGTGGAATCCTGACCTCAGATTCTGTCTGTGTGGAGTTTGCATGTTCTTCCTGTGTCTGCATTATCTCCTCCCACATCCCAAAGATGTGCTGCTTGTTTAATTGGCTGCTGTAAATTGTCCCTTAGTGTAGGTAAGTGCCAAAAAAGAACCAAAGGGGTCATAGTGGGCATGTGAGAGAAAACAACATGTACAGGGGAATGAAGATAGGGGAATGGAACTGATGGCATTGCTCTGCTGTGAGCTGCCATGGGCCTGATGGGTTGAATAGCCTCCTTACATTATAAGTAAGCCATTTATCATTTATTAAACTTGCCTTTACATGATTTTGATATTACCAGAAAACTAATGTGACAATGAGAGAAGTGGTCTCCTTCTGTGTCATTGTAAGATCTAAGAAATTGGGAATTTGGCACGTAAACAAGGCTGAGAACTGTATCTATCTCCTTCATCAATTAGACTAAAAGACTGTGAGATTGCCAGAATAAAGATTAGGAAAGAAATCAGGTACAATGAAATAAATAAAAAGTGAGGGAGAAAAAAAATTGGATGTGAAGTAGAATAAAAGGACATCTACAAAATTTGGCTCAGCAAAGTGCCCGTTGTTTGGGGGCACCACTGGTGTAGAATAAGTTCTAATATGTAAACCAATGGGCAAGTTACATAAATCTTTAGCATGTTCAAAGTGGATTTATGGAAACTAAATAGACCATGATGTCAGTTGCAACAGAAAAGCTGAAGAACTCAGCCAATCAAGCAACATCTGTGAAAAGAAAAACCAGTTAACATTTCAGATCAGCAACCTTTTGTCAGAACTGGGGGAAGGGTGGAGGGTTTACAGGGTACAAAGCAGTGCTGAAGGAAGAAGTGAGATGTAGGACAAAAGACTATATGGAAATAGGATAAGACAGATCAGGTGATAAGGAACATGAGTACTGACCATTAGCAAGGCATTTTAGAGAAACAGGATGAGAATAGGACATTAATGTGATAATGGGAAATGATGAGAGAGTAGTTTAGTTACAGTTGGAAAGTTCAATGTTCATTCCAGAAGATTGCAAAGTGCCCAGACAGAACATAGGATGTTGTTCTAGTTTACATTGGACCTCACTATGGCAGTGGAGGAGGCCGCAGACAGACAAACCAGATTGGAAGTAGGATTTAGAATTAAAGTGGCATAGAACAGGAAGGTCAAAATCACCTCTGCAGACTGAACACAGGTGCTCAGCCAAGCATTCACCCAATCTGCATTTAGTTTCTCCAGTGTAGAGGAGGCCACATTGAGAATGCCAAATGCAGTAGATGAGGGGAATTGTTCAGCAACTTATAGGTCAGGTAAAGGCTAAAATGTCAACATAGTTATCATGGAAATGAAAAAGTGTGAACCCAGATGTGGGTAAATAAATACAGGAAATTTGATAACAATCTCAAGAAAAAGATTAATGAGGCTGGACCTGTATGACTGAAGGCATGATATACAGAGTTGGATTAGAGAAGCAAACATGATTTGTTGTGCAGGAGGCAAGGAGAATAAATGTATGAATGAATCAAACAGACCAGCAATCAGAGATAAAGATGGCCAATTATTGAGGCACCCAGGTGAAGCAAGAAAGAAACACCAAGAATACGCTGAAGAATCTTATTAGAATGGAGAGGAAACAGGTGCTGTTGAAATTGAAAAGGAGGGGAGGGTGTAAATTGCTCAGTAATTGCAACCCTCACTTCACCTAGAGTGTGAATTGAGGGTGCAATAACTACTCACGGTGCAAGCATTGATGAGATTCCAACAGATTTAATTCAAAACGTGGGAGAAGAGGCAACAAATCACCTTATTAATTTATTAAAAATTTGCATTTGAAAGGGAAGTAATTGGTAAATTGGTTTATTATTGTCACATGTATTGAGGTACCAGTGAAAAGCTTTGTTTTGCATGCCATCCATACAGATCATTTCATCACATTAGTATATCAAGGTAGTACAAAGGAAAACCAATAACATAATGCAGAATAAAGTGTTACAGTTACAGAAAAAGTGCAGTGCAGGCAGACAATAAGGTGCAAGGTCATGTCAAGGTAGATTGTGAGGTCAAGAATCCATCTTTTTGTACAAGAGGTTCATTCAGTAGTCTTATAACAGTGGGATAGGAGCTGTCCTTGAGCCTGGTAGTATGTGCTATCAGGCTTTTGTATCTTCCGCCCCGTGGGAGTGTGAAGAAGAGAGAATGTCTGTGGTGAGTGGGTCTTTGATTAGGTTGGCTGCTTTATCAAGGCAGCGAGAAGTGTAGACAGAGTCCATGGAAGGGAGGCTGGTTTCCATGATGTGCTGAGCTGTGTCCACAACTCTTTGCAGTTTCTTGCAGTCTTGGGCAGAGCAGTTGCCATACCAAGCCGTGATACATCCTGATAGGATGCTTTCTTTGGTGTCTCTGTAAAAATTGGTGAAGGTCACTGGGGACATGCCGAATTTCTTTAGCCTCCCGAGGAAGTAGAGGCACTGGTGCGCTTTCTTGACCATGGCGTCGATGTGGTTGGACCAGGACAAGACTACTGGTGATGTTTATTCCTAGGAACTTGAAGCTCTCAACCCTCTCAATCTCAGTACCATTGATGTGAACAGGAGAGTGTGTACCACCCCCTTTCCTGTAGTCAAAGATCAGCTCTTTTGTTTTGCTGACATTGAGGGAAAGGTTGTTGTCATGACACCATGTCACTAGGCTCTCTGTCTCCTGTCTCCTTCCTCTACTCTGACTCATTGTTATTTGAGATTCAGCCCACTATGGTGGTGTCATCTGCAAACTTTTAAATGGAGATAGAATAGAATCTGGCCATGCAGCCATGAGTGTATGGGGAGTAAAGTAGGTGCCTTGTGGGGCACCAGTGTTGAGGATAATTGTGGCAGGGGTGTTTACTATTCTTACTGCCTATCCTTACTGATTGCAGTCAGTTGGTCAAGAAATCAAGGATCCATTTGCAAAGTGAGGTGTTGATCCCAGGTCTAGGAGTTTAGAGATGAGTTTGCTTGGAATTATGATATTGAAGACGGAGCTGTAGTCAATAAATAGTAGTTTGACGTAGCTGTCTTTATTATCCAGATGCTCTTTAGATGAGTGTGGGGCCAAGGAGATGGCTTCTGTCATAGACCTGTTTCGACGGTAGGCAAATTGCAGTGGGTTGAGATTGTCTAGGAGGCTGGAGTTGATGAGTGCCATGACCAGCCTCTCGAAGCACTTTGTGATGGCAGATGTCAGAGCCACCAGGTGCTAGTCATTTAGGTACATTATCTTATTTATTCTTTGGTACCAGGATGATAGTGGTCTTCTTGAAGCAGGTGGGAACCTCAGATTGCAGTAGGGAGAGGTTAAAAATGTCTGCAAATACCCCTGCCAGCTGATCTACGCAGGATCTAAGGACATAGCCAGGGACACCATCGGGGCCAGATGCTTTCCAGGGGTCACTCTCCGGAAGACAGTGACTGTGGGCACAGGTGCATTGGAGACTGTCAGGGCAGGTGGTGACAATCCATTCCCCTTCTGTTCAAAACGTGCATAGAATGCATTAAGCTCATCGGGAAGTGATAAGCTGTTGTCGGCCATGCTGCCTGTCTTCATTCTGTAGTCCGTTATAGCATGTGAGCCTTGCCACAACTGACGGCTGGTCTGGGACTTGATTTTGGACTGGTATTGTCTCTTGGCATCCCTGATAGCTTTATGAAGGTCATATCTCGATTTCTTGTATCAGTGATTCCTTGAAAATAATCATAATATCTCTTGAAAAAAAGCCAAATGCTCAGTGGTGCAATGACCATTATTTGATTCCATTTGCATCAAAGATTGTTTTCAGATTATTTACAAGTAGATTAAGAAAAAAAGAGGAACAATAACTTGGCAAAAATCATTTTAGGTTTTAAAGAGGCTCTGAAATATGAGAAGCCCTCAGGTTAATTAGAACTAAGAGTTAATTAAGAGAATTTCCAAACATAATACAGAGGTGTAAATTTGCTTTATAAATTTTGAGAAAGCTTCCAATGGTGTGAACTGGATCAAATTAAAGAAGAGAGCAAGCAACATGGATGTTGACTGAAGATATAAACACTTTATCAAGACTTTTTAAGTGGGGCAAATTGCAGGTGTTAATAATACAGGTAGTGTGTCAGATTTTCTGATGACAAAACCTGGGTGCCCAGCGTTATGAATCATACTGCAATTGTGTTTGTTGTAGAGTTCGAGAGCAATAGTTTGCAATGATTGGTGTTCTTTCAGTCTTATATGTGCTTATGGAATTTTACTTTATAGGTGAATTTAAAAGCTATCTCAGTTTAATGATTTTTAGGCATTTTGATAAGTCAAGCTCTCTTAAAGTGGCAGGGTTCTTTTACCACTATAATTGCTTGTTAGATGTAGCTTGGTAGCATCTAAATATTGGTAGACCCGTGAAGAGCAAAATCACTATTGTTGTATGTTTCATGATTATAATATACCTTGCAATGTCCCATTGTACATAGGTTGACAGTATTAATAAATGTGATAGGGTGGACCTCTCTTCTGACATAATATGATACCTCATGTATTACCTAAAGAGCCAACATTGCAGTATATGTACACTGTACTTTCGAATCAGAAAGTATTTTAAATAAGTAAGGTTACTTAAAAATAAGGCTAAAACTAAACACATAATGAAAACAAAAAGTAATGACGCCCATTATTACTCAAGTTTCATTAATTATTCTGCGGTTGCTCTGTCAGACTGACCTACATGACAAAGTTAAGAAATCAAATGGAATTCTGCATACACACACACTTGAAAGGAAGGAGCCCTCTGCAAAACAGGTTTTGCTGGAGCATTCTTCCAGGAATCTCTAAGGTTGATCAGGTTTGTATTGATTGAACGTGTGATTACACTACCATATACCAGTGTGTATCTGGGCAGCATTCTTTCTTGGCACTCTTGATGTTGAGGCAAAACCATTGTTGGAGCAAATAATATATTTATTTATTCTAGTTTAGCATTTGTAACATAAAGGTCATTGGGCCAGTTCTATTGCACGACCACGTCTGCAATGTGTGCCAGGGCTCTCAGGCTGACCTTGAGTTATACATGTAATGAATCCTGGATGGATGATCTGTTTTATTTGGTTTCTTCAGAGCTATTTTTATCTAGCTGTATTTGTCAGACTTCACAAATACAACCCTTTTTTATGTATTGCAACTTCTTTCCTATTTTAAATATCTTTTATTCTTTTTCATATCTCATTGTTTATATTTCTATTGATGTTTTCAATGCAAAAGACCACTTCTGTCATTGAAATATTTTGAATTAATAATTTCTAGAAATACAATTTAATCCCTTTATATTATTACAGCCCAGGGAGTGAATGCAACATATTTTGAGGCATTGCTTCCATTTTTCAGAATTTATTGTCTTCATCGTTTTCTTTCATTTTCATTTGTACATTATTTTGTTCTAGAAATCTCCTCTTGTTGCTCTTGTCATTATTCATAGTTTCCTTATAACCTGTCCCTTGAATTTTCTTTGCATTTTTTCCTATATTTTGAATGATCAGCATGATCCACTCCCAAAACTGATGAATTAGTTGGTCCCACCAATGCATGTACCCCATTTAACTTATATTTCTTCAGCTGATAGCAACCACATCTGCAATATTCCTAGGAATTGGACTGTTATGTGCAAAGGTAGTGAGACCTACTCAGAGGAGCACTGACACCAGTACTTAAATAATTACAAACTTATGGCAACTGTAAGCCATATCCATTTGACTGTTCTGATTCCCCATGGAAACCAATGACATGTTAAGCCATTTGCAGAGATCGAGTGGTAAGAAGTTAACTACAGTGTCCTTACATCTGTGTACATGCAGCTTTGTATATCCGTGGCTGATTGACTAATCCCCTAGACTATGGATACCATCCTTCAAATGACAGAGAGAGATTCCATGGCACCACGTCCACATGAATGCAGATCAACAATATGTGAAAACAATTCTGTAATACAGTTTCTCCATGTATTTTTATTCATCCTTTTTTAGAACTGTACCTCTATACAACACAAGTTGGGTTGAAAAAAGGAGCTTAATAGAATCTTCGCAGAACTTACAGTCTGGGGTTGAAGTACCAGCTTTTGGAAAGTTACCCAATTTGTCTTATTTCCCTGTTCTTTCTTTTATCACCATAAACATCTACAAATAGAGAATCCCAGCTAAGTGCTAAGGCAAGACAATCACTTTCCAGTCCAGTAAGTACATAACAGGATTTAGCAGAGGTAGTGTTTCAGGATGGGTATTTATGATGAGGGTGATTATTACTCCTTGCAGAATCATAAGAAAATGCCAACAAAAGTTATAGTTTTGCTGGAAAAAGAGATACCAGCTAATTTCCCCACTGTTTTTACAATATAGCTTGCATAGAGCAGTGAGGGAACATCTCCCGTATTACACTGCAACTTTCTATCCTTGCCCTTTTGCTATGTTTTGGAAAGATTAGATTCACAACTTCCCTAAAAAGTCACATTTAACTCCAACTCCAACACAGTCCACTGATGTTTTGAATTTCAGTTGATTTTCTTCCCAAGTACACAGTACTCCAGGATAAATTCAGGAATCAAGACAACAGTGGAGCCATGGCAACATGTTAATTTTGTACAAAGATTTTGCAAAATGTCTCAAAGGTAATTTTACTTTGAATAAAGTGATGCCTAAAAATTCCGTTACCTAACACATTTCTTTTAGCTTTGGATCTCAGGAGAAAGTGAGGCTTGTAGTGGAAGGCCATGGACTAAAGTGATCGTTTATGGCCTGCTGAAGTGATCATCTAACATGTTCTCATGCATAAGCTAGAATTTCAAGACAATTATTATTAAGTACTTGACTGACGCCAAGACAATTCACCAGAAAATGTACAGGCCAATCTGGAGTAACTTATTGATTTGTATTGTTAACATTGCACAAATAGGTAAAGTGTTTGCTGTGTATTTTCTTCCCATTTGTATCTGAAAGTGGCAAATGTGGTTCAATTTGTGGTGTGGGAATTTGCACATATGAGTGGAATCTTTCCTGAGGCCATTTGGTAGCTCCAGCTAAAAAATTGTATCATCAAGTTTTGCACCTGATGTGCATTATCACTCTCAAATCCTCCCTTGCTCTCAATCTCCTCCATCCTCTTCCACCCCTTCCCAATGATTTTTGTCTTCTCAGTCACACCCATTTTATACCGGGGAAAAGGAGCAACCACTGTTCAAAATACCACCCTCCCTCCTCATCACCATCATGTCATTGAAAATACTGGGGAAAATATCTGGAAACAGTCCAATCATGCAGTATTAAAACTGAGGTTTGAATGTTCTGACCATTCTCCCTTAAGTGATTGTTTTCTTTCTCTAGTTATTGCAGTGAAGTACTTAAGGCCACTGTGCTATTATAGTGAAAGCTACGTCATGCCCGAATGGTAATACCACGTAGTGTAAAGCAGTGATATCATTTGATTCAAATGAACTTCTGCCCTGCGCTGAAAACAACAACCTTGATTACTCAAAACAAAACTTGCGAAACATTCGTTTTTGTGTAGTTATGTGATACAGATGTCAACAAAGCAGATCTAATGATACACCGGGTAAATATAGTGCTGTTGGGTGAAACAGGTCTCAGTGTTTGTGGATGAGGGTCTTCAGTGAATTTTGCATGTTCGAAGGAGCATTCTCTGACAGCATACCTGAGGAGATAACCCATATTTACCATACTGCACCTGTACCTGTGTCTTTTAACAATGCTGTGATTTGCATTGTAGTCTCAATGTCTTCTTGTATTAATAACCAAACAACACTTTCATCTAGTAACAAAATTCTGAAACATTAGCACATTAATAACCTTTCACTCCACAATCAAACATGCCTGTTCAATGAACTGTTTCACCCTGAAGGTCCATACAATATATAATTGATGATAGAGATAGAAATTGCAGTTGTATAAATACTGCACCTTTATGTCAGGCTATGTAGTGTATGAGAGCTCAGATTATTTTATGTTGTTATGAGGTCTGATTACTACCTTTAGCCCAGTTCTAAACATTCGTCATTGCTGACTTAATCAAAACTTTGCTCTGAAGTGTTTCACCTTGCACATGAATTTATTTGTTTGGACTTCCATCAGGTTTACTGATTGTCAGCAAGTTGTTCCTACTTTTGACGCTATTCAGCCAAGAACCAACTGTTCTTTTTTAAGAGGAAATGGGAGATAGAACAAGAAAAATTAAATTTGATGGAACAGGTAATAGAGAGTAAACTGAAAGTAATGGAAGGTTTCGAGAATAATGAAAGGAAAATTGCTGGGGCCACATGAGCACATTTAGAATGCATTTTACTTTATGTATAATTATGCCCTGGTGTTTAGCACAAATAGATTATTGTAACACCAATAAGGCTTTTCTTGATAATAAATTAATAGTACTTGTAGTATATTTGCCATTCCACTGTAGAGGTTGAACACTAACAATGTCGGCACTGGAGCTGCCAGTATTCCAGTTGTTAAATCCCCTGATCGGTTGTATTGTGTTTATATGAATTTCCCACAGCAGATCAATAATCTGCTCATAAAGAGAAAAGGCACTGAATTTGATAGCCCAGTAGATAAACATTGGGATGACAGTGTAGAATTAATTCATGCCCCTTGTTTGCAGTGTATTTCAGCATCCAGCAGGTTGTTGGTTGGCTGGCCACATCAGCATGGAATCAATATTATGAGTCCTTGGCTCCAATTAAAGCTACCCTGAACTGATTAAGTCCCATACCAGGAAAACCGAATGTAAGTGGTGTAGGAGCAGCAAGTTGCATCAGAAGTGAGTTGGATCTGAAGGGTGACACATTTTGGGCGAGATTATTCTTCATTGTTTGTTATCACTGTGAGGCAGTTCCGGCTGCTATCTGCAAGGAGTTTGTACATTCTCCCCATGTCTGTGTGGGTTTCCTCTGGGTGCTCTGGTTTCCTCCCACATTCCAAAGACGTACGGGTTAGGAAGTTGTGGGCATGCTGTGTTGGCACCAAAAGTGTGGCAACACTTCCGGGCTACGCCCAGAACACTCTATGCAAAAGATGCATTTCACTGTGTGTTTTGATGTACGTGTGACTAATAAAGATAACCTATCGTATCCTAATGGAGGAGGTTGAAAGGAAGCAGTGGAGCAAAAGGTCCTCCAGACAGGTTCTCAGATGGGCAGATAGCTGTGGTGGTCAGTCCCAGGATAAAACCTCACCTGGTCAATGTGTTCATGTTCAAACACCAGACCCTTCCAGCTGCACCACTGGACTCAGACTGCTCCATTCACACCCCAGCCCCCAACCACTTGTCTTCCTTCAATCTTCCAATACCAAATATTCATAGGTTCCACCATGCCTTCAGGCACTTGGCTATGCAGCGAGCTTCACATTAATGTCTCTTAGCAACTAGATCTTGACAATCACATCACCAAAACAAATTGCACAAGCCTCACTGATACACCTAACTCTCTGTAATGAGTAAAACTGGTGCATAACAGGAGCTAATCTGAAAACAACAGACCCATGAAGGAGGTGGTGCCAGCCATGGATAGAATGGCTGAGGTTAGCAGCAAGCATGAGACCATCAAAGATGATGAGCAGAGGGAAAGGTGGTTGAACCTGTTGGTGAATGGGGACATAGAGTGATGGTTATTGGTGCTACATCTATCAGCTGTTCACTGACCACCAGAGAGAAGTCTGAGTTACTTCCTCCCCACTGTTCTTACTCTCTGCAAGCTCCTGTTCCACACCTGTTCATCATTCATTTAGTGGCAAAGGCTGTTCCCTCACAAGTACAAATTTATACACTGTACGCACAAAACCAGTATGAATCTTGACACCCACTTTGCCAAGTTGTTCAAGATTCTTCTATATTGATTCAAGGGGATGATGGGTTTGTCATATGATGAGAGGTTGAGCAGACTGGCCCCATATCCTCTTGAATTTGAAAGAATTGGAGGTAATTTCATTGAAATGTATAAAAAGGCTTAAGTGGTTTGACGGGATTGGTGCATTGATGGTATTCCTTCTGCTGGGTTGTCCAGAACCAGGGGCCACAGTCCCAAAGTAAGAGGTTGGCCATCAAGGACAGAAATGGGAAGAAATTTCTTCACCCAGAGCATAATGCATCTTTAGAATTCTCTACCCTAGAGCATTACAGGAGCTCAATCACTGATTGTATTCAAGACAAAAATGGGCAGGTTTTTGGATTTGAGGGAATAGGGGGTTAGTGAAGGAAAGTCCCATCAAGGTGAAAGAACAGCTGTGAGCTTACTGAAAAGCAGAGCAGACATAAGGGGCAGAATTTTCGGTGCCTTTTTCTTCTATTTCTCATTTTCTTATGTGACAGTCCAAGCAGCAGATTAATGTTTCAAGATTCCTGTTGTGTCAAGACTCCATTTGTTCCCCTTATCACTGTTTAGATGGTACTGCTTGCATGGGTTGTGCACCTGAGTCATCATCAGTCACCAGTAGAAAACTCTCATCATCAAGAAGCCACCGTTGGTTTGTCTGAAGTGCTACTGCCGAGCACAGAATGCTGGCATCAGGACCACTGCTATGATAGTGGGTGTTGACCTGCATGATACATTATCTGTGGGTACTGTCCTACTGGAGAGAGAGTCGTAGGGAGATACAGCAAGGAGATAGGCCTTTTGGCCCACCGTCCATGCCAAACATCAAACAGTCATTTTTACACTATTATCCTATCCCATTTTATTTTCACAATAACCATCAACTCCTCCCAGTTTCCCACAGTTGGAGCAATTTACTGTGGCCAATTAACCTACCAAGTTGCACATTTTTAGAATGTGAGAAGAAACGAGAACACTGGAGGAAGCCTATGCAGTCACAGGGAGTGCATGCAAACTCCATAGAGACTCCATAGAGTTTTTGTCAAAAAGTCAAGTCAGCAATATGTCTTTCAGCACCTGCCACATCATGCCCTGTAGATTTTAACAGCTTGAAACATCTACAGTAAAGGTCAAATACTTGCAAAATCATTAGCAACAAGCAGAAGAAATCACTCATTAATTAATCGGTAAATGCTTGATGATTCCTTTAAATAAGCCCGATGTAAGATCCCTCCTGCATCTGCGTATGTGTTTAGCTTGTTGGGTTAGGAGAAGGTATTAGTTGAAGCAATAGTCAGAAAAAAATAACCAGCAGATTGTCAGTAGTTAGTTGATGAACTGTGGATTTGTGGAAGTGGAGGTGCTTTCTCGAGTTCTGAGCTCCACAAAATAGCAGCAGTGTCAGTCCACTGTTGTATGCTGATGGATATCATGGCCTGCCCATTCCATGCACTTGTGGAGGATGTTGACTGCACACCAATAACTATCTCGCCAATAAAGTGAAGCATGATTTGCCTCATAATTACGTGCTACCATTATAGAAACCATTTTGAAATTATGAAGGTACTCATATTACCCAGAAAATTGGCCTCAACAAGCCCAGTTTTACCGGCAAAGTGTTAGCATTTATAGCAGATCCTCAGCTTCTGAAAGATGCATGTTGGCTTAACATTCTGCTTATTCACGTGTCATCCAACCAGATAACCTCAAATATGAGTAGGTTGTTTTATAGGACAGAACACAACAAGAAGCTGCTGTGAAGGAAAACAAGTGAACAGTCAATCATGCAGTAATAATCTAATGAGGACTCTGTGTACTCCCAGCATTTTCAGTTCTTATTTCCAATTTCCACTTAAAATACTTTTCTATCAATATGCTCTTCCTTCAGATATTATGTGCAAACTTTGTTGACACTTACAAAGATAAGACAGAGAAGTGTTTGTGTAATCACACTATATTTGTTGAAGACATACTCTGGTACAATCCATAAGTTATTGTGTAAATAAATCAAGCTTACAGTAAAATACTGAAAGTGATGTACAACATTCTGATGGCTTGCAGGGCCATCACCAAGAGTAATCTGATTGCAGTTAGAATAATTGTAGAAGTTCCAAAAATGGATTGATACTGAATATTTTTTTATTTAGGATTTGAATCCTTCAAAATCTGGGAATTACTGTTTCCATTCTCTAAAGCTGTAACTTGGCTGTGCATATTTAATTTTGAGTGCTTCTGGTTCCAGAAAACAGAATGTTCCACCTCCTCAAAGATGGCTTTTGGTGAGACTGATTTTACGAGAGTGGCTATCTTATTCAAGCAGATGGGAGATTTACGGTTTAGATATCTGAACTTTAACTCTCCTGAGCATGTTTGAGGCGAACAGTAGGTGGCAGAACATGAGGCTGGCACAACTGAAAGCATTCTCTCTTTTCAGGTTGTGTTTTACTCCAGGACCTAAGTGCACAACTGACCTATCCAGTTAGCATGATTGGAGTATTTTACAGTTGAAGGTAATATCTATTGAGATATTCAACTGAGGGACATTTACCTATCTAAAATCCCACAGCTCTCTTTGAAGGAAACTCCTGATATCATTCATCCTTCAACGTACATTATCTGAATTGCTGAGTGAGCTTGTTGCGTTGTATTTGCCTACATGACTATAATGACAGTACTTTGAAAGTAATTGGCAATGAAGTGCCTCAGAACCTCTGGGGACATGAAAGGTGTTGAATAAATATCACACCTTTAAAATTTCCCCTGCCCAATACTAGCATTCTGTTATTACATTAGCACAATGTTCACCCAGATTTTTTGCAAGAAAATTGCTGAATTAAATTCCTGATAAAGTAAGTTAGTGAAACATTCAAATTGATCTGGTGATATTATTACTTATTTAAAATAATTATAATCAAGTTACTTATGCATTGTGGAGTCTCATCTACTTAATTATTCCTCCTCTCACCTTGCAGTGAATAATGAAAGTTGACAGATGTTCCTCAGACCCTAAGGTGAATGGCTGTTGTGAGCTTAAGGATGTCTGAACACCCTTGGTGGGTGTGCCAGGAAGATTGGCAAGAATTGCTGTACAAACGTCCTAAGATAGTAAGAAGATTGAAAACATGGCAGGCAGTTTTACTGACCTCGACTTCAGAAAAAGCACCAGTTGAAAATGTCACAATTACATCACTCACCAAAGGCTCCACCTGGCTTTATGAATAGCTTCTCTCTGCTGTACATTTCATTCTACCACAGTGTATAATGGGTAATTGAGAAGATGATTACTTTTCAAGTACACTGATCAAAGTTTCACTCTGCCAGAGTTACTGTTGGCACTTTGCTTCCTTCTATGGATTGCAGACTTTGCTCTGATGATTTGAATTTTTGTCTCAATAGGAATATCCACCACCCATTTTTCTATTTATTTGCGACAGTCTATAAAAACATTTTTATGTATATTTTCTCAGTATATCAAAATATATCAAGGTGCTAACTTCCTATTAAATTGAGCATAGTATCTCATTTAATTCTGGGCTGAATGTGAAATGCTAACTGAAACTGAAAACATTTTTGACAATTGATATTTGCTGATATGTTTCCACTCAAGAAGTAATTCCTCATCTGATCTCAGTATCATAAAATTGAGAATGAGCTGAAGGGTTACGTGGGAAGACAGAGTAAACTTCTGGCTACCAGGACCTCTTCTGGAACTGTCAGTTCTTCAGTTCCTCCAGTATTTTCAGTTTCTGTTATCACAAACCGTTTTCCAGACTTTTTTGTTCAGGATTCGCAGCCAGAGAAATTGTTTTCTTTTCAACCATCAAATCCATTTTAGATACATAAATTAGATCAGCCACTAAAGCTTCTAAACTGAAAATAAGCACACCCAAATTTGTTCAGCTTATGCTATAGTTTAACCCTTTATGCCATGGTGCCTTTCTGTTAAATTGATGCTGTACTTGCTTCAAGCCAATATAAAATGTGTCCAACATGAACTGTACTGTAAGCCTCAGATAGTGCTAGTTATTCAACCATGACAGCCACATGACCCAAATAGATTGCAAAACCTCTTGTTTTACAGGACAAATTGGGACAGAAGGTGTGAATGGGGGAGGGGCAGGACATCTGGATGTCTAATCCTCATGGAGAAAAGAATACTGGCCATGAGTGTAATGTTCAGCTTTGATGCTATGACCAGCAACAGGTCTGGTCAGCAAAGCTGTTGGCATTTGCATATCTAATTCTTCTCCTCACCACCCCATCTATCTCCCAGCTCCAAACTCTTCTGATTTACAAGCTACTGATGGTGTGGACATAATAATTAGCATTTTGTGTCCTTTTTTCCGGTACGACCTTAGGCTCGTATCTTTTTCCTATCAGATAGCAAAACATAGCAAACTGGTCAGGCAGTGGAGGATCAACACGGTGATGAAAGCAAACCATCATTCGAAAGTGCACTCACAGCCCTCATATCCGATACTGACAATGCATGTAATTTAGAGGATCTGCATGATAAAAGGCTCAGCACAAACAGCCTACAGCCAGCATGGGGAGAAAAGATAGTTTCAGGTCACCAAAGAGTGAGGTTGCAAGTGAGTTTTTTAAGGATTTAACTATGAGTTTACGTTGCACTCTACAGAGGGCTATAATGGGTATGCATAATAAATTCCTTGTGATTTGGCGCAGAAACGGTGAGCAAATTTGTTTCTGCCCTTGTGGACTAAACCTTGTCACAGTGTCTCAGCTTCCACTGTGGCACAAACAGCAGGTCGAGGTTTTACTGGTGCACTGGAAACTTAGGCTGCTCTCGTGTAAGGCCAGCTTGCTACCAGACAAATTTTGACAGCTCCCATCATGGCAGTGAAGTACAGTGTACAAAGGGGCTTCCAGGATGTCACAGTCGGGTAGTAATTGGCTCCCAACATATTACTGAGGTTTTTCCCAGGATGGTGGAAATGGCTGTATGGATCATGTCCTGCTGACTTCCCAAATGAAGATGACATTCATCCTCCCATCCCTCCCACTGCATCAAAGCCCTGTCTGGCAGCTCGGACAGCTGCCCCCATGCTAGGATAGTGCAATCTGCATCTAGGTCTTCTAGATGCAGAAATGCTCGAAGTCATCTTCCCAAGGCCTTCTCAGCATCCTCCACTGAAGTCAGCAGCAATGCTGTAGCCATTGGTGTTGTCCTGTGTAGAAGCATCAATTCAGACAAAGGCAAGCAGAAGACAGGAAATCAGCTAATGGCATTTGAATTCCATTTGGCGTGAACTCACTTGTAAATTTGTTTTGGATTGTTTATTTTGCAATGTCTTTTAATTTTGTATCATAGTCTGGCAAATGCTGTGGTGGCCACTGATAGGGAAAATAAGATATTGGTCTGTTGACATATGGGGAATTAGGCTTATGGTTACCAGCATCTCGCATACTGAGTTGTCATGGACAGTTCAGCAAAAAAGGACTGTCTGGATTCTCTTCTGTTTCTGCTTCTCCATTGCTTGTTGAAAAGCTGGTAGCAAGGGCTCTACCTTGAAAATGATGAGGTTGCAAATCAGCAGGTGTCTGCAATAGCTGCAGTACACTTCTGGACCAGTCCTTTTCAGCATTTTAATAATCTGTTGTATCAGATTTTGTATGGCAGCATGTTACTCACAGGTCTGTGTGTTTTACACAGAAGCATCAGTATTGTCATTAGCTGACAGCCCTTGTTAGTTCTGAGCCACACTTTGTTTTACTGTGTTATGGGTCAAATACAACTGGCACAATGGACTGCTGCAGAATAAAGGCATCAGGACAGCTCCCAGTGTACCAGGCAGGGTTTGTATTATTTGTTACCTCTAATCATACACTGGCTGGATGCTAGTGGAGTGGAATCTACTCCAGTTCTGGTGTAGGCAAGATGACATACAGCTCCTGTCAAGTGATGTGTTTGGACTATGGCACCCTGCATCAAGGTGATATCTGCAATTTACAGCTTTTTGCTCTGCCTCCCTCTCAGACCTCTGATAAGGGACATAGTTAGCTCTCTCTGGGTCCTCTTACATCTTATTTTGCAGATATCTCCTGCTCCAATCTGGAAAGAGCCAGTCACATAGAAATTCATTGCCACAGTCATCTTGATGGTTGTTACAAATGTGATCCTTTGCTTGACCTGAGATTGAAGATATGTCTGAAACAGGTGGAAGATTTCTTTGAAACTCAGACACATCACACATTGTTCCTTTCTAAAGTTCAGGTTGTGGAATGATGCCGTGAACATCATTGATATGTTTGGTCTCCTGCTGCAAGACCTTCATCCTCTTCCTCTTTCAGGTTAATCTAATCCCATGCACTCTTTACATTACAACCATGCTAAACCTAAAGCCAATCAATACACCCATGATTGGGAACAATTGATTTGTGTAGAAGTCAGCAGACATATCTTGCACCTGCCACGCCAATCCCTTCAGACTTTTACAACCCGAAACAACTTGAGAAAACATCCACGTGCAATTGAAGCACAGCCTGAAAAAATCAATTAGTGACAAGTAAAGTAGTTGACATTCCCTGTAAAATAGTGTTGGTGTGGAGTCCTTCCTCCTCCCCAAAATCTCACTTCAAATTCCTGCTGTCAGGAAGCCAAAAGTCAACTGCAATAATATGTTTTTCCTCATGCTTTCCATTTTCAGAAGCTGTTACATGTTTTTGTTTTCTTTTCAACTACAGGTGTGGATTTTGCTTTATGTGTTAGCTTGATTTCTCCATGCTTGGATTTTGGGGGTAGATTGGGTTGCTGCAGCTGTTTCCTCTCACAGCCAGAAAGGATGATTTTAATTAATTTTTGCAGTTACCTTGGTTATTTTTAAAACTGTTTGAAATAATAAATTTATGCTAGCACAGTAGTCCCGTATGTTGGCACAGGAACAGAGCAGGGATTTGTGCAGGTTGAATGCAACTGATGTTGTTGCCAGGCTGACCATTCTCAGGCTAAAGTACAGAATTGATTCCTTGTCATCTTTTAGTGGAATTAAGGGAAAATTGTAATACAGAGCCGTAACTATACAATCCCTTGAACTCCCTGCAATCAGCTACAGAAGGCTTTAATGCAACTTTTTGAGTTGTGTGTTCTTTCTGTTGGCTACAGGTTTCAAGTAGGGAGATAAAGGGAATAAAAGTTGCAAAATCCAAATATCAAGTATATTTAACTGCTACTGTAAAATAAAACAAAAGAAAAAAATATGAATTGCTAGCCACATATGATGTTCAGATGCAAGATCTTTTCATGCCATGACATTGCCCTCTTTTGAAATCTTGCAATGTCTTTTTAACAGTGCAGTGTTCAGTTTGCCATTTAGTAATAGTTTAAGTAGAAAAATATACTAAAAAAAACAAGGTAATTTAGAAAGGATGATGATTAAACAAAGGCACTCATAAGCCATATCTTGCAAAATGAAGTGCTGGTGTTCTGTGGTACATGTTGGAGGGGGAGGCGGGGGTTGTTGGCTGACAGGGAAACACATTCGACCTTTTCATGATACAGATGGGATCTAAAGCTTCTGATCTCTTCAGCAGATCTGTTTACTTGGGGTTTTCACAGCTGCTGTGAATGATCTGCGCATGCATTCTACAGAAGGGATATTTTTCTGCCACCCATTTTGTGGTTTTTTTCATGTTAGCTCTGTTTACCAATGAATCAGCTACTTTACCAAAAGACTAAGAGATGAGTCAGTTTGAAATTGTAGATGTGAGCAGGTAAAATGCAGAATTATTTTGTTGAAAGAGATATCTGTTGCACTTGTCTTTATGCACTCAGATTATCAGAAGTAAAATGTATCTTTTACTTGATGCTCGAAACTGATACCTTAACAGTTGTGGTTGACTCATGAGCACACAAAGTAGGTGTAGCTGCAGCTTTATCAGTGTTTCGGGATGCTTGTAGGAGTAAAATTTCAATTGACCTTTTAAGAGAGAAAGGTGCTTTCTTGCTCATAACAAGTTAGAGGTAATCCTACAGTTTGCTGGTCCTGTGGCCATTTGGAGATCCCTACCTTGAAATTATGCTATTGCTCAAAACTTGGAAATCAAATTGCCAGTTCTAGACATTCAAATAAAATTACCTGTTTATCAAAGCTATCTGGTGTAAATAACTTCTTTCCTATGCTGTCTTCTGTGTGATTTGATGTAATGATGTCCTTGCACATGGAAAGTGCTGTTTATTGACTCCTGCTAAGCAATCCCTTGTGACTGAGGATGACCTCCTTCCCCTCCAGTTCTGTAGCTTCTGAGGTAACTTCTGAGGCCAATCTGCGATCTACAGACTCTGCCACAAGAGTAGGAGGTGCTTGGCAGGGCAGGCAGGTGTTAGACTCCTTCTGCTATTTACGCCAGGTTTCTGTCTGCTTCCAGTTGATGAACTTAAGGTTCTAGTTGCTAATCCAAATGTTCCTTCATCATTTCAGTTCAGGCAGATGTGGGCCTGGAATTCCCAGGTGGGGATGTTGTACTTTTTCAAGGAGGCATTGAGGACATCCTTGAATCTCTTCCTCTGACTACCTGCCAAACTGTTGCCGTAACAGAACTCAGAATAGGTTGTCTGTTTTGAGAGTCTGATAATGGGCACATGAAAGACGTGGCCTCCCCAATGGAATGTAATTAAGTCCTCAGTGATAGGGATATCAGCTTGGGAAAGGGTGTTGATATTGGTTCACTTATCCTGTCAATAGATTTTATAGGTGCAGTGTAGATGGTATCTCGGCATTGCAGTGAGGTGCCTAGTGTAAGTAGTCCATGTCTCAAGCATGTAGAAGGACAGACCGTGAGCTATTTGTCAGATTTGAAGTCTTGGTCTTCAGACAAAAGTGTAGACTATTTCCCATATCTCAGGGGCCAACTCTCAGTGAAAACGCATTTCATTGATAAAATTCACCATTGCCTTCAGTGCATCAGCAAAGCCTTTGGATTTGCTGTTTTCCACTGAAGTCCAAAGGCACATCAAAAACAACGGTGAATTTCATCACTAAAATCTGCATTCACTGACAGTTGGCCCCTGAGATGTAGAAATAGCCTGCATTTTCCTGGGTTTTATTATGGACCTTTTTCACAGGTGGGCGGTGTTGTACAGTAGAGAGGCAGGTTGATAGAGAACCTTGGTTTTGCAGATGTTAAGTATAAGCCCATCCTCTCATGTGACCAGTGAATTAGTGAGCGATTATTTGGAGCTTGGCTTCTGAAGGCACGTGCACATACACATTGCCAGCGTACTGCCGTCAACTTCTGACATTGGGGCGATGTTGGTTCAGAAGTGGAAGTGATGTAGGTTGCACAATTTCTCACTATTCCATTAGGTTGGTTTCACTTTAGTGGGATGGTTGCTGGAAGTGAAGTGCAGTACTGCGATGAGAAAAATTGATAGAAGTGTGAAAAGCCATAAGACTTGGGCAGCTTTTCATTTCCCAGGGCAAATAGGGTTGAAACTGCCTTTTCTAGAGTAGCTTACTTAACGTCGTTTCAGTTTCACATCAATTTTTTTTTAATCTACAGTTACTGCAAGTATTTAAAAAAATCTACAGTTACTGGAAAACTGAAATAGAAATCAAAAATGCTATATAAACTCTGCAGGTCAGGCAGCATCTATAGAGAGAGAGTGACAAAGGTAATCTTTCATATTGATAACCTTTTATCAGAGCAAGGCAAAGTTAGGAAAAAAAAGCATGTTTTAAATTGCAAAAAAATCATCCAGTAACTCAACATTCCTTCTAACTGAAGCAGCAATTCACTTATACTTAGTGTATTGCATTCAGTGCTCATGATGAGGTCTCCCCTACTTTGAAGAAACCAAATGCAGACTGGGCGAACTCTTTGCAGACCCCTCCATTCAGCCTGCAAGGGTGACTCTCAGCTTCCAGTCGCCTGTCACTGTAATTCTCTACCCCACTCCCACTCCCAACTTTTCTGTCTTTGGCCTCTTACACCCTTCCAACAAAGTCCAACATGAACTTGAAGAATAGCACCTCATTTTCTGATTAGGCACTCAACAATATATTCAACAATTTCATGTAAGCAGACCTTCCAGTTTGTCTCCGATCTGGCTAGTTATAATGAAAGGTCATCAGCTTGTTTTTCTCTTTTCCTGGATGCTGCCTGACCTGCTGGTTATTGCCAGTGTTCTTTTTTTATTTCACACCTCAACAACTGTGGTATTCCGTATCTCACAGTGCCAGTGTTGATTCTTTTCCTCCCTTCTCTGTCCTCATTCATCTCCCTTTATTTAAACCTCCTGATAAGTCAGCTGCAATTAAACAAGACTTCACCAATCTCTCACCACTATTTGTGCCATTCATTCTCTTGATCTCCACCCCTCCCTCTTCTCTGCAGTTTAAAACGTGCATGTTTTCTGGCTTATCCTAATCCTGCTAAAAAAAAAATCATTGACTTGAAACATTAACTCTCTCTGTCTTTCCACAGATGCTGCTTGACCTGCTAACTATATCCAGCATTTTCTATTTTTTATTCCAGTGTCACGTCTTCACTTAAATTGTGGTGAAAATATCAGAACTCTCTGTTGGCGGAGCCACATATGTAGAAAGCAATAAAACACGTGGCATTTTAAAAATATTGAAATCAAAGCCTTGTGTGCCTTTTTAAAAGATTCCACTGCATGCTTCAAAGACATGGATTTCTTCTGGTGTCCTGGCCAATATTTATCCCTGAACCAACAAGGCAAAAATAGATTATTAAGTCATTTCTTTCATTGCTGTTTGTCAGACTTTGCTAAGGCAGAATTAACTGCTGCATTTCCTGCGCTTCAAAAATTGTTAACTATGGAATGCCTGAGGTGGTGAATGAAGTTCCATAGATATTTATTCTTTTTCTTTCTAATAATTTAGCATCTTGAGATATCCACTTGAAACGGCATAATATGTTGCTCACTGAACATGAGTCTCACTGGTAGCAAGGGACTAGAAAAAGGCATACTCAGATTGAGGTGTTCCTGTATAATAACCCTGCAATGCAGTGTAACTATACCCAGAGATATATTCTCTAAATATATTCCAGTGTTTAAGCACAGGATTTTCCTTGTCTGTATGGCTGACTGCCACAGTGAGTTGTCATTGAGTCAGCAGGGGTGGCACCGTACAAGAGCTAATTAACTTGCAGAGCTACAGCTTTAAGTGCCAATATCCTTGGGGCTATATTATATTTTGTAAAGTTTTCTTGAATAGTAGTGGAAACTGTACTGAGTGTTTTTTGAAAATTCACAGCTGTATGCTAAAGCTGTGCTCAGCTGCTTACACTGAACATTGTTTGGACTGGGAAAAGAATATTCCACCAAAGATATGAGTTGGATAGTCTGTGAAACAAACTCTGCTGAGATCAGAACGCTGCTTGAAACCTGAAATAAAACCACAAAATACTCAGAGGTCAGGTATCATCTGTGGAGAGAGAAATAGAGTTAATATCAAGGTGGTTGTGATGAAAGGTAGTTGACTTGAAAATGTAAAGTTTGCTTCTGCCACCACAACTGCTGCCAGAGCTGCTGAGCATTTCCAGTGTTTTCAGGTTTTATTGTCATCTTATGACCCTAGGTCCTATATCTGGCCCACTGTCCGAACTCACAGCACAGTGCATCCACCCACCCAGCACTAATCTGTTCCAGATGTGGAGGGCCAGCCAAACTAACCTACCCTACATGAAAGGCATCCTAGAAGGCAGTGCAGGTTCCATATTGTGCTCATTTGCCAGGCATCAGATTCTGACGCCCCATCCCCCAGAATGCTCGAATGCCCTTTGACAGCTCACCACTATCAAAGGTCTTAGGAACTGCCTTTATGCATTTCTCATCATCAGAAACTATAAAACTCCAAATAGATTTAAATAATTAAAAGAACACTTAAAACATTTTAAAAATCATACATTTAGTTAAAACCATCTTGAAAAGAAATGTGAAAATACATTAAAATAAGCCACCAACCTTGACTTGAGTTCACTGGAAAATGGGATAATATAGATGAGTCGACATGTACAAGGTGAGCCAAAGGGCTTTTTCTTGTTTGTATGACTCTATTACCTTTCTTTTACAGGTGACACCAAACAAATATGGTCTTGGTTCTTATACCAGCTAGACTTGGCATAAAGCTGAAAGGGCAAAAGGTGCTCTACCACTGGCCTCTGACGACCAACTCATCTCAGACTTCCACATTACAGTGCACAGGCAGTGAAATCTGAGATGAGCTGAACAGCATGCAGCAGATAGCTGGTGGTTGCCTATGGAACCATCAGCAGAAGGCAAGGACAATCCAAGTTACCAAATAATCTTAATTCATGTTGTCAGTGATTAAGCGTGGTCTTTATGGGAAAACAGAAGCATCACAAAGGGAATAAGCAGAGACACTGCATCCTCTCGCCTTCCTAAATTATCATCTAAGGCAACTGTGAGGTTACAAACCTGTGCACACGTTTTTCCTTTAATGTTAAGGATGTGTGTGCCTGCCCTCCAAAAACCAGCAAACTTAAGTTCTTGCCCACACCCATGTGTATGAGAGTAACTGCTTTCTTTGCATCTTGATCCTAAAATATGTCAACTTCAAAATCACTTCAAACTAATTCAAAAATATAGTATTCTTTTGAAGTAGTGCTGATTTATCATAGAGTTCACTGAAAACATTCCAAAGTAAATACATGTAATGCTGTATGGTGGCTACTTGACTGGATTTCTTAAGGTTTTTATCATTCCCAGGAAAACAAATAGAAAACTGTAATTTCCAAACCACAGTATCTTAGGATAAATTTGCAGGTTGAGTAGAAACTCTCTCAACTAAGCCCTATTCCAAACATTTCCAGTGATGATCGAATGCATGACTTTGGCCATTTTGTTTTGGGTGCACGCTCAATACCCCTTCTTACAACACTCTATGATTCTGATTTTTTGATCTTTTTCATTCCATCAGTTCAGAGACAACGTGAACTTGCCTCCAGAAGTGAAGAGATCATGCTGATCAACTCTCTGATCATTTTCTTCTTCTGTTTTCCATCTCTTTCTTTTTTCACTTCTGAATTTCTATTACCCTAAATTCATTTCCAATATTTTAATTTTTTAATTCTATTTGTTTGGAGCTAATATTTTTTAACCTCTGGGTCCAGTGTGCTTCAGTGTGTATACTTAGCCATCAGGGATACAGCAGTTCATATTCCTCACAGCAAATTCATTGGCTGATGCTCGTTGGGGAAACAAATGTGCTTAGATCTTTACTATCCTGTGAAGCAGCTTGGCAAGGCAGTTATAGTAAATTCCAAACCACCTCGGTCTTCTCAAAGCATTCGGGGACTCACACTAAATGCTGTCTTTGCCAATTATGACCACATCTTAAGGATGCATTAAGCAAAATCAGTGCAGCATAAATCTTGTGAGAAATCTGATGTTTTGAATTGGTGAAAGATTTGCCAAATGGAACATCTGTTAGTTTTACAAGGGTGATGTGTTTATATATGACTGTTACCCAAGAAATTGGCCTAGGACTTTTTTTAAACCAGGAGCAAATTTTCATTTAATGGTTACCTATTAAATTATTTATTGATTCATTAAAGAAGTAATAAAGCAATTTTCTGCTTGCTGACATGGCTCTCATTCCTTGGATTCCTGCAGGTGAAGACTGAAATTGCATATAAGCCCAAAATTGTCTGTACAGAAACATGTTATAGCAGCCTTACAGAAAATTAATCTCCTTACAGAAAGTAATCTCCTTACAGAAGGTTGGATCCATAAAGTATTTTCTGCAACACCAATACTCAATTCATTTTGATGCATTTCTGCATTTGAAGGGAAATGATTCCAAGTGCAATGCATCTGGAAAGCAACTGTTACCTTAAAGTTGAGGGCTACTCTAAAATCACTGTGTTACAGATCTCTTAAGTGCAATAGCATTAGTCATTCCAGAAATGTTCCCCACATCTTACCTTCAGAACATGCCCATGTGGGACTATATCTATTCATATTCTTTTGGAGCTACAATGGAATAACAGTACCATCTTGTGAACTGAACTGGATATCATGGCGTAGAGAAGACAAAGGAGACTGCAGATCCTGGAATGTGGAAGGAAAAAACAAAACACTGGAAGAACTGAGCGGGTCAAGAACTCAACATTTGTGGAGGCAAAAGGTGTAAGTTGACTGATGCAGGGTCTTGACCCCAAACATCAACTTACACTTTTTGGCTCCACATATGCTGCTTAACCCACTAAGTACTTTCAGTATTCCATTTTTTGTATCATGGCTTATAAATTGATATATGCCCAAAAAAGATGTGCTATGATGCCTTCAGCGAAATGGGAAAAACTGAAGTTTCGATCCAGTAATTGGGGTGCTGGAACGCTCGAGGGGTCAGGGATAAGATGGTGGGTGGGGGATGTTACCAAGCTGGGCATTTGTAAAGTAGAGGATATACAAGGATTTTAATGCCCAACAATAGGGACTCTTTAGAACCACTTTTATTATAAGATAAGGTATCTTTATTAGTCACATGCACATTGATGCAATAAAATGCATCTTTTGTGTACAGTATTCTGGGGATAGCCCGCAAGTGTTGCCACGCTTCTGGCGCCAACATAGCATGCCCACAACTTCATAACCTGTACGTCTTTGGAATGTGGGAGGAAACTGGAGCACCCAGAGGAAACCCACGCAGACACAGGGAGAACGTACAAACTCCTTACAGACAGTGGCCGGAATTGAACCTGGGTCACTTGCATTGTAATAGTGTTACGCTAACAGCTACACTACCATGCCTGCAGAAAACAATGTCTCTTGATGTAAGTTTGATGTAGTAAAGGTTGTCAGTGAGTCACTGACTCTGCTGTGCTCTCTCCATGCACTAGATGTTCTTTAGGTCCTGCGGTTTTCTGCTGGACCTCTGCCTTCAGGTACCTGTAGAGCTGTTTCTTTTCCCTTGAGGAAAAGTAGACCTTGCAATCAGGGAAGTCTTAGATTTGTGATTAATTAGCTCCTTGGTCTCCTGGACATTCTCATCAAACTAATACAGATTCTTCTTGTTAAAGAAGCCAAATGTCTCTTCACAAGCACCAATTATGACATAGACTTGAATGTACCCATAACCTGTAGACACTTTGTAGCTCCTCTTGACTGGGAGACAGCAAGTTGTTTGGGAGTCAGTGTCTGAGAAGGATGAGCTTTGTGGAGTTCTTGAGAGGATCAGCATTGATCATCTTGCATCAGCACTTCCAAGCTCTGTTATGGGAAGAAATTACTAGGTGGAGAGAGGAAAAGAATGTCCTCAAAGCCTCCTTTGATGAAATGCAGTATCTTCACACTCCTGGAAACCTCTGAGTATTGACCAGTGAAAGAGGAGAAAGAGCATTCAGGATTTGAGAACCTTGACGCCATGGATTAGGAGCATTCTGAGGCCCTGGTAAATGGCAGAAAGAGCACATTGTCTCTCAAATGACCCACCCAGCAGTCCTGGCAGCCACCACCTGCCCCATTTGTGGAAAAGTTTGTGGTTCCAACATTTGTCTCATTAGCTACCTCAGACCTCTCAAAACTAGAGTGGAACCAAGCCATCTTTGATCTTGAGGGACTGCCTAGAAAGATGTAGAAATCACATTGGTTACACTAGGATGGGATGCACCAATCATCAGTGTGCGATTAATTAACAGATAAGCTCCCCATTGCCACCAGCTGCTTTGAATAGGTGTCAGAAGAATTTTAAACAACACCACTTTATATATAGCTAATTTTCCAATTCATTCTGTGGAAAAATGGTTTAAAATCGTAAAGCATGATGTATCCCAATCATAATATTTCAAGCTGCAAATGATATGAGGTGAAGGAAAACCTATTACCAGAAATCAGACACCAGATTGTCATGCCCGGTATAACATTACCCACCATATCTGATAGTTCGAGGTCAGATAAAACTAATTCCAAGGACACAGCAGCTAACCTTCATCAACTCGTTAACTTAAAATAAGTCAATTATACAGCAGTCAGCATAACTATCTATTTTATGTTCTTTGTTACTGAATAAGACCAGGTTCTTGGTCAAGTCTCACTCCAGAAACTTGAGTATGAACATCCATGCTGAGATTTCACTGCATATCAAGGGAAAGCTCCACTGTCAGATCTGCTCACATTTGGATGAGACGTGAAGCAAAGGCTCTCTCAGCAGCCGCCTTATCTCCAGTGTCCAGGCCTAAAATCATCCTTCAGCCAACATATAATTTGATGTTCATCGCATTGCTGTTTGTGGGAGCTTGCTGTGCATAAATTGGCTGCTTCATTGGAACAATTACTGCATTTCAAAAGCAGTTCATTCTTTGTAATGCGAGAACCTGAAATCATGAAAAGCTTGATACAAATATAATATTTTTGGTAAATGTTTGACCTTAGAATGCCTTGGTAAATTGGCACTGCAGCTGGAAAATTTCCCGTCTGTTTTGTTTTCCTTGAAGACAGATTTGCAAAATAACAAATTTTGAAACAGGTCTGGCAACCTGGCTGATCTTGTTGATGTCAGAACTGTCTGGTTAAATGCTAAACATTGCATTGAGCCACTGATCTCTCAACCTACTCACATTACAACTTGCAGCTCTGGCAAGTTAGTAGAAGTACCACCTGCTTTAAGCTTATTAACTTTTGAATTCATTCCTGCTTTTTGAATAGATGCACAATTATTTGACAAATTACTATTCTCAATTTCTTAATGGACTTGTATTGGAGTATACCAATTATTTTATAAAAAACAGGAAAGGCATAATGGGAGAAGTAGTATAAAAACAATTTGAAACTGACTGTTCCAAAGTGTTACAATGTGTAGGCAGCTGCACATGTGGAAAACCCTGTGTGCGTGCGGATAGTACAGTAGGTAAGGGGGTATTATGTCACCTGTGGAAGACAAGTGAAGAATTGATAGATGGGCCATTAAGGTTCAGTACAGTGTTTTGCAGCATGGATATATATACAGTATAAAATCAAGGCAGCAATTCTCTGTTTCAATCTAAGCTCCTCCTTCACCATTTTCCCCTCGCAGGCTCATCCCATAAGACAGGCGGACAAAGATCTATATTCTGTGGACAAATCCACTGAAAAAAGACCTCCCATTCATCCCACCTTTTCTTCATGACCAACTCTGAAGATTAACCAGAAAGAAAGACTCAAGTAAAAGATATCACAACAGTCCAGTCCATTTGTGGTATTTATTGTTGGGAAATACGCCCTGTTGGAAACGCCTGCAGACTACAAGGAATATGCAGTCTTGCACTGGATTGTTTATGATATGATATATTAAGTGAAATAGTGCTTCAACATTTTTTCTAACTAAGAAACTGTTTTCATACTTACTCTGTCATGGAAGTGCAAATTATAAAATGTTCAGAGTCACTGATCATGAAATAAATGGTTAAAGTACAGAACCAGGAGTTCAGGCATGATTATTAAGCACTGCTGATGTAATCAGAATCAGGTTTATTATCACTGACTTATATGTCGTGAAATTTGTTGTTTTGTGGCAGCAATACAGTGCAAAGACATAAAAATTACAGTAAATTACAGAATAAATAAATAGTACAAAACAAAAGGAATAACAAAGTAGTGTTCATGGACCGTTCAAAAATCTGATGGTGGAGGGGAAGAAGCTGTTCCTAAATTGTTGAGTGTGGGTCTTCAGGCTCCTGTACCTCCTCCCCGATGGTGGTAACAAGAAGAGGGCATGACCCAGATGTTGAGGGTCTTTAGTGATGGATGCCGCCTTCTTGAGGATGTCTTCAGTGGTGGAGAGGGTTGTGTGCATGATGGAGCTGGCTGAGTCTACAACCCTCTGCATCCTTTTGCGATCCTGCACATTGGAGCCTCTATACTAGGCTGTGATGCAACCAGTCAGAATGCTCTCCATTGTACATCTATGGAAATTTGCAAGGGTCTTTGGTGACATACCAAACCTCCTCAAACTCCTAATGAAGTAGAGCTGCTGGTGTGTGTGATTGCATCAATGTGTTAGGCCCAAGATAGATCCTCCGAGATGTTGATGCCCTGGAACTTATAGCTGCTCACCCTTTCCACCTGACCCCTCAATGAGGACTGGTGTGTGTTCTCCCGACTTCCCCTTCTTGAAGTCCACAATCATTTCCTTGGTCTTGCTGACATTGAGCGTGAGGTTGTTGTTGTGACACCACTCAATCAGCCAATCCATCTCACTCCTGTATGCCTCCTCGTCACCATCTGAGATTCTACCAACAACTGTTGTCTTATGGGCAAATTTATAGATGGCATTTGAGCTGTGCCTAGCCACACTGTCATGGGTGTAGAGAGAGTAGAGCAGTGGGCTAAGCACATAACCTTGAGGTGCGCCTGTATTGATTGTCAGCGAGGAGGAGATGTTAATACCGATCCGCACTGACTGTGGTCTCCTGATAAGGAAGTCGAGGATCCAGTTGCAGAGGGAGGTACATTGGCCCAGGTTTTGAAGCTTATTGATTAATACTGAGGGGATGATAGTGTTGAACGCTGAGCTGTAATCAATAAACAGCAGCCTGACATACGTGTTGCTGTTGTCTAGGTGCTCCAAAGCAGATCAGAGAGCCAGTGAGACTGCGTCCACTGTCGTCCTGTTGTGTCAGTAGGCAAATTGCAGCGGGCCTGGTCCTTGATCAGGCAGGAGTTAATTCTAGGCATAACCAACCTCTCAAAGCACTTCATCACAGTAGATGTGAGTGCTACGGGGTGATAGTCATTGAGGCAGCTCACTCTACTCTTCTTGGGCGCCAGTATGATTGATGCCCTTTTGAAGCAGGTGGGAACCTCCGACCGCAGCAGTGAGAAGTTGAAGATGTCCTTGAACACTCCAGTCAGTTGGTCGGCACAGGTTTTCAGTACCCGGCCAGGTACACCGTCGGGCCTGAGGCCTTGCAAGGGTTCACCTTCTTGAAGGATGTTCGGACATCACAGGGTCGCCGGATGCTGTGGGGGTTCGCACAGGTGTAGTGTTATTCTCCCTTCCAAAGCATGCATAAAAAGCTTTGAGCTCATCAGGGAGTGAAGTATCACTGCCATTTATGCTATTAGGTTTTGCCTTATAGGAAGTAATGGCATGCAACCCCCTTCCACAGCTGTCATGCATCTGATTGTGTCTCTAACTTCACACGGAATTGGCTTTTTGCTCTCACGATGGCCTTCTGTACGTCATACCTGGACTTCTTATAGGGCTCTTGTAGGACTCCTTGAACATTCCAGCCACTTGGTCACCACCATAAGAAAATAGGAACAGGAGTAGCCACATGACCCCTTGAGGGTACATCATTCAATATCATGGCAGATCAGATCTAGGCCTCAACCCACTTTCTTGCTTGTTCCATAGGTGTAGAAACTGTCAATCTGAACCCTGAATATACTCAATGATTTAGTATCCACAACTTTATAGGTAAAGAATGCCAAAAATTCACTTCAGCCTGACAGAAGAAAATTTTCCCCTTCTCCATCTTAAATCTCTTGTACTAAAACCATCCCCCCTTGTTCTTGATTCCCACATTATCATTCTCTCAGCATCTGCTTGCCAAGGCATCCCCAGAATCACGTATCTTTTCCACAAGAACACTTCTCACTTTTCTCAACTTCATTGAGTCTAGGTCCAGCCTGTTCAATCTTTCCTCAGAAGGTATGTATTTCATCCCAGGAGTCAACCTAGTGAAAATTCTGTGAATTGCCTCCAATGCAAGCAAATCTCTCCTTAGATGCAGGTTTCAAGAAAAATGCTTTCATAATATATGATGATTCTTTTTTGTCTTCTGTTTTGATTCATTTCAAGATATTGTAGTTTGTAATCTAACTACCTGACTGAAAAGGTAAAATCTCCTAATGAAACCTCAGCAGTCCAGGACAAACTTTTTAATTCTGGAAATAGCAGTCAGGCTAAAAATAAAAGCATTAGCTAATTATTCTTAGTTGATCATGACAAAGTACTCTCACGAAGACAAAATAAGCTTTTTCTGTTTTCCATAAATTGACATCAGCAAGCAGTCACCTTCAGTCAAATGGCATTCAGTCACAAAGTCCACCCCTAACATACAAGGTAGACTGATCCAACTCTCAAAGAAACACTGAAAAATGTTATTGAGCTGTATAAATTCGGCACACAGCCACAGACTGAGAATAAACCACCACACTGTTAAAATTAGCCAAATTAGATTTTAGAAACCATCTGCTGTGCAATCCACGTGTATATAAAGTCTTCCTCGGTTCTCTCTACAGAATCTGAAGTTGTAATAAAGCTACAAAAATATACCAGCAGCAACTGTTGGGCTATAATTTCTTCTTTGGGTTTTGTTCAAATTACAGTCTTCCATACATATGTTTTTAAAACTATACAGTCTGCGAATGATTCTCTTCATGGGGGAGTCTTGAACAGAGGACCATAGTTACAGAATAAGGGTCACCTATTTCAGAAGGAAATTGGTATTGGTATTGGTTTATTATTGTCACTTGTACCGAGGTACAGTGAAAAACTTGTCTTGCATACGAATCGTACAGATCAATTCATTACACAGTGCAGTTACATTGGGTTAGTACAGAGTGCCTTGAGGTAGTACAGAGTGCATTGATGTAGTACAGGTAAAAACAATAACAGTACAGAGTAAAGTGTCACAGCTACAGAGAAAGTGCAGTGCAATAAGGTGCAAGGTCACAACAAGGTAGGTTGTGAGGTCAGAGTCCATCTCATCGTATAAGGGTCTCATCGTTCAATAGTCTTATCACAGTGGGGTAGAAGCTGTTCTTAAGTTTGGTGGTACATGCCCTCAGGCTCCTGTATCTTCTACTGAATGGAAGAGGAGAGAAGTGAGAATGACCCGGGTGGGTGGGGTCTTTGATTATGCCGGCTGCTTCACCAAGACAGCAAGAGGTAAAGACACAGTCCATGGAGGGGAAGCTGGTGTTTGTGATGTCCTGGGCAGAGCAGTTGCCGTACCAAGCCATGATATGTCCAGATAGGATGCTTTCTATTGTGCATCGATAAAAGCTGGTGAGAGTCAAAGGGGACAAACCGAATTTCTTTAGCCTCCCTAGGAAGTAGAGGCGCTGGTGAGCTTTCTTGGCCGTGGCATCTACGTGATTTGACCAAGACAGGCTGTTGGTGATGTTTACTCCCAGGAACTTGAAGCTCTCAACGCTCTCAACCCTCTCAACCTCAGCACTGTTGATGTAGACAGGTGCATGTACACCGCCCCCTTTCCTGAAGTCAATGACCAGCTTTTTAGTTTTGTTGACATTGAGGGAAAGGTTGTTGTCATGACACCATTCCACTAAGCTCTCTATCTCCTTCCTGTACTCGGACTCATCGCTGTTTGAGATACGGCCTACAACGGTGGTATCATCTGCAAACTTGTAGATGGAGTTAGAGCAGAATCTGGCCACACAGTCGTGAGTGTATATGGAGTAGAGTAGAGGACTGAGGACGCAGCCTTGTGGGGCACCAGTGTTGAGAATAATCATGCTGCAGGTATTGCTGCCTATCCTCACTGATTGCGGTCTGTTGGTTAGAAAGTCAAGGATCTATTTACAGAGGGAGGTGTTGAGTCCTAGGTCTCGGAGTTTGGGGACGTTTGCTTGGGATTATTGTATTGAAGGCAGAGCTGTAGTCAATAAACAATAGTCTAACGTATGTGTCTTTGCTGTCCAGATGCTCCAGAGCTGAGTGTAGGGCCAGGGAGATGGCGTCCGCTGTGGACCTGTTTCGGCGATAGGCGAATTGCAGTGGGTTGAGGTTGTCTGGGAGGCTGGAGTTGATGTGTGCCATGACCAGCCTCTCAAAGCACTTCATGATGGTGGATGTCAGAGCCACTGGTCGGTAGTCATTGAGGCATGTTACCTTGCTTTTCTTCGGTACCAGGATGATAGTAGTCTTCTTAAAATAGGTGGGAACCTGAGATTGAAGTAGGAAGAGGTTAAATATGTCCACAAATACTTCTGCCAGCTGATCAGCACAAGATCTGAGCACACAGCCAGGGACCCCATCTGGGCCAGATGCTTTCCTCGTGTTCACTCTCCGGAAGACTGATCTTACATCCTCAACAGTGATCACAGGTTCAGTTGCATTGGAGGCTGTCAGGGTGGGTGGTGACTATCCACTTCTCTTCTGTTCAAAACACGCATAGAATGTGTTAAGTTCATCAGGAAGGGACGTGCTGTTGTTAACTATGCAGCCTGTCTTTGTCTTGTAGCCTGTTATGGCATGTAAGCCCTGCCATAGCTGCCGGCTAGTCTGGGACTCTATTTTGAGTCAGTATTGCCTCTTGGCATCCCTGATAGCTTTCCGAAGGTCATCTCTGGATTTCTTGTACAGATCAGGATCACCAGATTTGTGTGCAGCAGTCCTCGACTTCAGTAGGGTGTGGATCTCCCGGTTCATCCATGGTTTCTGGTTTGGGAACACCCATATTGTCCACTTTGGTACACAGTCCTCCACACACTTGCTGATAAAGTCTGTGATGGTGGTGGCATACTCATCAAGGCTGGCAGCTGAGTCTTTGAACATAGACCGGTCCACTGTCTCAAAGCAGTCACGTAGGAGCTCATCTGCTTCCTCAGACCAGCACTGCATGACTTTCTGTACTGGATCCTCCCATTTCAGTTTCTGTTTGTATGCAGGGAGGAGGAGCACAGCCTGGTGGTCTGATTTCCCAAAGTGAGGACGAGGGGTGGCTTGGAAGGCATCTTTGATGGTTGTATAGCAGTGGTCAAGAGTGTTAGTGCCCCTGGTGGAGCAGGAGATGTGCTGGAGGTATTTTGGTAACACACTCTTGAGGTTGGCCTGATTGAAGTCACCTGCGATAATGAAGAGAGCTTCAGAGTATCCTGTCTCAAGGTTGTTGACCATGGAATATAGCTTATTGAGTGCAGGCTTCATGTCTGTCTGTGGTGAGATGTAGACTGCCATCAGGATAGCCGAAGTGAATGATTCTGTGGTCTTCTCTACCCCAGAGAAATGCTGACGCTGAGTCATTGAATATATTCAGGGCTGAGATAGGTCGATTTTTGGACTAAGGATTATAGGGAGCAAGCAGCAAAGCTGAGATAAGGCCAAGATCAGGTCAGTTGTGATCATATTAAATGGCGAGACATACTCTTCTATGCTCCTCTTTCTTATGAATATTATTAATTTGTAATATGTAAATAACTTGTAATTATTATTAATGTCAATGCTCTAAAATAATAGCTACTGCAGTGACATGAATAACAGTTTCTTCTTGGGTTTTGGGTTTTAACGATGACTGATAGGAAGTCAAGTATGGTTAACCAGTGAATTATTATCAAATGGCTGTGTGTAAATAATTATACATTGACATATCTTGATCCTCCTCTGACAAAATGTAAATAATATGCATCAGAGATAGAGTTTAAGAAAGCTAACACATCAAGTATCAAGAAATTAATCAAGCATTAAGAAGCATTAAGAAATCTAATACATCATTTTCATGGATTTGCTTCCTTCAAAATTTACTTTTAAATTTTCCATGAAGTTTGATAAAACAGACCTGTCTAAGTCAGACAGAGCTGATTATTCTTTTAATGTAGTTTGCAAATTAGTTTTTGTAATTCAATTAGTATGGCAAAGGCAAACAAGTTGCGTGCTACTGGCTATCAGAGATGATTATTAATTTGACTGAAGGAATGCCCTCATCTTATCTGCAGCTCTGTGTCTGTTGCTGAAATAACAATAAACAAAGCAGGAAATCTGGTGCACTGTCCACAGAACTGTCCTGAGGTCAGCACCTACCGTAATACTGTGAAACACTGGTACTCTGCTTAGCACAGCTGCCTTGAATGCTGATCCATTATCACACTCTTGGCCTGGGGAAAAATATTTTTAATAAAAGAATACTAGAAAACAAAAAAGACTAAAATTATCAAAAACTTAGCAGCTTACCAGTTTACCAATTTGTCAATTGCATCTGATCAGCTTACCAAACATGGCCTTGAAGTGTATGTTCACTCAACTAATGAGAGTACAATATGTCATTGGTGATCACTCGGTGAGAGCACAGTACATTGTACCTCTGATTCAATTAGCTCTCATTCTTCAGAATGAATCCTGAGTGCTAAATGAGGTAAGAGTGTATATGATAACAGGACAGAGACCACCAGGGAGGATATAATGCTCATTGTCCTATTTTAGATCAGTCGACATGATCACAGGTGTCTTTTGCTCCTTGTTAACTGTACAGTCTGTACCCTTTGTAACAACTGAAATAAGCCCATATCTATCTGACAGCTTGTAAAACATTAAGTTTTATCCAGGAACATAATAGAGAATAAAACTATTTTCTCCAAATCTACTCTAATGCTTTGGTTTGCAATTTCTACTTGTATTTTACCTCAGCTCAGTTTACTTTTGTTTTATCCTACACATTTGCTGAACTAAAACAACTGCAGGCTTTGATCTTGTTCTGGTTACAGTGGTCTGAATGCAGTTTGCACCAGATAGTGGTGCACAGAGGTTAAGAAAAACCAGAAAATTTGTTTTGTGACAGTTGCTGAGTGTGCACTTGAGCAATTTATAGCTATATGCACAAAGATTAAAATAAGTTGCATCAGTTATAATTTTCTTTTAACTAATTCTATTTTATATCATGCAATTTCTTTTAACTCTTTATTGACAGTTTGTTTTGCTATTTTTCTCTTTCTAAGGCACTAATCGCTTCAACATAACTGATTTGGACTCACACATCTATTTCTCTTCTTTTCATAAATAATGGAATTAAATTTATTATTTTTCAATCCATTGGCTCATTTCCTGGAATTATCGAGGTCAAGAAAATAAAGACTAATGCATTAACATTTTTTTCAGCTTTTTATGTAGGAGGAAACCATTTGTCTTTTTAAGTTCGATGATTTACCCCCATTATCATGTTTTTAACTTTCAAAACTGGAGGGGGTACACAAAAGATTTCTGCGAATGTTGCCGGGACTGGAGGACTTGAGTTATAAGGAAAGACTGGAAAGGCTGGGACTGTTTTCCATGCAGCAGAGAAGGCTGAGGTGTGACCATAGAGAGGTTGACAAAATCATGAGGGGCAGAGATAGGTGAATGGTAACAATCTTTTCCCCAGGGTAGGGGAGTCTAAAACTAGAGGGCAAAGGTTTAAGGTGAGAGGGAAAAGTTTTAAAAGGGATCCGAGGGGCAACATTTTCACACAGAGGGTGGTGGGTATATTGGAACAAGCTGCCAGAGGAAGTGGTAGAGGCAGGTACAATTACAATGTTTAAAAGACATTTGGGCAGGTGCATAGATAGGAAGGGTTTAGAGGGATATGGGCCAAACACAGGCAAATGGGACTAGCTCAGGAAAGCATCTTGGTTGGCGTGGACAAGTTGGGCCCTGAAGAACCTGCTACCATGCTGTATAACTCTATGAATCTATGAAAACCAGGGATGCGGTGACTGCAGTTGACCATACCACCCTCCCTCCCCCCAAGGCTTGGGAAGAGAAAGTTCACCACACGTACAACTGAGACCCACCGGAAATAAGTAGATTGTACTTCAGCCCCACTGTTGTGAAGCTTGATGCTCCAGATAATGCCCTCTCTCAGTGGTGCACAGCTGAAATTGCTTTAGGGTTCATGAAGGACCCCATGGCAGTGGTCTTTGAAGAGATTATCAAGGTGATTGATCTCTATTGGACATTTTATGATTCTGCAAGAGTTTAGTGATTTCTAACATTCACCAAAGTTGCAGAATCAACAGGGAGTGCTGTGGCAGGGACAGAGGACCCATAGAGCAGAACAAAGAGAAGAGGAGGAGAAAGACTTTCAACAGGAGACCATATTTCTCTCCAAGTTTCCAGGACTGATTCTCTTATGTGAACATCAGTGAGGAAAAGTATGTGAAATGTCTGCACTTCAGTAAGGCCATCGTACAGTATCCACAACTACAGGACAGAACTGTATTGTCAGTGATCGTAAAGGTGACGCTGATCTACTTACCATGACAGAGAAGTGGGCCATTCCATCCAACTAATCCACATCAGCTCCCAGCAGAGCAATTGCATTCCACTCTCCTTATTTCCCTGTAACTCTGCAATTTATTCCCTCTCACATGCCCATCGCTTCCTCTTTGATTCTTTTTGCCACGTAAGGACTATTTACATTGGTCAGTTAACTAAATAACATACCTTTGGAATGTAAGAGAACACACAGAGAAAATCCACACGATCACAAGGAGAATGTGCAAACTCCTCACAGACTGCATCTGAGGTCAGTGTCAAACCTGGATCCCTGAAGCAATGAGAAAGCAATGCTAATGCTTTGCCACCATGTTATCTATGCATTGGACTCCTTCCATTCCGGAGCTGGATATTATTTTTCAAAATAAACATTGTTCGTAAGAATATTTACAAGATAGACAAAAAACATTGGGTGGCTTTCATTATATTCACAGTGTTGTTCAGACAATACATTCATAGTGTTGTCGGTTCTAGCCATTTGTAGTTATAGAGTTGTACAGCACAGAAACGGGCCCTTTGGCCCACCACGTCTATACCGATCTATATTAATCTCACTTGCCTGCAGTAATTCCATATCCCTCCATGCCCTGCTCATTCAAGTATCTCTTCAGGTACCTCATAAATGTTACTGTTCCTGCCTCCACCACCTTTGGTCCATTGTCAAATCATGATTTTGGGCGGCACGGTAGCGTAGCGGTTAGCGCGACACTATTACAGCGCCAGCGATCGGGGTTCGATTCCTGTCGCTGTCTGTAAGGAGTTTGTACGTTCTCCCGTGTCTGCGTGGGTTTCCTCCAGGTGCTCCAGTTTCCTCCCACATTCCAAAGACATATGGATAGGTTAATTTGGGTTTTAAAAAAAAATGGGCGGCGTGGACTCGTTGGGCCGGAAGGGCCTGTTACCACGCTGTAAATAAAAAAAATTTTTAAAAAATCAAAAAAAAACCTCCTCTGACAGTTCATTCCAGATACCAACTACTCTTTGTGTGAAAAATTTACCTCTCAGATCCCCTTTAAACCTCCTCCCTCTCCACTTTACACCCATGCCCTCTAGTTTTAGACATCCATACCACAGGAAACAGACACTGGCTATCTATCCCTTTCATAATTTTATACACCTTTTTCATGTCTCCTCTCAGCCTCTTTTGCTCCAGGGAAAACAGGCCCAGCCTATCCAGTCTCTCAAAATTCAAGTCCTCCAATCCAGCCAATATCCTTGTCAATCTGTTCTGCACCCTCTCTAGCTGAATCACTTTCTTCCTATCAGGTGGCGACCAGAACTGTACACAATACTCCAAGGGCAGCAAATTGGCAAATTGTTAGCACATTTTGTGTGTAGAGCACTATTGCTGGAGTTGGACATATTTGAAACATCTAGCAGTTTGCTTTGCACTGTTGAATTAGGGAGGTCACAATCTGGCCACATTGACGTGGATCTGGAGTTACATTTAGGCTCAACCAGTAAAAGACTGCCCATTCCTTCCCTGAACATTACATGTTCTGATTATATTTTAATCCGATATACATTATTATTGATTCATCACTACTGATATTAGCCTGTTATTTCAGATTTATTTAATTGATTTCATTCATATTTCCCAGACATGATTAAGTCATGTCTCCAAATCATGAGAAAAGGCTTCTAGGATCACATGTTCAGTCACATACCCATGATGCTACTTTCCCCCTAGCTTCTGAGAGTGGAATTAAAATATGAATGGTATGTATGAATCTTGATGAATTGAGATTCTTGGCAGCTGACGAATAGGAATGTAGTGCATTGAGCAGTGTCTGAGTCTAGTGACATTTGAAGATGCATTCGTACTTCTTGACCAGCCCTGTTTATGGCACTGCATCCATATCCATGGGGTTTGATACCTGACATTTTCTCTTTTGGTTACCAGATTCCAATGCCCTTTCAGAATTTGCCTGATGTTTGCCCCAGGTAGATGGAGCACATCTTTCTTGCTCTACCTTCCTCCACCGAGGCCTCCATTGCAGCATCAGAAAATCTTGCTCTTTCCAGTTTGCCCCATTATTATGCCTTTTGCCATGAAGAATTCCCCAACAACTTTTTTTCCTGTACTAGGTGCCACCTTGCTTTAAATAGTGCAATTTTAAGTTGTTCTAGCTGCCTTAGGTTTTGGCCCATGCTGAGATGTGCAGCTGTTCATCATGCAGTTAGCAATGGTAGCCTTCTGCACTTATGATAGCTAACATACAGCTTGAAGTTAGGTGTATCAGATGATATTGACAAGTCTTAGTCCTGGAAGGTGATCCCTGTGCCTTTTGCTAGGGGCTGTCAAGTTTGGCCTTCTACCCCCTTTGCCATGGGTTTAGATTAAAAGCTCCTGTCTCTGGATTTAAAATGATCTCTGATGAGAATATATTAAGATTGGATGGTGTGATTCAGCATTAAGTAGAATCAGAATTGAATATCTCCAAGGGATTAGATAACAGGTTGTACATCATACCAAGGCACTGGTTTCAATTAAGTATTGTGCAACCTGAAAAGGAGGATGTTCGAGTCATATTTCCGGACATTCAATTTTAGCAAATACGAAATACATTGGAAGCTGGTGCCAAGGCCTTAGTGCAATATGAAAGCAGCTACAAAAACTCACACTGGTATTTGTAACATTTCAGTTTTTGGCAGGGAGCAATCTAAACATATTTTTAAACTTTGGCCTACTAATTAATTGCTGTCTCCTGATGTGTTATTAGAGAGAGAGTTTGCATCTTCATTGGGGAGCAGAAAGTAAGTCGGCAGCAAAACAAAGGCAAGTGCAAAGTCTGGGCCTGACTTTACCGTAAAAGCTACATTGACAGCAGGAGTAACCTGCAGGTTTAATAAAATGAAGTAAACTTTTAGTTACTGGGTACCTGCAGCACTTAGTTTTACTAGACAATAGCCAAACAAGGAGAAAAAATGCAAGGTAATTCTTCTACGTTGAGGCAGTCTCTCAGAATTGAGAATGACTTACTCCACTTCAGTTCTGTAGGCTCTGAGGTCAGCAGGAAGCCTGCAGATATTGCCAAGGTGGAGCTGAATGTGCCTCGCAGGGTAGGTAGCTGGAATCCCAACACATGGGCTCGAGGTTCTCAGCGTCATCACCAAATGCTCCTTCTCCACCTTGAGCATTCATGGGCCAAGGATTCCCAAGAGTCAGTGGGGATTTAGCATTTTTTCAAGGAGCCTCTGAGAATATCCTTGAAATCTTTCCTTCGTTCCTCTGGCAATCTTTTCCCATGACTCAGCTTGGAATAGTGTGTCTGTTTTGGGAATCTCGTGGCCTGCCCTTCAGAACCAACTGAGCAAAATGCTGGGCATATTGACCTGGGTGAAGTTACTGATATCATGAAGATAGTGTTGATGGATCTCACCATTGCTTTGATGTGCCTTCTGGGTAGTCCAAATCTCAGAAGTGTACAGGAGGGCAGAAAGAGTAAACCACAAGTTTTGTCCCAGTTTTGAGGTCTTGATCTTCACTGACTCTTTTCCTCTAAGACTGTGCTGGCAATGGTGAATTTCATCACCAATTTGGAGCAATATTCATGAGAAACCCGCATCACCATAATATCCATTCACATGAAATTATTCCAAATCACCTTCTCAATCATGCTATGAGTTTTGATTTCATTTCTTCTGTTTCTGTGCAAGGGCATTGAATATTTCTGCAAGTTTCAGAATCCCAATCCCCACCTACATGGCAGAATGATATTCAATCTCCTAGAAGAACCAGATGACTGTTAGTGTAAAATAATGGGAGAGAAAAGTTCCAGTAGCACTGGCTGTGGGGGAGTGAGAGAAGAATCTCATCATGAAGGAAGGAGAAGAGTATCAACTTAAATAAGGGCAGCAAAGTGAGGAGTCCAACATCTTAAATTGAAAGGAATGGATGAGAATAATGCAGCAGGAAGTGTGGAAGAGAAGCAGAGAGTACCAGCATGACCTATTACTTACAATATAACAGGTGGAAGAGATAGAATATTAGTTTTTGCCCCTTTTTCCACAGGACCACAAAGAAGTATCAAGTCCATGAGTTCACCACTATATTGTACCTTCGCTTTGTATGAGATAGAAGGCAGTCATGGTCACAGACCTCCTGCTGATTTCCTGACCTATTTAGTGATGGCCACAATATCTACAGCAATATTTTACATCCCAGGGCTGAAGTACTACTTGCAGAGTCAAGAATCAACCCTGGACCTCCTCCTGATCTTTGTAAACAAGATGTCACTTTATGACCAACTATATGTGTACATGGGATCAACTGTCACAGTTAATGCAGATAGCTGTGTCACCTTTCCCGACCCCGAACCACATTTGTGTTATTATACTGCTTGCTTGACATCCAGTCCTTGATTGCCAACAAAGACAACAAGTCTGGCATAAATGAGGAGCTGAAAAAAAGTATTGAACCATATAGAGTTATACAGCATGGAAACAGGCCCTTCAGCCCAACTTGTCCATGCTGATCCAGTTGCCTACCTGAGCTAGTCCCATTTGCCTGCATTTGCCCTATATCCCTCTAAACCTTTCCTATCCATGTACCTGTCCAAATGTCTTTTAAACATTGTTATTGTACCTACCTGTACCACTTCCTCTGGCAGCTGGTTCCATATACCTACCACCCTGTGTGAAAATGTTGCCCCTCCCCACCTTTAAATTTTTCCCCTCTTACCATATATTTATGCCCTCCAGTTTTAGACTCCCCACCTGTGAAAAAGACTCTGAACATTCACCCTATCTATGCCCCCATGATATACCTCTATAAGGTCACTCATCAGCTTCATATGCTTCAGGTAAAAATGTCCCAGCCTGTCCAATCCAGGTAACATCCTTGTGAATCTTATAATGAATGATATAAGATCCTGAGAGGTCTTGACAGGGTGGATATGGAGAAGATATTTGCCATTATGGAAGAATCTAGAACTAGAGGTCACTGTTTCAAAAATTAAGAGGTTTCCCATTTAATAGAGGTGAGTTAAAATTATTTCTCTCAGAGGATCATGAGTCCTCAGAGCTCTCTGCCTCAGAAGTGGTGGAAGCAAAGCCTTTGGGTGATTTTTTTAATTCAGAGGTAGGCACATTCTTGAAAGCAAGGAGTAAAAGGTTACCATGGGTAGACAGGAATGCAGAATGCAGTCTCTTGTGTCTCCAATGCAGGAATGAAGTTACAGTCAGGTCAGCCATGGTCTTATTGAATGGTGAGACAGTCTTGGGGGGTGCATGACCTCCTTTTGATCCTAATTTTCTACTTTGGATGTAAGTAAATTAGCATTAGTTAAAAAAAAGAGTATTGGAGGAAGGCAAGACCTGATGATCTGCATCCTAAGATGTTAGAGGTGGCAGTGGAGATGGTGGATGCACTGCGTGTCATCTAAAATCCCAGAGATTCTCATACAGTTCCCACCAATTGGAAGACAGCAACTGTAATATCACTGTTGAAGGAAGGAGGGAGAGAGAAAACAGAAAACAATCCACCAATTAGCCTGACATAAATTGTAGGGGAAATGTTGAAATCTATTATTAAGGAAGTGTTATCAGAGCACTTGGAAAATAATAATAGGATTGGGCAAAGTCAGCATGGATTTATGAAAGGGAAATCATGTCTGACAAATAGTTTGGCTCTTTTTGAAGTTTTAATTAGCAGAATTGACAAAGGTGAACTGGCTAATGTCGTGTATTTTTAGGAGGGCTTTGTTGAAATGCCATACAGGAGATCATTAAACAATTTTAGAGTGCATGGTATTGGAAGTTAAATTCTGAGAATCAGTTAGTGGGCAGAAAACAGAGAATAAGAATCAATCGATCAGTTTTGCGTTGGGAAGTTGTGACTAGTGGGATGCCACAGGAATCGCTGTGCACAGCTGGGGCCCCAGCAATCTATGTAAAGCATTTGGGTAAGTGGATCAAGTTTTCTGATGATACAAAGACAGCCTACAGTGTGATCTCAGAGGAGGATGCAGAGCGACTTCAGGGGGATATCAATGGGTTAAGTGAATGGCTGAAGACATGGCAGATGAAATATAGTGTGGAAAACATGAAGCTGTTGATTTTGGTAGAAAGAATAGGAAGGTGGAGTATTTTTTAAATAGTAAGAAATTGATAAATGTCATTGTTCAGAAGGACCTCAGTGTTACACAGAAATCATTGGAAGTTAACATGCAGCCAGCAATTAGGAAGGTGAACAGTATGTTGGCCTTTATTGCAAAAGAAGTTGAATGCAAAAGAAGAGATATCTTGCTGTAGTTACATGGGGCCCAAGTGAGACCACATCTGCAGTGTTATGTACAGCTCTTGTGACCTGCCTTATCGTATCTTCCTTCATTTGATTAGTGTAGCATTTGGAATGGCCTCGAGAGTGCTCAACTAGCAAATGATACATGGCACGTAAAATAAAAGATTTGCATTTCTCACATAATTTTCAGGATGCCCCAGTGCTTTACAATTAGTGACATGCTCTTGAAGTGTGGTCACTATTATTATTTATGATATGCAACTAATAGCAATATGATATTTGCCATAAAAATCTTATTTAATAATGTTAATTGAGAGACAAATATTGGCTTTTTTTTAAATAATGCCATGGGATCTTTTGCACCTATCTGAGAGAGCAACTGGGACATTTGTTTAACGTGTCATCTAGCAGAGGGCACATGAGACAGAACAGAACTTCTTCAGCATATCACTGTTGTTATCAGTCTAATTTATGCACTGCAAGCTCTGGAGTGGGACTTAAACCTGTAACTATCTCAGTGAGAATGCTAGCAGCAGAGCTACAGGTGACACTTGAAGATAATAAAAACATTAAAGAAGGCTGTAAAAGTCAACCAGGGTACTCACCAATGCAAGTTTGTAATAAATCCATCAGAACCCAATGATCTCAAATCAAATCCCAATTGAAATAGAATCCTATGTGCCTGCAGATGCAATGGAAATCACCAGTACTAATATTCAATTGAGTATTTTGAAGTCCCTTCATCAAAAGCCTTTGGCCTGGACTACCGCATCCTTTCCCCTACAGGCAGAGAGTGCATGCTGACATTGTATTAGTTTATTTAGAGCACAATTATAAATCATTAATTTTCAATGCACGATTTTTTACATGAAAGTTCTCCCCATTCTGTACAAGAAGTTTCTATACTATACAATGTCAGGTTCACTGTGCAATTTCCACGTTATGTTCACACGGTGTGTTCTGGACACTCTGTTCTAGAGATATTTGCTTCAGCTGTTATTTATTTATTATCATCCAATGCCAAATGCTTCTCTATTTATTGAGGTAGTGCATGTGAATTACACCTGATAAATGGATTGCTGAGTCCAAATACTGTGTGGAGGAAAATCAATAATACAATGCATTAATTTAACTTCTGAAGACATTCAAGAACTTCTATACTGGAGCCATTTCTGATTTCCACTTTTGGCTGCAAAGTAAATGTGGTGTCCTGATAGTGTGTTGCAATGAATCAAAGCAGTGGTGATAGGATGAAGGGAGATGTGGAAGAGCAGAGGGTCAGAAGAGGGTGCCTAGAGAAGGGAAGGAAGGGGGAGACCAATTAGTATAGGGCATGAGAGAGGGTGGAGGAGTAGGGATGGGACAGGTACTAAAAGAAGGAGAAGGATAAGATGTTGGGAATGAAGAAGAAGAGATTTATGGATAGAAAAGATTGAGCATGAGGTGGAGGGTGAGGAGGAGACACTGGACAAGAGTATTTATATGGTTCAGCCCATCTGTGTATAAGTTTGTGTACTGACAGGTGCTTGTGCATATGCCCATATATATGTACATGTTAGTGTCCATGCAGTAGACCCTGCTGACCTGTTGTCTTAGCTCCCTTGCTACAGGACTAAGACCTCACTCTGTCAAGTCCAAGTGGTAGCGAGTGTGCAGTGGTCAGTCGACAGTAAAAGAAATCATCCACTGGAATCTTCATCTCCTCAGTAGGATCCTCATCAGATCCAGATAGCCACAGACCTGAACGCCTGAGAACACAGACGCTCTGACATTGACAGCACCACCCTGAATGAAACGTGCTAGGCAGGAGATGGCCAACTCAAGGTAGTCGGAATACCTTCTGCAGACCAGAAAAGGAATGCCACCATCTTGGGGTGGGTTTCACCATCATGAATGAGCTAGTCTGACATCTCAGAGATTCCGTGGTGCGATTAGCAAATGTGTCCTAACTGTGGATCACTCTAAGACAGCACACCAAGATCCTCAGTGCATATGCTCCAATCGTGAAAGCTACAGATGAAGCTAAATAGGATTTCTACTCCAACCATGAAAAAATCCTGGTCCATATCCCAGAGGAAGCCAAACTAATCCTCATGAATGACTTCAATGTCAGGATGGGAAAGTACTAGATCCAAATTATCCTCAACCCAGAGGGAGTGCCTAAGAAGAAGCAGAGAGGAAACAACAGAAATTCCTGAAAATAACTGCTGGTCCTTTTCATAGGGATCGTTTAGTGTGACCAAGGTTCATGTTTCATAACAATCTGTAAGATGGTCCAGCATTCAGCAATAATTTACTGTTACTTTGACTTCTTTATTAGATTTACTTTGTTATTGTTAATTTGGCACTTTCATGCGGTAAAGTTGAACCAGTGATTGTACACACCTCAAAGTGGCTTTAGACAAGTAATGGGCCATGCATTGCATCTATTTCACAAACGAAAAGCATACCGATCTTGCAATAAAATGACCCTTAAATAATCTGTCCCTTAAATATGTAATCTAGGAGCTGTATGCATGTTGAGAAATTGATAGCCAGATTGGTGTTAGAACATCCCCACTCAGTATCCTACATTGGTCACTGGGGCCAACAGCCTTTGGTACATTGCCAAAATACCTTTATAGAAAACCTTAGAAATGTGGAACAGTAGTGGCCCTTTAACCAAAATGAACTACAGTCATCAAACACTTCCCATGTAAGCTTCTTCATTATTACTCTCTGAAACATCTGTGATGACCACTTCAAATTCATGTATTGCACTTCATGTTGTTGATCCTCTTTCTAATCAAAAGTACATCTTCCATAAGCTACAACTGCAGGTTCTGGGAACATCTCTATGGTCCACCACAGACTCCTCTGAGTGCAGAACACATGTCATTTCCATATTTCCTTATGACGTAGAAAGAGGCCATTCAGCCCATGAAATCTATGCCAGCTCACTGAGCAATCGCATTTCCCCACTAATTTTCCCTGTAATCTATTGGTATTGGTGTATTATAGTCACATGTACCAAGATACAGAGAAAAACTTAATTTTGCAAGCCATCCATATAGATCATTTCAAAACACAAGTACTTTGAGGTAGTACAAGGGAAAAGCAATAACAGAATGCAGAGTATAGTGTTACAGTTACAGAGAAAGTGCAGTGCAGGTAGACAATAAGGTGCAAGGGCCATGACAAGGTAGACTGTAAGGTCAAGAGTTCATCTTTAACGTACAAGAGGTCCATTCAAGAATCTTATAATTGAGCAATAGAAGCTGTCCTTGAGCCTGGTGGTGTGTGTTTTCAAGCTTTTGTATCTTCTGCCCGAACGGAAGGGGAGAGAAGAGAGAATGTCCGGGGTTGGAGACGTCTTTGAATATGCTGGCTGCTTTTCCAAGGCAGCGAGGTGTAGACAGAGTCCACGGAGTGGAGGCTGGTTTTTGTGATGGGCTGAGCTATTTCCACAACTCTCTGCAATTTCTTGTGGTCTTGGTCAGAGCAGTTGCCATGCCAAACTATAGTGCATCTGCATAGGATGCCTTCACTGGTGCATCAATAAAAATTGGTGAGGGAGAATGGGGACATGCCAAATTTTCTCAGCCTTCTGAGGAGTAGAGGCGCCAGTGTGCTTTCTTGGCCATAGCGTCTACATGGTTGGACCAGGACAAGCTATTGGTGATATTTACACCTAGGAATTTGAAGTTCACAACCATCTCCACCTCAGCACCATTGATTCATACAGGAGTACGTGCTCCACCCTGCTTCCTGTAGTAAAGGCCAGCTCTTTTGTTTTGCTGACATTGAGGGATAGGTTGTTGTCCTGACACCATACCACTAGGCTCTCTAACTCCTTCCTGTACTCCATCTCATTGTTATTTAAAATCCAGCCCACTACAGTGGTGTCATCTGCAAACTTGTAGATGGAGTTAGAGCAAAATCTGGCCTAGTAGGGGCTGAGGACGCAGCCTTGCTGGGCACCAGTGTTGAGGATGATCATGGTGGAGGTGTTGCTGCCTATCTTTATTGATTGCAGCCTGATGGTCAGGAAGTAAAGGATCCAGTTGCAAAGGGAGGTGCTGAGTCCTAGGTCTAAGAGTTTGGAGATGTGTTTGTTTGGAATTATGGTATTGAAGGCAGAGCTGTAGTCAATAAATAGGAGTCTGACGTAGATGTCTTTGTTATCCAGCCTGCTCCAGAGATGAGTGTAGGGCCAGGGAGATGGCATCTGCCGTAGACCTTTTTCAGCAGTAGGCGAATTGCAGTAAGTCAAGGTTGTCTTGGAGGCTGGAGTTTCGAAGAATTTCATGATGGTCGATGTCAGAGCCACCGGGCGACAGTCATCAAGGCACCAGGGATGGTAGTGGTCTTAAAGTAGATGGAAACCTCAGACTGGAGTAGGTAGAGGTTAAAAATGTCTGCAAATACCCCCACCAGCTGATCCACACAGGATCTAAGGACACAGCCAGGGACTCCATCCAGGCCAGACACTTTCCACAGGTTCACTCTCTGGAAGGCTGATCTGACATCTACAATGGTGACTGAGAGTACAGGTGCATTGGAGGCTGTCTGAGACAGTGGTGTAATTTCATTGCCCTTCTGTTCAAAACAAACATAGAATGCATTGAGCTCATCGGGGAGGGATGTGTTGTTGTTAGCAATGCTGCCTCGCTTCATTTTGTAGCCTGTTATAGCATGCAAGCCTTGCCACAACTGACGGCCGGTCAGGGACTCAATTTCGGACTGGTATTGTCTCTTGGCATCTCCGATAGCTTTACGAAGGTCGTATCTCAACTTTCTGTAAAGGTCAGGATCACCCGGTTTGAACGCTGCAGACCTGGATTTCAGTAGGGAGTGGATCTCTCAGTTCATCCATGGTTTCTGGTTGGGAAACACCCAGACTGACCTCTTTGGTACACAGCCTTCTTGTACAAGCTGTCTCTAGGGCTTCTAGGTCTTCTAGGGCTCGAGGTCTTCAGGGCTTGTAGCGACAGGGCCATGACAACAGGGATCATTGGTGTGCCAGGCAACAACCATCTAGTGCACCTATAATGGCAATGCAGTACTAAAATTTGGCCAATCTAGCCACATACATTACATGTAACATAACAGACTAGAAGTACAGCTTTTCACTGCCTAAAATAGGTCTGGAAATCAATTTAACATTTTTCTCACAATCCATACAGTGTCAGTTGTGAATGGATTCAATTAGTATAAAAGGGCAGTTTCATATTGTCTTTTTGATTGCTGTAATATGAATCATTGGAACTGGCTTTCATTTCAAAGTCAACAAAAAGTTTATATATGACTCTCATTTGTGGCCTAATAGTCTGGACCTTCTCCATCGGGAACCTCACTAAATAGCAACACATTTCACAAGTCGCAACTCCTGTCGTATACTGTTTACCTGCTTAAGGTGTGGATTTCTGCAGGAAGAATGCATTGTTAATATCACAGAATGCACAAACATCACTCAAGAGGAAAGTTTAATTAGCATGCTGAGGTGTCGTGCAGCCAGTTGACACTTCCTCATGAATGAGACTTTGAGCATTCCAAGAAAAGAACAAATTGATTGCAGTCATCAGCTTTTCCAGAAATGGAGGAGAGCAGGGTGACCTAGAGCCATTAACTGATGATAAATGTAGTTGGGGTCAGCGTGACTAGACTCATGTCAAACTGTATCTCTCGATTTTTGATTTTTTTTCAATCTTTTGATTCCATTTTCCTTTTGCTATCTTTATTTCACTCCCTCTACAGGATTTAGCAATGAACATTCTAACATAACACTTCTTCATTCAGACGCTGCATGCCCTAATAATGATTATTCTAGCTAACTGCTCAAGAGGATACAAAAGCAAAAGACTACTGATTCTCGAATTCTGAAAATGAAGCAAAAGAAAATTCAGGGAAGTGGCACCTGTGGAGAGAAAAACAATGGAGCAACAAACAATCTGCTGAAGGAACTCAGCCAGTCGAGCAGTATCTATGGGAGGAAACGAATCAGAGTTTTGACCCAAAATGTCAACAATTCCTTTGCACCCACAGATACTGCTCGACCTGCTGAGTTCCTCCAGCAGATTGTTTATTGCTCCATATTCCAGCATCTGCAGTCGCTCATATCAACATAGTCAATGGCCTGGCTCAAGTACAACCCAGCCTGCCGTCAAAGTCTTTAAACTATTTTTAGATGGTAATCAGAGACATTTAAAAACAATCCAAATAGATTTAAATAATATAAAAAAACAAAAATTATTTCAAAATTTTAAAAATACATTTACTTAAAAACACCTTACAATACTGGGAATTCATCGTAAATATAAAGTAAAATAAAGTAACATAAACAAACCACTTATCTTTGCAGGGTTACACCATACACCAACCATCCCCTCAGCTCAGGACTAATGTTCACCATTGTTGGGTTCAGCATCAGCGTCTCACTCATCTGGTGTGAAAATCAGAGACAAGATGACCCATGAAGAGAACATCAGACCTAAACAAATTTACATTGTGCCAGTGTTTTCATATGAAACCATGTATTTAAACATCAAGCACATTTTGGCCCAATGTTTGCTTACAAGTTAAGCATAATTGTTGGCCTATTCTTGCACACTCAAAGTTTGTGGCATGCAATATACCAAAATGGATTTCCAATCACTGCAAGTTTCAGAGCAAAAGCCTACAAAAAAGTAGCTAAGCAAGTTTATGCACATTTTATTGTTGGTGCCACGTGTTTCTCACTCACCTCAAAATCCGGCCAATAAACTATGAGTGAAGATATGCATTTCTTCCAATGCAGAGATACAGAGTCCTTGTAGAAAGCAAAGGCAGTACATTAAACTGATAAGTTATGAATAGCCTAAAGAATTCAAATTTAGAATCTTTTATTATTTAATGTTGAATATATCACCTATTGTAACAGGATTAAGTGATGCATTTCCATTCCATGTCATTAATAACAACATTCCAATTATGTTAATTCAACACACTCGAGTATTTGGTAGTGCCAGACTAACAGATTTTCCAGACTATTGGATGTTATTCATCCATTAATACCCCATACCTTTAATTCACTTCTTTTAGATGTTACACAATATTATAATAAATTTTCCAGTGACCCAGCTAAGTCTAAAGAAAGTGTCAGGAACCAGGGCTCAGATCAGCATAGGAACCAGTGAATTGCAAGGGAGTACAGGACACATCATCTGGTGAGGCAATGCCAAACAATTGAGATTTCTGAAGTCAGATTGCAGATAATCAGAGTTTTATGAATTAGGAAAACAGCTGTTGTTTGAATGACTTTTCTGTCCTTTCTGGAATATATTGCATTTATATTTCTGGAAGTGGTGCTATGTGAATAATAATTTGCACTCAAACAGTACTAAGATTTTAGTAGCATTGCTTGTAAAGTTCATATTGGTAATTGGTAATTACTTTATTATTGTCAATGTACCAAAATTGCAGTGACAAACTTTTGTTTGCATGCCATCCAGACAGATCATTCCATACATAATTACATTGAGGTAGTACAAAAAGGAAAAACAGAATGCAGAATATAGTATTACAATTACAGAGAAAGTACAGTGCAGGCAGACAAATAAAGTGTAATGGCCATGATGAAGTAGATTGAGAGATCAAGAGTTCATCTTCAGTGTATAAGAGATTTGTTCAAGAGTCTTATAACAGCTAGGTAGAAGCTGTCCTTGAGCCTCGTGGTACATGTTCTCAAGCTTTTGTAACTTCTGCTCGATAAGATTGGGAAGAAGAGAGAATGACCAGGGTAGGAGGGATCCTTAATTATGTTGGCTGCTTTCCCGAAGCAGCAGGAAGTGTAGACATAGTTAATGGAGGGTAGGCTGGTTTGTATGATGGCCTGGGCTGCGTTCACGATTCTGCAATTTCTTGCGCTCTTGGGCAGTGCAGTTGCCATACCAAGCTGTAATCTATCAGAATAGGATGCTTTCTATGGTGCATCTGTAAAAACTGGTGAGAGTCATCTAGGACATGCCAAATTTCCTTAGCCTTATGAGGAAGTAAGGGCACTATTGTGCTTTCTTAGCCATAGTGTTCATGTGGCTGGACCAGGACAAATTGTTGGTGATATTTACACCTAGGAACTTGAAGCTCTTAACCACCTCTACCTCAGCACCATTGATACGGACAAGGGCGTGTGCTCCGTCCGTTTCCTGAGGTCAGTGACCAGCCCTTTTGTTTTACTAACATTGAGGGAAAGTTTGTTGTCTTGACACCATGCCACTAGGTTCTCTATTTCCTTCCTGTACTCCATCTCATGGTTATTTGAGATCCTGCCCACTACAGTGGTGTCATCTGCAAACTTGTAAATGGAGTTAGAGCAGAATTTGTAACACAGTCATGAGTGTATAGGAAGTTAATTCTTACATTAGCACTTGAATTTACTATAATTTACAAGTACTTGGTATGATTATTAGAATAAATGCTCCATTCCCCAAAGAGAAATTCCTAAAATGGTGCTTCTTCTATGGAACTAAATCGAAGTACTAATGCTACATCTGATACTGTATCAATTATTCTGCTGGTGATATTGGTTTAATCAAGAAAGAGTGGAGAGCTAGATTTTGATTTTCAGCGCAAATAAAATTAAAGTTGGGAAAAATTTTCCTCCTTTGTACTTCAGGCCAACAGGCAAGAGAAGCTAAACAGAAAATGCTGGAAACACCTGTAGGTCAGGCAGAGTCTGTGGAAAGAGAAACAGATTAAACATTTCAGGTCCAAAGCCCATCATCAGAACTGGGAAAGGCCAGATGTCTCACTTGTGAAGAATTGGCTCAGGCCTGAAACATTTCCTGTTTCTCCTTCCACAGATACCTCCTGACCTGCTGAGTGTTTCCAGCATTTTCTATTTATATTTCAGATTTCCAGTATCTGCAGAGCGCTGAAAATCAAAATCTAGCTCTCCACTTTTTCTTAGACTAATTCACCTTTCAGATTCAGAATCAGGTTTATTATCACCGATATAAGTCATGAAATGTCAGTGATAATAAACCTGATTCTGATTCTGGATCCTCATAAAAGTGGACTTGCATAATTTTTGCAAGGGCTATAACTTGTGTTTAATCAAATTTTCTCAATTAACAAAATGAACAAAAATTGAGAAACTTATTATTTTCCCAAGCAAAACAGCATCACTGTTACAGCATTCATTACTGCTAGAATCTACGAACTTTATTCAGTTGAATTACAGGGAAAGAGGATTTCCCAGTGCTTTTGTTCTGTCACTTCTGTGAAAATGACTTCAAAATAATTTATTAACTACTCTGCGTGGCCTATCTATTGTTCACAGATTCATAGAATAATACTGAAAACAGTCACACACGTAATTCCACTATGTAAATCATCTCATTTATTTTCCTGCTTGTTGAATTAACTTCTAATAAAACATGCTGGTGTTGCATAGCAAATAATATTATACTGCACAAGTTCCAAGAGTCTCAAATGTTTTGAAGAAATCTTTAAATGGTATTTTGCATTCTTTACACGCAGCATTTACTTTGTCCTTTTATTTTTCTAATGAGTTATACTGAGTAAAATGGCTCCAGGGCCCTGATCCAAACTAAGTTAGAGTTTCTGGTCTCATTCAAAACAACAATGGAAGAAGTACATCGTTGCTCACAACCTAAAAAGATCAACAATCTCGGGAGTTCTCAATCCTAACCTGAGCCAGCCGGTCCCACTGGTATATGGAACTGTGGATTTTGGATGAGAAAGGGATCAGGCTCAGCTGTGATAATTTTCTTCATCAAATTGTGCAAGTTGAATTTCCACAGAATTTTGTCATTTTGCTGAAGTGTTGAAAATATCAAAATCTTACAGGAAGAGAAAATGTGGGGGTAATTTTAGATGAATATCTGTATCTAATATTCTCCAAATTAGGCCACGACTAACTCCTGTACTCTTACCAACACTACAAAGATTACAAAAATGTGACAATTAATGTACCGTCTGATAGGAAAGAGGTACATTCAGAATCATTCTTCATTCCTATGGGTCCTTCATCCCATACAAATCATCTAGAGCCCCATTCTCACCATTATCAACTAATTCTTTTCTGTGAATATTTCTAAGGTTGGGGTAAATGTGAAGAAAAAAGAAGTGCAGTGGTCAGCAGGACTGTGAAGAGATAGATCTGTATTTTAGTTATAATTGGTTTAAAACCCCTGATCCCTAATATGACCATCTAGAGGTTTTGTCAATCAGTTATGTTCTTGTTTTTCTGCAATAATGAACAAAAAGAAAAATTGAATAGTGGTAAAGTTGTAGGCTCAACTGCTCCTAATTTGCAGTAAGTTCAATGCTTCTGGAGCTTTTTTGTTCCAGTGATCGAGGTGATCACTGAGATATATGTGAGATTGTCTGGGAATGGTTTTGTCCAATTCCTTCCAGTTTGGAGAAAAATTGCAGGCGAAAAGCTTTCAATGGAATCTATGATTTGTTTATCTAGAATGAAAGATATATGTTTGAGAATTATATGTATGTATTTTTCAACAAAGATAAAGCATTCATGTATTTTTTTTCTAACTTTATATGCAGACTGGAGAGCATTTTCCCTGAAAACAAAAGAGAGAGGTATGGACTTTGTTATTGACTTTACATTGAACAAGCAAAACACTGACTTGCAAGCAGAGAATGAGCTCAGCAGGAACTCAGAATACAAGCTTGTACAGTTATTCAGCATCATCTGTGTAGGATGTGAAAGCTGTATTATTTGACATGTGATGCTTGTCATCCCCCGGAACATATTTTATCACAGTTAAATTCTATAACATAGGAAGAGGATGATAGTTCCTGGTGTCATTGAAGATTGGAAGTAATACAATGTGACTCAGATTAGGCCACGAGAAGCACTTTTTAAAAAGCTTTGGTGAAATTCACAACTACTCACTTTCTTTCACAGGGAGTGCATTCGTCAAGGTCCTGAAAATGTGTACATTAACCTTCTGAAATACCCACATGATGAATCAATCTCTGTAAAGAATCTAGTCATGCCCTAATTGTTTAAACTCCTAAAGTGTGACTAAAGGCTGAAGCATTGAAATGTCAGCTTTTTGAATGATAAATATTTTGCATGAATGTTGGTAATTTAGCTCCTGGTATAATATACTGTCTCAGAAATAATGAACTCAAAGCTGCAACAAAATGATTGTGGGATATTCATTTACTCCATACTTACTAGTTGAAATCCTTTCAAAATGAAAGTGAAGTTGAAACCCCAGTTCTCTGGATTTTCTTCCTTTTTTTGCATCTTTTATCCTCAACTAATGCAGATTTTATTCCATAATTTCCATATAAAACTTGAAACAGCTTTTACTGAATTTCTGCAACTATAAGTTGCAATGTGCAGTGTCACTGGGTCAAAATATCACTTGGCAAAATTCCACATGACAAATTCCTGATTTCAGATAAGGTGATGTATTTTCTCACAGGGAAACAAAATTGCAATATCCTAGTATTGCACATATATAAAATATATCTGAAAGTAAAATAAAACTTCAGAGGCTAGAAAATAAAAACAGAAAATGCTGGAAACACTCAGGAAGTCAGGCAGCATCAGGAAGGGGAAACATAATTAATGTTTCAGGTCAAAGTCCCCTAGTCAGACTGGGGAAATGAGATAACAAGTTTAAATTGCACAGGGGATAGTGTAGGATGGATTGGACAAAGAAATATCTCTGATAGGATGAGGCCAGGGTTGCTGTGGTGATGCGCTATTTACAAAGCCATCAGGTTGATAGGTTAAGGAGGGGAGATGGAGTAAGAAGAAACAAACAAAGAGACACATAAAAGCTGTGATATGCAATTCAGAGCTGTTGGAGAGAACCGAAACCAAAAGGAGAATGTCAGAATGCCCAGCAGTTCAAGCAATGTCTGTGGAAAATAAAACTGAATTAATATTGCAGTTGGATAACTTCATAATGGAACTGGACAGTTCTAGTACAAAGGGTGTTTCCTGAAATTGTAAAAGAAATCTGCCAAATGGCTGAAGGATACCATTGGCTACCTCTCAAAAACTAAATTCCTGCTAGCCAAATAGTTTGGTCTGAGTGAATCTCATTTAAACAATCACAGATAAGTAGTTTTGTAAAAACATATCATTTACAGCATTTTTCAAATGACAACATTTGTCTTTCATAGAAGAGTAACTACAAGTTTCACAGATCTCATTAGAATGCAAAACATCCTTCATTTTCTTCAGTGATCAATGGAATTTTCGAGATGATTTTCCTTTGACTTATTCAATCTCAGAGGAGACAGACTCTTTGAGCCTGCAACCTGGCCAGAATAGTTGGTCTGAAAGCTCACAGCTAGCTGGAGCTGCTGAGGCAATCTCACTAGTGGCTTACTGGGAGTATTCATGCTCTTCTTGGTCCTATAATAATTATTTTAAGAAAAGTACCTGCTTTGTACTGACAATCCTTCACGGACTGCTAGTTAGGCTGTTCAGTCCTTTACACCAATACACAGAAGACACGCTATGTTCTTTCTTTTGATGGTACATGGAAATCACATCATGGAGTTACATCTTGCACAGGAATGATTTAGATGATAAAATTAAGTAGGAATTCTGCCTCACATCCCCTTTTAAAAATGATAGATCTCCCACTATAAATGTATTTTTTTTTCAATGTAGTCTTTTTCTAAAATACAGATAAAATATGTTGATATAATAGCATATTAAGTTCTAGGAAGCATATGTTCCTTTATACCGCATGTTTTCACATCTTATTGAGATGTTTCCATGGATAAAATGGGCACAGTTGAGGAATGTGATCTGCAAATAAGTTATTCACATACTGGCCTTAGAAATAAATAGTAATGAGCTTTTCAACTGTTAATGTATTAAATTTCTTTATCAATAATTGGTAATTTTACACATTAATTTAAAACCTTCTGATTTATCTAATTAAGGATATCCAATATTTAGATATTTTTCTGACAGACTAACATGAGAAGCTGCCTGTTTTTGCACATTTTACAAACCACACTTTTTAATCAGCAGTTAATTAGCTTATTTCACTTAATTTCTAACATTCTTCCCACTGGCTAAGTGTCTCTTGCATAAATGGAACATTTCTGCAATAAATAGAAAATGATCTCGGCACAGTGGAGGTTGTATGCAGAAATGTTTTTGTAGGGTCCATATTCTTGTTAGAACAGTGAAGTCATTTCAGGAATTATCAAAAAATTAATCCAGTAAATTTAACCCACCATTGGAGCTAAGAGATTCTGAATAATGCATTCTTATTCAAATCTTAACCACCCAAACAAGTGAAAATGAATAGACCATGGGTTTAATTAGTGGCTATCAGTAACAGCAACAAGATACTGATTAAAGTACCTGTCTGAACTCTTATGCAATAGGAATCATAACTAATAACTGAAGTACTTTTATTTTCCAATTGTTGTGTATTTCCATGGCTGCTGTTGGCTCATGTCAGAGGCAGAATATTTTAACTTCATTAACTTCATTAAAGCATCTGAATTTTCTTATTATTAATGGACGTATAGAGGCTAAAAAATATAGAGTCGGGTGCATGAAATCTGCAGAGTAATGTGATAAGCAGAATGTTCAGCAATTTAAATATTGCAGGCAACCATCAGCTATGATACAGTGCTGCAACGAGGATGGCCTCAGTACCGAGAGGGGTATAAGCTGTGGCAGAGGTCCTCCATTCTTCAGGCCCTGCGAGATTTTCTTCAAGACTGATCATCCACTTTGTAGAGAGGATTAATTATTCACTGTATCCTTACTCTTGCATGAGCCATCCTGTTCCCCAGGTGGCCTTAAATTCTGTAGACTGTCAGGCAGATAACCCTTCTTCTCAACATCTGGAAGTTCCTAACCTGGGAGTCCCTCTCACCCACACCATACCCCATCACTTTGTCACATTAGTCATTCCTTCTCTCATGTGATGGCTTGTTTGGGGTAGACGAAAGTTCCTTCCCAATTTTAATTTTCAGACCGTGATGTTTGCACAGACCATGATGCCAATCCAAACTAATCCCAACTGCCTGGATATGGCCCATATCCCTCTTTTCCCTGCCTGTCCATGTGCTTGTCTAAATACTTCTTAAATGTTGCTATCATATCTGCTTCTACCACCTCCCCTGCCAGCGCATTCCAAGCACCTACCATGCTCCGTGTAAACAACTTGCCTCGTAAACCTCCTTTAAACTTTCCCCCCTCACCTTAAACCTATGCCCTCTAATATTTGACATTTCCATCCTGGAAAAAGGACTCTGACCACCTACCAATCTATGCCTCTAAGTTCATAATTTTATATACTTCTATCAGGTCTCCCTTCAATCTGCCAATGCTCCAATGAAAACAATCCAAGTTTGTCCAACCTTTGACTTCACAACTTTTATACTCATTGCCCTGACTGATGAAGGCAAGCATGCCATACACCTTCTTTACCACACTATTCACTTATGTTGCCACTTCCAGGAAGCTATGGACTTGCACCCCAAGATCCCTCTATACATCAATGCTCCTAAGAGTCCTGCCATTTACTGTATACTTACTACTTGCATTTGATCTTCCAAAATGCACCACCTCACATTTGTCCAGATTAAACTCCATCAGCCATTTCTCCACCCAAATTTTCACCTGATCTATGTCCTGCTGTATCCTTTGACAATCTTCCTCACTATCCGCAATTCCACCAATCGTTGTGTCATCTGCAAGCTTGCTAATAAGACCACCTGCATTTTCGTCCACTTATATGTATCACAAACACATTGTGGAACATCACTGTTCCAGTCAGATTAACACCCCTCCACCACTACCCCTCTATCTTATATGACCAAACCAATTTTAAATCCAACCTACCAACTCACCGTGGATCCCATGTGACTATTGGTACCTAAAATCCTACATAGTGATTCTCTGTACGTGCCCTATATAGGCTGTCCCCAGGTTACGTATGAGTTCCATTCCTGAGAACTGTCCTTAAGCCAATTCTCTGTAAGTCAGAAACATCCATTTGCTATAGCTACCCACATAGTATCGCTCTACATACACATGTAATTCTTTAGTTTCATTAAATAATCACCCTAACACCACCCATAATCAAACTAATGGAATATATACTGTATTCAGTCATTAATGAATACCACAAAACAGTTTGTTATTATTAGCTTTAAAAATGCTTGGGAGAATTTGCATAGAGGTAGATTTACATAAATCAGGTCATTCGTAACCTGGGGTTCCCCCATATATCTTAATAAGGTCTCAAAATTCAAAGGAAAATGTGTATCAGAACAAACATACATAATGCTTCCAAGTAATCACTGGAACCTTCACAAAACCTTTCCAAGGATATGGCTTATAATGACAGACAAAAGAATACATCTGCTACAAGATACAGACCTAATTCTTCACATTCCAGCATTATACTAGTGACTACATGAAAAGGACTGTACTGGAGAAAACACATCTACATTTTGGGTAAACTAAACATGCATTGACTTGGTAACCTACTGTAGTACCATACATCCAAAAATGAGCTCAATTAAAGTAGCAAATTACCTTTGAAATTAACCAATGCATAACATTGCTATAAAGCAAGCAGCAATCCTCCATATTTACTGGGAGGTTGCCATTCCAAGCTTTCCTGATTCTCTGTGAAGGGATTTACACAACGGTAACCAGTCCTTCCGTGGCTAATGTGGCCTCTTATCCAAAATTACCACAGAGAGAGGATCATTGAAAAACTCATCCCACCAAGTATGGTTTAAGACATTTTGATGACTCTACTACTGGGTCAAACTTCAGTTTGCCTGTTTTTATACAAAGCAACTGCATCACTTCAATATTCTACAGTGTTTTCAGCACTCTACATTGTTTCTGTAGACCACCTGATAAATACTAAGACCTTTTGAAATCCATGGTTACTCATAAAAGAGGAAAACTCACAACTGAAATTGATTCACACAACAGCTAAATGAATGTATTTAAACATTACCACTTGAGAGGTAGAGGGTGGAGGGAGAATCATTGCCTAATTATTAGTGAGAAGAAACCCCACCTTATGTCTGTTCAAAACTACTCTGGTTGGAAAATTATGTACAGAATGCACTCATAGTTTCAATTTACTGTTGGTGTGAAAAACTCCCTAGTGCTAGGATGGAATAAAGTTACTCCCAAAATGGACAAACAAAAATGAGTCTTACCAAGGCAGACAGAAAAAAACAAAGTGACCTTTCTTCTGCACATAAAGCATTTTTGAATTTGGTTCTGTTATGATTTTTTTTATTGTTGCAATGCACTGTTCTAAGTTATGAATAGAATTATTGTGGTTAACAGATAAGCAGATACTGAACAGATATATTTACTCCTTTTTTCAAGCAGTTTTTTACTTCTGCTACCTTAGGTTGAAGTGAAAATAATCCTTTGAATTTTATATTGCAAGTTGATACTTAATTAATTTGAACTATTTTTATGGATGTTGTCATTAAAATGCCCATCTCCCTTCAACATCTGATTATTCTGCCCTATGCCTGTGCAGATAGTGGCCTGTAAACACGTAGTTAGCGGTGCTACCTGATCAAAGCAATGGATTTGGTAAAGGAATCAAAACAAGTTTTGGATCATTAACATTTCCGAAATGTACCTGTCACATTTGAGGAAATCAGACATGGGATTGTGTATGAACTATACGATACAATTATCACATTTGTCTACCTGAATGTGGAAGCCACAAGAGTGGGAGCGCTCCTCCTAGACCTGCATTTGAGAAAAGCAGGTCAATTTTCCCAGTCTAATCCACTGGATGAACACACCAGTCGCCTCCATATGTGCATCACTTCAAATAAAATGTAATTTCCTCCAAATAAATGCTGTGTTTGTATCTATACCCAAGTTCTGATTTCAAAATAAAAACAACAATGATGCTAAACTTTATAGCATGTAGTTCAGTATGTGTGCTGTTTAACATTCATTGTCTTAAAAAGTATCCACATACAACGTCACACATGCATTCAGTTTAACTTCTATATTTTGAACGAGGCCTAAGGAAATATTTTCTATCATATTGACTTTGGTCTGAGGTTGTAAATGTTGATTTGGTTCGAGCACAAGAGCTGGTTTCAGAGTGGATGCCAAATGACTATTTAAAATTTCTAGCTGCTTAAACTTAATGATGTCTCCCACCCTTCCCTCTAGTAATTTATGATTTGTCTTCCAGTATAGTGATTTTCTGCTATTCTGAATGTTCGTTAGAATTTTTAGATTGATTCAACCCAAATATAAGTTAATAAATGGTCATTGTTTACCATGCAGTAGTAAAGGAGTAATCCAAACACCTACAGCAATATGACAAAGCAGTTTGTGTGTGCACTTGCTTACCTTAGCATTTGTATAGCACATTTGTTTTATAAAGAAATGTTTCAGACTACTTTATATCCTTAAGTTTGGCCTGTTAATGCCAGCTCTGACTAATCCCATTCCCTAACTAGCTTCCCTGTAGCCTATGCCTATTAACAATCTCCAAGGGAGAAACCTATAAGATCATAAGGAGAATGTGCACACTCTACACAGACTGTATCAAAGGTCGAATTAGGGTCGTTGAAGCTGTGAAACTGCCTGCAGTATCACTGTGCTGTCTATATTTTTAAAACTATAAATCTGTGCCCACCAATAGCGAGGCCTGTGCCCACTAGTATTGTATCCACGTGTTACTCAGTTAGTGACCTGTGCTGCAAGTGTTGCACAATGACAAACCTGTACATACTTTTACTGTACCCAAAGATTAGCAGTGAGGGTCACATGCTCACTGGTATTGTATATACAATGGCAGAACTGTGCCGACCAGTACTGTACCCCAGTATTACATGGTGACAAATCTTTACCCACTAATAATGTACCCTAGTGTTACATAGTAGCAACCTCAGACCTACCAGCACTGTACACCCATGTTAAACAGTGACTTGTGCCCCACCAATACTGTACTTCTCTGGTATACAGTGACAGACATGAACTCTCTATTACTTCGCCCAGTAACAGAACTATAATCTGCATCTGGGAAAAGATTGTCCCTGTACTGGGTGTATTTGACAGGACAGTGTAGAAAGGACTTTACTCTGTGCCTAACCTATGCTGACGGCCCTGGGATTGTTTGACGAGAGAGTGCAGAGTTACCCTTTCCCTCAGTTAATCAAAGACTCTGCTGGTGCATTGATGGGGAATTTTCTCGTCAATTTCTGCCTTCACTGAGAGGTGTTTCCCAAGATATGGGAAGTGAACCACATTTTTTAGATCTTACTGGTGAACATTTATCATCAGAGGGCAGTATTATACAGTCAGATAGGGTGATAGAAGACCTTTGTCTTGCAGATGTAGAGTGTAAGCTCCTGTCCTCGCATACAGTTAAATGAATGAGTTGACAGTGTGCATAAAAATGCAACTGTCATGTTCTTTTGAGGTTGGGGTGATCTTGGATCTGGAACATATGTGGAATAGTTGCTCAATAGTTCTGAAGATTAACTCTACTTCCATGGAAAGTTTGTTGGTGGTGAAGTGTAGCTTTGCAACAAAAACATTGAGTGAAAGTGTTGGGATAATGGCACAGCCTTTATTTGACATCAGTCTTCACTGAGTTTGACTCTGTTGTAGATCAGTTGATAAGATTCATGGCTTGCATGATGTCATGAAGCATAAAGTGCTGTGAGCATAGGAAAGTGAACCTGTGCCTCTGGATAACATCACCAAAGAATATAGTATGGAATTAGAGCCTTTCAGAGTATCAGAGGTGACTATGTAGAACAGAAAAGTTGAAGGCAATAACATGTCTAATCAGCCTAAAGTAGGTATGGAATTAAGAAGGAGCAATGCAACAGAGCTGAAATTTGAGGAGTATGGAATAGCCTACAATATCAAAGGTATTTAAGAAGTGGAGTAGAAGCAGCTTCAAATTACACTGAATGTCTGGTGATATTGTCCAGTGCAATTCCAGTGCTCTAATTGCAGGCTTGGGCCAACCAGTAGATTGATTCGGGGGGTGGAGGGAGGGTGGCGGCAGTTGACATAAGAAGTAATGAAGTCAGTGAGTTTGAAGGTTTTGATATCATGGAGGGGAAGTTTGGGGGCAGGGAGTCAATGAAGAGGTGGTGAATAATGGGACTTGCTAAGAGTAAAGTTCCAGCTTGAAGTAGGTAGCCTGAAATGGAAGCAACAGATCAGCAATAATGGCCTTTGTGCATGACCTACAAGGAAATCTCAGTGACTGATTGAATTTCCAGTGAGATGCAATTAAACCCAGAATTGGTCAAAATAATATTCCACTCTTAAAAAATAGTGTTTCAGACAGATGCTGAGACAAAGTGCTGTGTGTCCAAATTTCTGGGAGCCTGCATTTATTTAGATCCCTTCCCATCCATTGAGATTAAACATAGGTTCCTACCTAGCTAAGTATAGCTAACTCACTGAACTTTTGTACCACTGAGCCGTCAGTGCAGTTTCAACTTTCTATTTTAGCAACACAACAATAGATAGGGAAAAATGTATTAAGTCATATTTCAAATTTCTTCAGACTACAGATAATTGTTTGTGCAGAAATTGCTTTTCATTGAATCTGGAATTAAATCATGTAATGTAATTGACAATATTGTAAAATGTAAAGCTTGATTTACAGCATTTATCAGTTGACTCTCAATGCATAAAAAGGGATAAAATAATTGTGATTAATAAATCCGTTCGCTGAGACTTTAGCTTGAACAGGACATAATTCAAAACACAGACACAAGAGATTGCAGATGCTGGAATCTGGAGCAACAAATAATCTGCTGGAGGGACTCAGCAGGTCGAGCAGCATCTGGGGGGCGGGGGGAGTGGAAAGGAATTGTTGACGTTTGAGGTTGAAACCTGTGTCAGGATTCAAATTTTCAAAATCTAACCATTTTCTATAAAAGTGCAGGGTATAATCTGTGGGAATATATAAACATTTTTTTAACTACTTAAAACAGCTGACCCAGATTCCAGAATTAGTTGGAAGTGTGCCAACACTCTAATGTCAGTTTCTTAGAACATGCTGTTTTTACTCTTGTTGGAGCTGCAAAAATTAGCACTAGACCCTGAGCAAGTGCTGACAAGTGCAGCAGCGGAAGAACATCTGCATGTTGTGGATACTACATTAGCAAAAATATTATAGTCATCTTACCTGTAGAACAAGTACTTCTAAAAAGAAAAAAATCTTTTTTTTACTTCACAGATCTCAGCCTCTGCAATCATGTGTCTGTCCTACGAAACATCAAAGGAAATTGAGCTTTGTACAGTGACATCAACTGTAATTTAACAAGCTAAAAAAAATTTACATGTGAGCACAACCATTTTATTTGATCATCACACAGGCATTGAATTACAGCTTAGGTCAACCACAGGAAAATAAAGTGTTTGCCTTTAATTATTATAACTTATGATGATTTGTCTCTTAGATGTGCTTACAGGCTGTAACGTATTGCATTTTTATTAATTGTCACTTCAAACGTGTCCATTAACTTTTCAGAGCAGGTAGCTACTAGTGTAGATTGACATCTCTGAGGCTTTAGAACAGAAATGATACACATCAAATGAAATGGAGTTGATTGCCTTTGGTCCTAGCTGCCACAGATGTTACATTGGATTTTGAATAAGCAGGCTTACTTGAAAGAGTGCAAACTTTTGAGCTTTTAACATTTATTTTACGGAAGCTGCCAGCAGCATCAATTTTCCAACCAGAAAGTACAGCCGGTTTGAACCTGAGTCCTGTGATTGGCAGGACACTACCCTGCGTGAGCTCATAAAACGAAAGGCAAGACAGGTGTTTTCTAATCTGCGTAATACTCCCCAACCATTCTCACTTTTGGTACTTTGTGACTGGTGATGTGTGTTCTTAACATTTTAAATTAATAGGGCAGCAAGTTCAATCATGGAATCTCAGAAAAGTTATGACTCAGAAGGAGGCCATTCAGCCCATCATGCACCATTTATATTCCTTAATTAGATTTCCCCTCTCAGCTTCCTCTGACCGAAAAGTAAACCCTACTTTATCCAATTTTGTTCCTCAGAGCTAAAATTTCCCAGTCTTAGCAACATCTTCATAAATATCCTCTGCACTCTCTCCAGTGTAGTCACACTCCCTATAATGGGATGACCAGAACTACATGCAGTCCTCATGCTGTAGCCCAACAAGTGTTTTATACAGCTCTTCCGTATCTTCCCTTCTGTTATATTCTGTGCATCAGGTAATAAGGGAAAGCATGCCATTTTAATTATTTTATTAACCTGTCCTGCTATCATGAAGGATCTGTGGACAGAGACTCTAAACTCCATTAGTTTCTCTACACCACTCTTTAGTTTAAGATTTCTTTATGAGTCACATGTACATCGAAAAACACAGTGAAATGCATCATTTGCGTAGAGTGTTCTGGGGGCAGCCAGCAATTGTCGCCACGCTTCCGGTTCCAACATAGCATGCCCACAACTTCCTAACCTGTACATCTTTGGAATGTGGGAGGAAACCGGAGCACCCAGGGGAAACCCACGCAGACACAGGGAGAACATACAAGCTCCTTACAGACAGCGGCCGGAATTGAACCCGGGTCGCTAGCACTGTAATAGCGTTACGCTAACCGCTACACTACCCTGCCTGCTTTATTTGAGTATACCGCCATTTACTGTGTATTCCCCTACCTTGTTGCACCTCCCCAAAGGCATCATCTCACACTTCCGTAGATTAAATTCCATTTTCCACTTTTCTGCCCAACTGATCAACCATCTATATCTTTCTGCAGTCTAAAGCCTTCCTCTTTATGGTCAGTTACATGGCCAGTTACTGTATCACCCTTAAACCTCTTTATCATGCCACCTATATTTAGTTCTAAATCACTAACATAAATTACTAAAGGCAAGAGTCTTTACTTCTGACCCCAATGAACTCTCACTGGCAGTGGCCTATCACAAAAACTCAACCACAAGCGTTTGCTTCCTGCCACTGAGTCAGTTTTGGATCCAGTTTCCCACTCTCCCTTTGAACCCAAGGGCTTTTAACTTTTTGACCAGACTGATATTTGAAACATTATAAAACCCTTCGTAAAATCCACTTTGACTACTAGTGCAATGCATTGCTCTCATCATCCCTTCTTGTTACCCCTCTTAAAAAATTCTGTCTAGTTGGTATAGACAACTTCCCTTTAATAAATCTTTGCTAATTGTCCCTGATTAGCCTCTGCCTTTCTTTTTGCTGTTTGTGCTGTTCTATAAAATGGATTCCAATAATTTGCCCACCACTTAATTTTAACTGATCTGTAATTACTTGGTTTATCTTTTCCTCCTTTTTTAAACAGCGATGCCATGATAGTCCTCCAGTACTCTGGCAGCTCTCCTGTAGCCAGCAAAGATAGAAACCTTGTTGCCAGAGCCTCTGAAACTTCCTCCCTTGCTTTTTACTTTAGCATGGCTTTCAAGTAAATTATTCATTTTCAAATGTGCCAAATTTCTTATTACTTTCTCTTTTACTTTATTCTTCCCATCCAATATTTTGTACGTACTCACTTATATTAATTGCAACATGGGCATCAGCTCACCCCAACTTTTTGTGAAGACTGTTGCAAAATATTTATTGAGAATCTTCCCCATGTCCTCCATCTCTACACAGAGGTTACCATCTTAATGCCTTATAGGCCCTACTTTTTCCTTACTTTTACTCTTGTTTTGTATATACTTACAAATATGCAAACTTATTAATTGGTTGCGGGAGTAGGCTACTAGGTCCCTCAAGCCAGCTTTGCCATTCAATAACATCATGCCTGATCTAATTGTAACCTCAACTCTGCACTCCTGCCAACCCTGGTAACCTTTCACCCTCTTATTTATCATGATTCTGTCTACCTCTTTCTTAAAAATCTTCAAATAGGCTGCTTCCACAGTCTTTTGAGAAGAAAGGTTCAAAATCTCATGACGCTTAGAGAAAAAAGAAGTCACCTTATCTCTGTCTGATGTGGATGACCTCTTACTTTTGAACAGTGAGGTCTTGTTCTTGATTCTCCCACAACAGGAAGTATCTTCTCTACATTCACCCTGTAAAGACCCCTCAGGATCTTACACCTTTCAATCAGGTCCCCTCTCACTCTTCTGAACTCCAGCAGATACAAACCTGGCCTGTCCTACCTTTCCTCATAACACAGCCTGATTATTCTAGTTATTAATCTAATAAACCCTCTCTAAACTGTTTCCAACACATTAGAACATAAATCAGTACAGCACTGGAACAGGCACTTCAGCCTGCCATGTCTGTGCCAACCATGATGCCAATGTAAACTATTTCCATCTGCCTGCACATGGTCTGTATCCCTCTATTCCCTGCCTGTTCATATGTCTGACTACTTGCCTCTTAAATGTTGCTATCAAATCTGCTTCTACCACCTCCCCTGGCAACACGTTCCAGGCACCTACCACTCTGTGTATAAAAACTTGCCCCACAGATCTCTTTTAAACTTTCCCATTCTCACCTTAAATCTATGTCCTCTAGTATTTGACATTTCCACCATGGGAAAAAGACTATCCATCCTATCTACGCCCCTCATAATTTTATATTCTTTGATCAGGTCACCCCTCAGCCTACGACACTCCAAAGGAAATAATCCAAGTTTGTCGAACCTCTCCTTATAGCTAATACTTTCCAATCCGGGCAGCATCCTGGTAAACTTCTCCTGCACCCTCTCCAAAGCCTCAACGTCCTTACTGTAATGCAGTGACCAGAACTGGACACGTTACTCCAAATGTGACCTAACCAAAGTTTTATACAGCTACAACATGACTTTCCAACTGTTATACAACATCCCAACCAACAAAGGCAAGCGTGCCATACACTTTCTTTACCACCCTATCCACTTGTGTTGCCGCTTTCAGGGAGCTATGGGCATGCACCCCAATATCTCTTTGTACATCAATACTCCTAAGGATCCTGCAATTTACTGTACACTTTCCTCTTGCTTTTGACCTCCCGAAATGCATCACCTCACACTTGTGATTAAACTCCATTTGCTATTTCTGCACCCAAATTTTCATCTAATCAATATCCTGCTGTATACTTTGACGACCTTCCTCACTATCCACATTAACATGGCTTCTTAAATAAGAAAACCAATGCTCCACAACATTGTACTCCAAATGCCACCTGATCATTCTCCTGCATAACTGAAGCATAACATCCCTGTATTCAGTTCCTCTAGCAATACGGAATAATATTCTGTTAGCTTTCCTAATTACTTACTGTGCCTACTTTTGTGAATCATGCACTAAGGCACACAGATCCCTCTGCATCTCAGAGCTCTATAATCACTCACCATTTAGATAATATATGTCTTTTTTATTATTTTGCCTGCCAAAGTGAACAACTTCTCATTTTCTCACCTTGTACCTCGTTCACTTAACCTATCTATATCCTTTGTTCTCTCCTCTTCGCGACTTTTTTATCTTTCTTTTTATCATTAGCAAATTTAGCTGCCATGCTATTGGTACCTTCATCCAAGTTATTTATATATAATCTAAAAAAACTAAGACCTCAGCACCAATCCCTCAGCATACCATTCATTACATCTTGCCCAATGTCTGTTTCCTGTTAGGTAGCCGATCTTCTCTCCATTCCAATGTATTATCTACTATACCCTAAAGTTTTATTTTTTATCCACAGCAATTTTTTAGCAAACTGGTGAAGCACGATGCCTCTGTCACAAACCCAAATGCACTTTGCCTGACCACCTTGAATTTTTCTAGGTGTCTTGCTTTTAATAATATCTTCTGACATATTCCTTATGACAGGTATGAGTGTAGTTTTTTACTTTCTGTCTCCTTCCCTTTTTGAATAATGGATTTACATTCTCTATTTTCCAATCCAATGGAACCTTCCATTAACCTAAGGAATTTTGGAAAATTAAAACCAGCATATCAACCATCTCTGCAGCTACTTATTTTAAGGGCCTGGGATGAAGTCCATCAGGACCCAGAACTTGTCAGCCCGCTGCTCTGATTTGCTCTATACTACTTCCCAGATGACTGTAATTTTCCTGAGATCCTTCCTCATTTAAATTCCTGATTTACACTGATTACAGGGATGATGCTTGTATCCTCTGTGGTGAGACCAATGCAAAATAAGCGTTCAGTCATCTGCCATTTCCTTATTTTCCATTATTTATTCCCCAGTCTCATTTTATGTAGGACCAATGATCACTTTGTTATGTCATCTTTTTAAAATATCTATAGAAACTATGTTTTTATATTTCTAGCTTGCTTTGTCTTGTACTTTAATATTTTTCTTCCTTATTAATCTATCAGTCATTCTTCGCTAATTTTTATATTCTCTCTAATTTTATGACCTGCCACCTATCTTTGCAGCATTGTATGCTTTTTCTTTAAATTTGATGGTATCTTTGATGCTTGAATTAATCTGTGAAAATTTTCTTTCTTCTAGAAAGTGTCTGTTCTGTGCATTTATTAAGATGACCTTGAATGTCTGCTACTGCATCTCGACTGACTGATCCCTTCACATAATTTTTCACGTTATTGCCCATATATTTGCCCTTACTTAAGTTTAAAATACTAGTCTTGGGCCTATTCTTCGCTCACTCAAATGGAAGATAAAATTCAATTGTATCACATTCACTGCTGCCCAGGGGCACATTTGCTGTGTGCTTATTAAATAATCCTACCTCATTGCACAATACCAGATCTAGTATAGCCTGCTCTTTAGTTGGCTCGAGAATGTGGTATTTCAAGAACATATCCCAAACACTCTATGAGAACTTCATCTGGGCTATCTTTGTCCATCTAATTTTTTCAGTCATATTTAGATTAAAATCCCCCATGATTATTGCCTTACTTTTCAAACAATGGCCCACTATTTTTTCCTTTGTACATCCTACAGTTAGTGGATCTACACGCCACTCCCACAAGTGACTTCTTGCCTTTATTAGTTCTCACCTCCAACCAAACCACTTCTGCACCCTGATTTCCTGAATGTAGGTCATCCTCTATCGCACTAGGACCAGCATTAATAACAAAGTTACGCCTCCATCTTTTCCTAGCTTTGAGTCCTTTCTGAATGTCACATATCCTTCAATGTTTAGGTTTTAATCTATGTTGCCCTGTACACACATCTCTGTAATGACTATCAGGTTATATTTACCTCTATTTGCACTCTCAGTTCAGCTATTTTGTTTGGAATGCAATGTGCATTCAGATACTTAAAAAAGAATTTGGATTTTATGTGACAATATTTTTCATACCATCTCTATGCTTTCCTAATTCTCCTCTTAATTACACTTTCTGTACTGTTCCAGGCATTCTGCTGTTGTAAGCTCTCAGTGTCTTACCCACTGTGCACTTTGCCATCAAGATAGCTCTTGATTTTGCAGTCCAATCTTTTTTTCCTTTTTTTACTCCAAATTTTGGGAATGCTTCTTAAGTGCTTTCCATTGCTCTCCAAGTAACTGATTGCAGTCCACTTTTGCTAAATCAGTTCTCAGTCCAGTAAAATTCCAGTCTTTGGAATGTTTATTTAGAACATAGAACAGCACAGGAACAGATTCTTCGGCCCACAGTGTTGTGCCAAACCAATTAAACTAGTAATTAAACACCTAACTAAGCTAACACAAACCTAATGTCCATATCCCTCCATTTTCTGCACATTCATGTGCCTATCTAAGAGCCTCTTGAACACCTCTATACCCCAAATTTATTTCTATTTTATCTTTTCCCTTTTCCATAACTGTGCTAAATCTAAATGGATCATACTCACTGCCACACAAGTGTTCTCCCACGGATAATCCTTCCACTTGCCTGCTTCATTGCCTAAAACTAAATCCAGAATTATACCCCCACCCCGCTTCATTGCAGGCCTGCTACATACTAGCTAAAAATGTTTTCCTGCATGTCCCAGTCAATATTCGGATAATTGAAATCGTCCATTAGCATTGCCCCAATGATTTTGCATTTGTCAGAAATTTACCCAAGGTTTGAAGTTTGAACTTAGAACGTAGAACAGTTCAGTACAGGGACAAGCCCTTTGGCCCATGATGTCTTTGCTGACCATGATGCTAATGTAAGCTATTCCCATCTGCCTGCACATGGTTTATATCCCTCCATTCCCAGCCTGTTCATGTGCCTGTCTAAATACCTCTTAAACTTTGCTATCGGACCTGCTTCCACCACTTCCCCTGGCAATGTGTTCCAGGCACTTACCACTCTCTGTGTAAAAAAACTTGCCTTGCAGATCTCCTTTCGACTTCCCCCCTCTCATCTTAAAGCAAAGCCCTCTAGTATTTGACATTTTTACCCTAGGAAAAAACTCTGACTATTTACCCTAGGAAAAAACTCTGACTATTTACTCTCATAATTTAGTATACTTCTATCAGGTCACCCATATGCATCTGACACTCCAGAGAAAACAATCCAATTTATCCAACTTCTCCTTACAGCTAAATCTCTCTAATCCAGGAAATATCCTGGTGAACCTCTTCTGCGCTCCCTCCAAAGCTTCTATATCCTTCCCGTGATGCAGCAACCAGCACTGAACACAATGCTCCAATTGTGGCCTAATCACATGTCTTCTTCAGACCGTTTGAAGGTCGATTGTACACTTTCAGCAGTGTGATTGCCCCTTGTTCTTTAGTTCAATGTATGTAATCTCATGATTGTTCCCTTACCCAATTTTGCCACCACTCCCCTTTTTTGTATCTGCCTGTCTCTTGTCTGAGTACTTTGCAATCAGGAATACCAAGGTGCCATTCCTGCCCCAATTCACAAGAGGTAAAATGTCATGCATTCAGAGCCCCCAATTTTTATTTAAGTACATTAAATTAAGCAATATCCCTTATTTGTTTAATGTCTAACATGTATTTGCTCTGCTTTTCAAATTCTGTCAATAGTTTTCTGCTCTTCGCTCTCTTTAATTCATGCTCCTGCCAAGGTAGCTTAAGTCCTCGCAACATCATTAGCAAACTTCCCTGCAAGGATATTGCTCCCAGTCTTGTTGAGGTGTGGCTTGTCTAGGACAGACTCATGTAACTCAAACTTGTGACCTTCATTTGCTCATGCAGCAGTAGCTGCAGAAAATGTAAACTTATAGGACTTGTGGCCCAGTTGTTATAACTGAGAGTTTAGAAACATATTTCTATCAGAGGAACTCTTCGACGAAATCCTAAACACAACCCCTGAGAGGCACATGATATGGTGCAAAGGCCAGAAGAAGGGAGAAATTAGAAGACTTGTTTCTAGATTCCTCATCAATCAGTAGCTACAGTTATTATGTGACCTAGGGAAACAAAAATGGGAAAGGGTGATGGGTGAGAATGGGGTAACAATAACTTAATCTATAATTATGCTACTTGAGATCAAATGCTCTTGTTAATTGCCTTTCATTATAAAATATATCTCTGCTGACTGGTGTCATCAGTAGTATTTAGAATTATTGAGTTTCCTGTCATTTTAAATTGCTTTGTCAAACTAAATGATATGAAGAGTAAAGTGAATGAGCTTGAAGTAGATATCCAAGTAATGTTGTATCTTGACCTTTCACGGATTAGTGGATTCTTTTTAGTTAGCGTGTCTTTTGTAATTCTTCACTCACTGTATCAGATAACTGCTTTGCAACATTTTTCATCTTTTGACATCAAAGCAAATGAAAAGTCTTTGAGATTTCATTTATTGTTCTGCATTATAGTCTTGTACCAACACCCTCATCACCTTCAGACTACTAAAGGATAACTCAGTGCTTTATATAAACAAGGAAAAGGTTTTCTTTAATTTTTGACTGGGGGCCAGTTTTAAGTCAGTAGAATCCAAAGTCCTTTAGTCCTATTTTGGCTGTGGCTTCCAGTTGCTTTAATACTCCTTTAGCATTGAATGTCAAGGCTACCTAATATGGAATATTTTTTCAAGTAAATTATATTTACAATATCATGAATTTTCCCCTTGTGACAGTTTAGAAATAGAAACCTTCAAGGTATCAATACATTTATTAAAAATACAACATGCTAAACCATTATGTAAAACAAGGTCAAGAAGATCAGCTTTCTACAAATACAAATGGAAAAATTAATAATTAGTGGAGCAATATACAGACAAAAGGTGGTGCTGGTTGGAATGCTCATAATTTATCTATTTTCCCTTTTCTGGTTCAGTCAAATGATTACACTGTTTGGAAATTTGTTAAAATTTACTGGGAAAAATGGAGAAGGATTTGTGCCACTGCACCAGGACTGCTTTTATTTTTCTATTTAAATCTATTCACACCGAAGTTGTGAAGCTAATTATTGACACATGGGTTTAAACAACTTAAGGTGCTTTCGTTGAATGAGATGTAAAACAACACCTGGTCCTTTTGTTCAAGTGGGCATAAAACATCCAATAGCACTGTTCAAAAATACTGAGGTTCCCCCAGTGTCCTGAGGATTTTATCCCTCAAATAGTGCCAGCAAACATATTACAGTAATTGATCATCCATCCATTAGTAAGTGCCTTGGAGTATGCGTTACATAAATCTATCAGAATGATGGACTTGGAAGGTTAAAATTAAACAGGGAGAATACAGAAACCATAGTTTATATATCGTATTCATAGTTCATGTGCTCTTCAAACTATTGCCAGTGATAATATCCAGGCATTGCATTTCCAACCATAAATTAGCAAATTTAATAGGCCAAGAACTTGAATTACCTGCACTGCCTCTCTTTCTGTGCAACTTCAGTGATGGCATGCAAATTAATTGAAAATATTTAAATTATCTTTTAAATACTCAATAGCATTAAGGACCTTTGGAATATCATCCAGGTGTGATAAGCAATGGCTGCCTCCAACAATTGGAAGTCTATTTCCCCTTGAATTTAACAAAATTCACTTTGACAATTCCTTCTCCAGCAAATTCCTGGAAATCACCATTAACCAAAACATGTCATAATTGTCAGTTTCTGGTAGCCCATACGTCAGGATCTGGGCACTTGGAAGTCCTTGTGTATCTAAAATGAGAAAAGCACAAGGGTATCATCATAGTTATGGGGATACAGAAAAACCCAAAATGGCCTCCATAGATTACCATGTTTAAGGTATCCGAATCTGCTAAACCAGAGGATATTGTGAGGTGAGAGTTATGTGGCATGTGAGGAGTAGGAGGATTGGATTTGAGCATACTGTCATTATCCCCACCTCCATTCCACTGCCAGCTATGGTTTCTCCGCCAGCTGACCTCATGATCCCAAACACCCTGTCCTCCAGACATCTAAGTCTATGAGCACAGTAGGACATGCTACTCTGCTTCTGCAGTTGGCAAATTATCATCACCACTTCAAGAAGGAGGAAAATGTGTTCATAAGTCCCTGGCAATGTGCCTGTATAATTTATCTGCCATGGTTAAGTAGCTAGAAGTATGTATGAGGCATATACTTAGAGGTAAATATAAGTGTTGGAATAAGTGATGGCACATAGGATGGTGTGTTTTTAGTTCATGGAGATTGTTGTTACATGAGTGCTGTTTGGAGCAATGTGAATGTGGTGAAGTGGTTTTAGGTAAGATTTGTTGATCAATGACACTGACCATTTGTGTGAGTAATTCATTCCTTCACTTCTTTTATTGACCTCCTTGACACACTCCTCCCATCAGTATTTGATTTCTGACCTGGAGGGCTTTCATGTTCTCCAGACATGCAGAACCTTTCCCCTTGTGCTCTGTACAAGGATTTCCAGGCCAGCTCGTGCCTGGTTTGACATGGTTGTTCCAGTGCTTTTCAAACCATCCACTGACTTGCTAAATATTCATCCCCTCCACCACTGGCGCACCGAGATGCAGTACGCAGCATATACAAAATGTATTACAGTTAGTCACTAAGGTTTCTTGGAAGCACCTGTCAAGTCTGTGACTACCACTAGCTACAAGGACAAGGGCAGCAAGCACATGGGAATGCCTACACCAGCAAGATCACTCTCAGTCATATATCTTTCTTCCAAATTTAATAGTAATTCTTCATAATCACTAGATCAAAATCCTTAAACTTATAAACAGCAACCCTGAGGGAGTATCTCCAACATGTGCATTCCAGCAACTTAAGAAAACTGGTAGGCTTCTTAAGGAAATTAGGGATAGACAATAAATGGTGGCAGCATCCAAATTTTATGAAAGAATAAAAAAAAGTTACCACAATATATAGATGGAAATAAAATTGGAAGAGTAACAGCTGTAGAAAGGCGCATTAATTGCACCAGGTTCCCCAGGCATGGATGTGGCGTTGCCAGCTGCAAGTCAAATGGAAAAGTCCTGAATGCATGGTGTCGGGGTGGGGGGGGGGGGGGGAGCGGGGAGTCTTTCAATACTGGTCACCTGTTTTTTTGTTGAGAGGCGTGTGACAGATGATAGAAAATCTGATGAAGACCATTTGCCTGAATGAATCAACTTCCAGGCAGGCTTTGATTTCAGTGTCCAACATTTTGCCCAGAGTAGATGAGTTGTTGTTTAGATATGCACATTTAGTTCTCACACCTGTTCCTGGACATGTTCCAGGACATGATTACAAGGAGAAATAGCAGTAATGTGGATGCCATTGGAACTTTCTACATGCGTTGAGAGGTCTAAGCTTAACTGGACCATTTAAAGCCTCTCCCAAGAGTTTTGTGGGGCCACTGGACCTATGAGTGCCCTTCTGAGCCCTACGTAAAACACCTGGTCAGCCACTTATCTAGTCATCCCATTCCCTGCTCACCCCCTTCTACATCTGCAACAAAACTGACCTTCTGTGGCCTTCGTGGAGAAGCAGGTCAATTCTTCTCACCAAAATGGGGAGCTGTAATAAAGCAGCCTTCTGGTGCATGCAGCTTCCTGACAAAATATTAACAAGGGCCGAAGCTTAAAGTGGTTTAGGTCGTATAACTGTCATATTGGACGTGTGCCATTCTGTCTGAGAACATGAATCTTCCTATTAGGGATTGGACTGAGGAAGTGGTGCAACAGTGGGCTTGCTGCTGTTCCCATTTACAACTTAAAAGATCAACATCCAGAACTTGAACTGTCTTTTCCTGTGTCAGATCCCCACATCATCCCCTGTACAAACTCTTTTTGGATGATTGCAGTAGACGATGAACCACAATGTCTTGAGGGCAATCATGGTAGGACGTGCTATTAAAAATATACTAATGAACTGGGGGGACTGCAAAGTTACTAAAATACTCACTTTCATCCTTGGACCCTAATCCTCACCCAGCAACCTGTATAGCAATCCACCACCAGACCCCTGATCTGTGGTGCCTTGACATCATGAACCATCCCTGCTCCCTCCCCACACTCCATATTCTGCCATAAACCCATTTCATCCCTTCATTTAGCTTCCAGTCTTGCTTCCAATCCCCATGCCAGCCTCCCCGATCTGACTTCACCTCTAAATGCCAGGCCAATCTCCATCTTCCCAAATGCTCGTTTGTTTCGTACTTTCCACCCCTGCCTCCTGCCACAGATAAAGAACAGCAATCGCTCCCTCCCCGGTAGGAGGAAGGCTGTGATTTACCCCACACACCCTCCCCAACTAAGCAACTACACCCATCGCCACACACACATGCACGCGCACGCATACACACGCGCGCACACACACACACACACACACACACACACACACACACACACACACACACACACACACACACACACACACACACACACACACACACACACACACACACACACACACAAACATCCCCAACAGAAGAAGACCACTTCCCAGCCATGATATAACACCACCAACGCTGGTAAAATGACCTAAGGCCAATACTTTCCCAAAATTTCCACACTCCATGCCGTGGAAATGCTCCCTCCCACCCACACCCCCTACACAACATCAACCACTTTCTGACCCATTCTGGCCTGTGGATGTCCTCCCAAGGGGAGGAAGACCTGCAAACACATTTTCAAGTGAACTTTGATGTGGTGGGATAAAGACAAAAATCTTTGTGTTCCATCACCTTTATGCCATTACAGTGCATATATTCAACAATATACTGTTTTCACTTAAATACCACTGTATTAGCTTTATACAGCAATCGCTTTAAACAAAATACAATGATCACTTTAAACTAAGAATTATAAAAAATTTTTTAAAACTCTTTAACTTTGTCAACTATGCAAAAATGATTTGTATTCCAATGGTGTTGTAAAATACTGTGCTGCATTTAAGGATAGCCTTTCAGTGAAATCAAAGTAACCATTAATTGAGTGAAATCTTGAAAATGCCACAGTTTGAAGATAAAATTGACTGACTCTATATCTTTAAATCTTTTCAATTTTGCTTGTTCTGGTGCTATGCTGCATGTAATGTGTCCATATGGAAATTCAAGGCTATGCTTGCCAGCCAGCAACTCAGACTCATTGCTTATTGGGTTACATATTCTCTCAATGCCTGCAAACACACTTTGTCCTCTTGCTTCCAACAGCTTTCTTTGTTAAATGAACTACATCAAAAAGCACAGGTGAATCTCCTCAAGCCACTTTGTTTGAGTGGATGTAACTTTGTTGTGTTTTCCACGCCCCAGTTAAATTTTCCTGGATGAATCAGCAAGTCAATTATATTGTCAGAAAATACTGGAAGTATTCAATAGATCAGAGAGCAATCGTGGAAAGAAAAGCAGAGTTAATGTTTCAGGTCAATGAACTTTCACACACCACTTTATATTTTTATATCAGACTTTACCATTTTGTTTTTTATAAAATGATCACGTTACTTCAACCTTCCCTGATTAATTTTGGTTGAATCAATAATAAAGGGGATCATGGATATTCATATTTGTTACCAGACTATAGTTTAAACCCCTGCAATCCATGCAGCTTCAGTGTTCAGTCCCAAAGATGACACCAGGCAACCAAGTCCCCAACAAATCTGCAAGTAATTAGGATTCTTTAAAATAGTGTAGATGTAGAATTTTTTTTCCTTTTTCTAAGGCCCCTATTTTCTATCTTGAGCTGTCCAGGAATATAAAGGAGGATACTTGCCTAGATAAGAGTCTGGTGTGAAGCTCCAGTTACTCATCATTGAAGCCAACTGAGAGTAACTCGGCCCTCAATGCTTGTTTGCTTATCCTTCTGTGCATATGGAGGATTTTGCAGAGACAGTATTGGCGGTATCTTTCCACTGCTCTGAGGCACCTGCTGTAGATAGCCAATGTCCCAGAAGCATGTAAGAGGACAAGGAGCATGAGTTTTTTGGAAGTCTGAAGTCTTGCCTCAATCAAACAAAGGCTGTATTGGTGCAGTGAAGACTGTAATGTGTTTCATCATTTTTGCCCTCCTTTACAAGGTGTGGGACTGGTCCACCTTTCCCAGGGTACTATCTACACCAACATAGCACAACAGGAGCATTCAAGATGGTTTTGAAAACATCAGTGTTATGCATCACGACATACTGAAGCCCTGCATAAGCAGCAGAAGGAGTGCATTTCCTCAAAAATTACCCACTCGCCCATCCCATCAGTCACCTTCTGCCCCAAGGGCAGCACGAAGGTACACACAGCTCCAGCAACCCCAATTCAATTCTGACCTCCATTGCTGTCTGTGAAGAGTTTGCACGTCCTCCCTGTAACCACATGGCTTTCTCTGGGTGCTTTGATTTCTTCCCACAGCCCATAGGTTAATTGGCTAAAGTAAATTACCCCAGCATAGGTGGCGGTTGGAAGGATGGGGTAAGGGATTGCCACTGGGCATGTGTTACAGGGAATAAGAGGAGGAACAGGATTAATGGGGTTGTTCTGAGAGCTAGCGTAGACTCAATGGGCTGAATGGCCTCCTTCTATGTCATGAGGAAATATGAGAATATAAAAAATATGGGATGAGACTGCAGTTCCCTCGTTAGCCTCATCAGGACGCAGAAAACTAGAATAGAGCACTTCATCCTCGATCCAGGAGGACTGCCTGCGAGAAGAAGACTGAAGCCAGACTTCAGTGCAAGCATTAGGTTGTAAATAAGTACTGGGCGTCCTAGAAGCTGCTGGTAGTTATAAAAATACCAGAGTATAACGTGCATTTCTGGTCAAGGTGAAATAAATGTAAGTTAGCATAGTGATATTTCACACAAACATCAAAGTTAATAAAAAATCCATTGCATAAAATTGCACTGCAAAGTTGTTTAGTTCAGATATTACCATATATCATGTTGAACCACTTATTGCGATTGCGCAAACTTTTCAACATATGCCCCATGCCCATTCTTCAAGTGGTTCATTCGATTTTTATGTTAGTCCAACTCTTCAGGTCACGTTGCATACTTTTCTCTATTATATATGTGCTGCTATGTAAAGGTTTTGTGACCACAGACAGATGCTTTAAAGTTGGCATGCCTTGAATGTCCAACCTCTGCTTCCAATTTGCATATTCACCAGCCTTGTTTTACATAAAGCATATTTAACAGGCACACAAATACAGTTTTATCATTATATCTTGGAGGGCAATTCTAAAATATTCAGTCATAAAAAGCATCCAGTAATCTTAATTATGGGAAGTTATAAATATTACAGAAGAATCAGTACAAGATTAATTTATTCACACTTTTCTCATAAGTGAACTGTGTGCATTTTATGTACTGGAAGAGGGTGAATTGCACACAATCCAAGAATTATTCACCATTTTCATGTTTTTCATTTTCAGTGTCTGTCATATATCGAGGGGCATCCCATTAGTGTGCTGGGACAGAGTGACTTACTTTTGCAATGCGAACTTTGGCTGTATATTTATAGGGCAATGAGTTTAAAGGCTGCATCCATTAATATGCACAGTATTAAAATCACAATGTGACTTGGCAACCTTAAGATAACTTGCCAAGGTCAAGGCCCATCTGTTTGTTGCAGGAGTGAAGTTTATTTCTCTTCAACTATCAGCAGTGGTCACAATCGTGGTTGAAAAGTAAACTAAAGCTGTTTCTCTGGCATGTGTATTCTGTAGTGGGAAGACAACTTTACTTCTGTTGAAGTCGAAGGTGATTGGTGGCTATCTCCTCACAGTAGACTTAAGGTGTAAAATGCTCCACATCATCTTAGCAGCATCCATACACTAGTTCTAAAGAACATATCACTGGTTGTCTTCCAATAGCCCCCACTTCTTCTGGTACAGCCCTGGCCACTCATTTCTGGATGGTGACTTCAACTGCATTGTTGATGAGGCTGGGCTAACTGGTAGGACCAAAGCAAACTGGGCTCTTGTTTGAAACAGTGAAGAACAAATAAAGGAAAAACTGATACCATGTTGATGTAATGTAAAAGGATATGTCTTGTACTGGGAATGGTGACAAATAAATCTATTGTATTACATAATTGCAAATATTATGATTAAGGTTTATTTTGAAATAAAAATCCAGAGCCAACTCTTCACATTAGTGAACTTCTGCTAACTCTTGAGCAATGATCTCAAAGTAACTCATTGAAGATGAAAGGAGAATGGAGGTGATAGAGGTGGGTATGAAAGGGAACCATGAGCCACTAGTCAACCCACTGTAAGTGATAGGAGGGGGAGGAAGAGTATGTGAAAGGGACCAGCTAGAAGACATCAGATATTCTTAAGACATCATAGACTAGGGTGATGAGAATGGGAGGAGGGCTGGTGATGAGCCCCGAGCTTAGATATTATCTGCATCGTAGAATACCTGTTACAACACAGGGATTATTTCAGTCATAGAGCACAGAAACAGGCCCCTTGGCCCTCTATGTCTGTGCAGGGCATCCATATACTGTATCTATAGGTATAGATAGACTCATCTAGATATATATACAGTATATATGTCCATGTCTCTCTTCATGAGTCCGATTTTCCAGCACTTGACCCATATTCATCCATGGCATTTCGAGTGCTCATTTAAATACTAATGTTGTGAGATACCAACCTCCACCAGTTCCCAGGCAGTACTTTCCATTTTTACTGCATGTTGGCTGGAGAACTTCATCTTTTTAATTGCATTCCTAATCCTATCTGCATCGAGGCACTGGCATACATTGTTCAGAACAGCAGTGGGAGAGAAACATCCAGGTCCCAATTAGTGCATGGTCCATGCCATGAATACTTTGAGGTGAAAAGAAGAGGTCATGCCAAGACTCAAAAGTTGATTTCAAGTGACTGTTGATCCCAGGAAGGCATTTAAATTACAATTTCCAGGCTGTATTGTTTGGAGAAAATGTTACATATTTTATTTTGTCATAAAGTCATAAAAAATAACAACAGGATCACTTACAAAAGGCCACAATGTTATCCAAATGGATCATTGTCATATAACAAAGGTTCCAAAGGAACAGGAAAGCCAGCGACCAATCCTCACTGTTACTAAGTTCTCCAGCCCCATCACTTCTATCTTCAGTCTCACAAGCTTCACTGCAACCCACCCACCACAGCATACCAAGTATACTCATTTCAAAATTCACATCTTCACTTTTAATTTCTAGAGTGTTCTGACACCTATTGGTCTAGAAATTTGATCACTGCCATTAAAAACACTCTAGTGTCCATTTCAATTGCAGATCTGCTGCTGCAAGATACAGTAATGCCCATGGCCTACTTGTAATTACCCATTGCACTCTCTCCTTCACATGCTTCAGAGCACACATGGCTAAATCAGTGCAGGGTCTCAGTGACTGAGTGGGAGAGAGTGGGTGGTGAGGACCCCAATTGAAGCCTGATGGCGCTGCTGGAGATTGAAGCCTTTGGGGGAAAGAGGAGTACCTGGAGGTTGCAGTCTTTAGGAGGAACAGCAAGAGATCAAAACTTGGAGAGAGGGATTTCAGAGTTCTGGGGGGAATGAGGGAGGTTTATGAGATTAGGACCTGGGGTGTTGTTGGGACGTCATGGAGTTGTTGGCACAGAGTAGATGAGGAGAACCAGTGAATTTTGGGGAAAAAAATGAAAGGGGACTACATGGGTAGAGTTCCTTGTACTGGGCTGGGGCTTGGTTGTGGAGGCCCCTTTAATTTGTGTGTTTTTAGAGGCAGCATTGTTGTGAAGGCATGATTGATCCAGGAGTAACCAATAATGAGCACTCTTCAGAGCGTATGACCTGATTCCTAAAACTGCAAATTGTGTTGAAGAGGATAAATCTCTTTTAACTTGGGTATCTAAAACTGGTCAGTCTTTTTTTACATTAGACACCGTTTATGTTATTGAAAGGTACTGGTATTGTACAATATTTTAAGCCAAAATGAATCCTTATAGAATAATTCACCTTGTATTAATGTTTAGCCAAGGAAATTTAATTAGCACAATATATCTGGAGAAAAGAAAGATTTTCACTCATATAGTGTCCTCCACGTCCCTATCAGAGTATCCCTAAATGATTCACAAGCTTTACTGTAGGAAACACAGCAAAGATTTCTTCAAAATCATGTCATGCAATGGAGCAGAAGGGTTATTAAGCCCAATTTGAAAAAAAGCTTTACAGATGTATCTTGATCAAATTTATGCCGTAATGGATGTTTCAGTTAACATTCAATATTCTGTAATATTTTAATAATATTTGGAACTACAATACAGAAGTTGTATGACTGTTACTAACAGTACACTTCAGTGTTTTAATTTTTTGAGGGCTTTATTCCTGCATCCTGGTCGGTTATTGCATTAAACAAGAATCAGCCAGCAAAGTGGTTTCATTTGTTTCAATCATATTCCAATTGTTTTACATTGAATAAAAGGAAAGGCATCCATTCATTCATTGCTTTCAACAACTTCAGGATGACCCAAGCCACCTTACAATCAATACTTTAGTGTGGTTATAGCTATATATAAATTATTGGAAGATTACTGTTGCCAGTATAGTATAGCAAGTAAATCAGTTCTGTTTTGTGTAGAATATTCTGTAAGAAGTTGTGGTATTTTTCTCTCACAGCTTCACTTACGTTTACCATTGTCAAAAATTGTTCAGTTACGCAGTTTAGCTACAACCCCAAGGACTATTCATAGGCCAAGGCTATCCACGTCACACTTCACAGATCTATCTTGCCCCATGTCACAATAATCTCTGGGACAGTATATCCAAGGCACTACGATTGCAATTTTAAGATAGCTGGGCTCACTACTTTATGTTCTAGTCCTTACAAGATCTGACTGAAGATTGTTTAAGGGGGATCATCCAAAGAAATTGGTAACTTGAATTTTGTAGGGTCAGATTAGATGGTGATCTGACACTGCAAAAAGACCCCAACATGCTGTGTACACTTCCACGCTCCTTCACCCAGGCTCCCCTGATTGATTCAATAGTAAAATATTGTTCTTGCTGAAATAGAACAGGAAATGCTGGAAACACTCAGCAGTTCAGGCAGCATCTAGAGAGAGATAGAGAGAAACAGAGTTGATGTTTCAGATTGTTGACTTTTCATCATAAATGGGAAAAGTTAGAGATAAAACAAGTTTTAAATTGCTGAGAAAGGTGAGGAGGGGCAGAGAGGACAAAGGGGAAGGTTTGTGATAGGGTGGAGACCAAGAGATATTGAATTGAGTAGTGATGGTGCGGGGTGAGAAAGGCTAGAAAGCAACAAATGGTACGTTTGGGGGAGTAGAAGGAAATGAATGAAATCTGGAATCTGACCTTTGTTCTCCACCCATCCCACTTAGGTCCCCCAAGTCATCTTTCTGGGTGAAATTGTGATTTACTTGTATTTTTTACAATACGGTGTACTGCATCCACTGCTCACGAAGTAATCACCTCTCTCTTGGGAAAAACCAAATACATATTGGGTGTATTTTCCCTGGCCACCAATGCTCAATACAAGAGGGCATGGCTTTAAAGTAATGGGTGGGAAGTTGAAGGAAGATATCAGAGGAAGGTTTTTTACCCAGAGAGTGGTTGGGGCATGGAATGCACTGCCTGGGGCGGTGGTGGAGGCAGGTACATTGGTCAAGTTCAAGAGATTACTAGATAAGAATATGGAGGAATTTAAAATAGAGGGATATGTGGGAAGAAGGGGTTAGATAGTCTTGGGCGAGGCTTAAAGGTCAGCACAACATTGTGGGCTGAAAGGCCTGTATTGTGCTGTACTGTTCTATGTTCTATGTGACTACTTCGCAAAACTCCTTCATTCAGCCCACAAGGGTGACCTTGTGCTTCTGGTTGCCAAGAATTTGCTTCTCCATCCTGCTCCCATTCTGACTTCTCTGTCTTTGGCCTTCAGCACTGTTCCAAAGAAATTCAACAAGGAACATGAATTCAAAACTTTCACGTAATCAACTATTGCACATTCTGTTTTTTCCTCACTCCCCTCTTCTGGTAATTTCAGATTTCATTCATCTCTTGCCATTTACACTATCACCGGCATACATTTTGTTAGTCATAAATCATTATCACCTTCTTACAGCTGGTACCCTCGCTTATATCATTCATTCTCTCCTGGACTTCACTCTGTCACAGGTCTTTTCCTTTTGTTTTTTCTTCCTCCCTCCCTCCTCCTTCCCTCCCTCTCTCCCTTCCCCTTCTTTCCTACTCTTCCTACACCCTATCTCTCCATCTATTCCCCTTCCCCTCCTATCCCCATACCTTTCTCCCCTTCTTCCCTTTCCCCCCTTTCCTCCCCCTTTCCCCCTCCCTCACTCCGCCTCTCACCATCTCTCCCCTCTCTCGTTCTCTCCGCTCGCCTCCCTCTCTCCATCTCTCTGCCCATTCTCTCTCTTCCTTCTTTTCTCTCTCTTTCCCTCCCTTCCTCCCTCCCTACTTGCTCAGCAACTTGTTTCATTTCTAAATTCTACCAACTCTGACGAAAGGCCACCAACCGCACCATTAACTTTATTTCTCTCTCCACTTGTGCTGCCTAACCTGCTGAGTATTTCCAGTGTTTTCGCCCTTATTTCTGCTGGTTTGTTTCTTGGCTTCCCCGACTGGTACTGGGTTAACTTCTGTGTTTTACCATCTCCATAGAAGTGGTTTAAATGTTAATCAGGTTATTTACTGTGGTCACAATTTCTTAATAGTTGTGAAAAAATATCTTTTAGTGTCTCTTTGGAACTTGGACCAAAGAGAGAGTAACACAGTATTGAGGTTCTTGAGTGAATCTCAACTTTATCAGACAGCTGAATAAGCCAGGGCTAGTGGAAACATTCCATGAATATCCAATTTCATGTTTAACCTTTTCCAACTAACATGTGTTCAAGATAACAAGAAAATTGAAAAAATAAACCATATGTTATGATGAAATCAGTTTAATGTACTGAATTCTTCCATTGTAACCTGTTTAATTTTGCACTTTGATAAGCTTGATAATGATCCTGTGAAAGTTGTCTTCTATAATTAGTCATAAGATTTCAAGGAGCCTGTTGACTTGCAGGTACTGTTTCCAGGATTGATAGTGAATGGAGATGTTGTTCATTCAAAGCACAGTACATCCAGATTTCCTTTTGTGTAAGGATGCGTAGAAAGCCTGGGTTTGCTTTTGAAAGTGTATTTTTATGTTGAGCACTAAGTATATGGAGAATGTCTGGATTAAATCAATCTAATTAATGACCTGGAGGATTATATAAATGAAAGTTTGATAAATAGCCAAGAGAGAAAGGAATGAAAGGAAATGTGGATGATATGTGGTAAAGTAAGGTAGAAGGAGACTCAATTTGGCTCCATAAACATTGAAGGAGAGCTGTGGTGCCAAAGACCTCGTTTCTGTGATATAAATTCCATCCAGCTCTGTGTAAAATTCTTCATGATATTAATTTATCATCAAGAAGAATATTCAGTGATCAATTATGAAAGTATGGTTTTCCTCAATCATTTTTTCTGGAATCAGAATAACTGCATAGCTGGAAATATCCAGGTACAAATCTGAGGTCTAGCTACAGACCAAGGGTGTTGTACTTTGTCATGTAAAGTACAGTATAAAGGTTGATGTAATATTGCAATGTGAATGCAGGAAGTTCCTGTTTGAAAATGTTAACATCATGCTCTTTTATATACTACCAACATTATTTCTGGAAGTTACTAATGCTTCCTTTTTTAGCAACCTCACCTGTCCAATCATCCCAGGTTTCCCACTATGAGTTTGTACATTCCAACCTGCTGATCTCACCTTGGTCCAAACACACCCGTAGTTACTTTTAAGTTTACCTTTTTTTGTCAAATGTATCATTTCTTTCATTATTGCTACCTCTTTATAATCAATATGCCAATGTCTTGCCAATGCCAAAATACAAGCAATATCTTTTTCCCATTATTGAGCAATCCATTACCAGAGAACATGCATTTAAGGTCAGAGGGGGTAGGTTCAGAACAGACGTGAGGGGAACATTTTATACTGAGAGAGTGGTGGATGCCTGGAATGCATTGCCTGATAGGGTGGTGGAGGCAAATTCATTGGTGGATTTTAAGAGGGACTTGGATGGGCACATGAATGAGAGGAAAATAGAGGGATATGGACATTCTATAGGTAGGAGGGAACAGCTATGTCAGCGCAACATTGTGGGCCGAAGGGCCTGTTCTGTGCTGTACTGATCCCCTAATTTGTCTGTATGTTAACTTTACTGCATTCTCTCATGAAAGTTCAAGTTTGTGTATATCAAAAAAAAGCGGACTGAAAGCAATAAACCACAGGCAACTTAGCTTTCAGGGATCTATGGACCTGGACCCCAAGACCCCTCTGTTCCTCCACACTGCTAAGAATCGTGCCATTAACCCTGTATTCTGCCTTCAAATTCGACCTTCCAAAGTGAATCACTTCACACTTTTCCGGGTTGAACTCCATTTGCCACTTCTCAGCCCAGCTTTGTATTCTGTCGATGTCCTGGTGTAACCCTTGACAACCTTCTACACTATCCACAACACCACCAACCTTCGGGTCATCTGCAAACTTACTAACCCACCCTTCCACTTCCTCATCCAAGCCATTTATAAAAATCACAAAGAGCAGGGGTCCCAGAACAGATCCCTGTGGAACGCCACTGGTCACCAACCTCCAGGCAGAATATACTCCATCCGAATCCACACAGCCAAGTTTCCCTGGATCCCATGCCTCCCGACCTACTAAATGAGCCTATCATGGGGAACCTTATCAACCGCCTTACTAAAGTCCATATACATCACATCCACTGCTCTACCCTCATCAATGTGTTTTGTCATATCCTCAAAGAATTTAATCAGGCTCGTGTAGCATGACCTGCCCCTCACAAAGCCATGCTGACTATCCCTAATCAGACTATGCTTCTGCAAATGCTCATAAATCCTGCCCCTAAGAATCTTTTCCAATAATTTGCCCACCACTGAAGTAAGACTCACTGGTCGATAAGTCCCAGGATTATCCCTGCTCCCTTTCTTGAACAAAGGAATAACATTTGCCACCCTCCAATCATCTGGTACCACTCCTGTGGCCTGTGAGGATGCAAAGATCATCACCAAAGGCTCAGAAATCTCTTCCCTCACTTCCCATAGTATCCTGGGATATATCCTGTCCGGCCCCAGGGACTTATCTATCCTAATGTTTTTCAAATGTTACAGCACATCCTCCTTCTTAACATTGACATGTTCCAGCTTAAGAGCTGTTTTACGCTGTCCTCACAAACATCAAGGTCCCTTTCATAGGTGAATACTGAAGCAAAGTATTCATTAAGGACCTCCCCTACCTCCTCCGACTCCAGGCACGTGTTTCCTCCTCTAATCCCTAATCGGTCCTACCTTCACTCTAGTCATCCTTCTGTTCTTCACATACGAGTAGAACACCTTGGGGTTTTCCTTAATCCTACTCGCCAAGGCCTTCTCATGGCCTCTTCTAGCTCTCCTAAGTCCATTCTTAAGTTCCTCCCTGGCTACCTTGTAGCTCCCTAGAGCCCTGCCTGATCCTTGCTTCCTGAACCTTAAGTAAGCTTCTTTCTTCCTCTTCACTAGGTATTCCACATCGCTTGTCAACCATGGTTCCTTCACCCTACCATCCTTTTCCTGCCTCAGTGGGACAAACCTATGCAGAACCCCCTGATCTCTAAACAACCTCCAGATTTCCATTGTGCATTTCCCTTAGTACATCTGCTCCCATTTTACGCTCCCAAGTTCCTGCCTAATAGCATCATAATTCCCCCCTCCCCCAATTAAATACTTTCCCATACCGTCTGCTCCTATCCCTCTCCAAGACAAGGGTAAAGGTCAGGGAGTTGTGGTCACTGTCTCCAAAATGCTCACCCACCAAAGATCTGACACCTGGCCAGGTTCCTTGCTTAGTACCAGATCCAGAATGGCCTCTCCTCTAGTCTGCCTGTCTACATATTGTGGTCAGGGATCCTTCCTGGATACACCTAACAAATTCCGCCCCATCCAAACCTTTTGGACTAAGGAGGTGCCAATCAATATTAGGGAAGTTGAAATCACCCATGACAATAACCCTGTTATTTTTGCACCTTTCCAAAATCTGCCTCTTGATCTGTTCCTCAGTGTGTCTGTTGCTATTGGGGGGTCTATAGAATACTCCCAACAGAGTGATTGCTCCCTTCCTGTTTCTGACCTCCACCCACACTGACTCAGTAGACAATCCCTCCTGCAGCTGCGATACTATCCCTGATTAGCAATGCCACTCCCCCACCACGTTTACCTCCCCCCCCATCCCTTTTGAAACATCTAAACCCCAGAACATCCAGTAGCCACTCCTGCCCTTGTGACAGCCAAGTCTCTTTAATGGCCACAACATCATAGTTCCATGTACTGACCCATGCTCTTAAGTTTATCACCCTTGTTCCTGATACTTCTTGCATTAAAATAGACACACTTCGACCCATCCAACTGACTGCAATATTTCCCAATCAAATGCCTATCCTTCCTCACAGTCTCTCTACATGCTGCATCAATCTGTACACCAACTGCCCCATCCTCTGACCTATCACTTGGGTTCCCATCCCCTGCCAAACTAGTTTAAACCCTCCACAACAGCTCCAGCAAGCCTGCCACAAGGATATTGGTCCCCCTCCAGTTCAGGTGTAAACCATCCCTTTTGTACAGGTCATACCTTCCCCAGAAGAGATCCCAATGATCCACAAATCTGAAACCCTGCCCCCTGCACTAATTTCTCAGCCACACATTAATCCACCAAATCAACCTATTCTTACCCTCACTGGCATGTGTCACAGGCAGCAATCTAGAGATTACTAGCCTTGAGGTCCTGCTTTTCAGCTTTCTACCTAGTTCCCCATATTCACTTTTCAGGACCTCATCCTTTTTCCTATCTACATCGTTGGTACCAATGTGTGCCATCACTTCTGGCTGCTCACCCTCCCCCTTTAGAATGCTGTGGACCCGATCTGAGACGTCCCTGACCCTGGCACCTGGGAGGCAACATACCTTCCGGGAGTCTCTTCCACATCCACAGAATCTCCTGTCTGCTCCCCTAACTATAGAGTCCCCAACCACTATTGCTCTTCTCTTTTCCCCCATTCCCTTGTGAGCCACAGAGCCAGACTCAGTGCCAGCGACCTGACCGCTGTGGCTTTCCCCTGGTAGGTCATCCCCCCCACCCCCCCCCAACAGTATCTAAAGCGGTATACCTGTTATTGAGGGGAACGGCCACAGGTGTACTCTGCACTATCTGCCTATTCCCTTCCCCTCTCCTGACAGTCACCTAGCTACCTGCCTCCTGCAACTTAGGTGTGGCTACCCCCCCGTAGCTTTTACGCAAAAAGTGCTGGAGGAACTCAGCAGGTCAGGCAGCATCCACGGAGGGAAAAAAACAGTCAACGTTTCGGGCCGAGACCCTTCATCCGGACTGGAAATGAAGAGGGCAGAAGCCAGAATAAGAAGGTGGGGGGAGGGGGAGGAGTACACACAGGCAGGTGACAGGTGAGTTCAGGTGATAGATCAAGAGATGAAGAGTCTTGGCCCAAAATGTCGATTGTTTATTTCCCTCCATAGGTGCTGCCTGACCTGCTGAGTTCCTCCAGCACTTTTTGTGTATTGCTCCGGATTCCAGCATCTGCAGAATTTCTTGTGTCTCCCTGTAGCTTTTATCTTATCACCTCCTCATTCTCGCGTATAAGCCGAAGGTCATCCAGCTGCAGCTCAAGTTCCCTAACACAGTCTGTAAGGAGCTGCAGCTGGATGCACTTCCTGCAGATGTAGCTATCAGGGAGACTTGAGATCTCCCAGATCTCCCACATCTGGCAGGAAGAGCAGACTATTGACCCTGGATCCATTGTCACTACTTTAGGCATAGAGACTTTAGGCATAGAGACTTGGAACTTCTCGTTCCAAGTCACAGCCCTCTCTACCTGGAAAAGAACTGGGTCCAGACACTCACCTCTTTATACGGCTCCCACTTCTTGCACCAAGAATCCCGCTTCTCGCTCCAAGTCACGGCCCTCGCTACCTGGAAAAGCATGTTTGACCAATTTATTAGAATTCTTTGAAAAAGCAACATGTGCTGCACATAAAGGGGAATTAGTGGATATATTATACTTAGATTTCTTGAATCTATTTGATAAAGTCAAAGGTTATTGCAAAAGATAAAAACTCATAGTGCAGGAAGTAACCTATTGCTGTGGATAGAAGAGTAGGCATAAATGAGTCTTAGTCTGGTTGGCAAGACATAATAAGTGGTGTACAACAGGATCTGTACCGAGGCTTTAACTTTTCATGAAAATTGCATGGATGAAGGCACCAAAAGTGCAATTGCTAAAAATACTGACAACACCAAACTAGGTAGGACATAAGGAGGTTACATGAGTGGGCAAAGAACTGCCACATGGATTACAATGTGGGAAGATGTGGAATTGTCTGTTTTGGCAGAAGAAACAAAAATATCTAAATGGTGAGAGATTGCAGAGCTCTGAGATGTAGAGGGACCTGGGTGTCCAAGTGCATGAAATGCAATGTAGATACTGCAAGTGATCAGGAAAGCTAATAGAATGTTAATGTTTTTTTGCTAGGGGAATTGAATGCTGAAGTATGAGGTTATGCTTCAGTTATGTCGAGTATAGGCAAGGCCACATCTGAGCACAAAATTGGTCTTCTTAATTGAGAAGAATGTTAATGCATTGAAAGCAGTTTGGGGAAGTTCTAACACATGGAATGAGTGCTTTGTAGGATGAAGAATGATTGGATGGACTACACTTGTATCTGCTGGAACATAAAAGAGTGAGAGGGATCTGATTAAAACATAACATCCTGGGGATCTTAACAGGGTGAATTTGGAGAGGAATATTTCCTTTCCTCAATATTGCCAGAGATTGCCTTAGTGCAAGGGGCTTAGATGGGGTGGAGTTTGATGATATCATCCAAGAAAGTTTTTTGAGACGATATGTAGATAGTCCAAATTGAGACAGGGCAGCACTCGGGCTTAATTTAGGAAATGAAACTGGACAGGTAGTGGGAGTGGTGAGGGAACAGTTTGAGAACAGTGACCATCATTCCCTCAGTTTCAAGGTAATTATGGAAAGGGATAAGGTTGGTCCTCCAGTTAAGGTCCTGGTGAAAATATATTGGGAGCAGTTGCTAGTGGGCAAAATGACATCTGACAAGTGGGAGTCTTTTAAAAGACAGCTAGGATGAGTTCAAGGCAAGCATGTCCCAGTAAGGATGACAAGCAAAGATGGCAAGATTAAAGGACCATGGATGACAAGGAAATTAAAGGTTTGATCAGGAAAAAATGTAAGCATATGACAAAGATAGACAACTAGAATCAAGTGAGTTTTTTGCATAACATAGAGGGTATAGGAGAGAACTTAAGAAAAGAATTAAGAGGGCAAAGAGGGGCCATGAAATATCCTTGGCAATTAAGAATAAGGAGAATCCCAGTGCATTCTATAAGTGTATCAGGATCAAGAGGGTAGCCAGGAAAAGAGCAAGTCCCCTTGGAGTCCCCAAAGGAGAAATCTATGTGTGGACCCAGAGGATGTGGGCAAGGTACTTCTCATCTGTATTCACCAAGGAGAAAGATGTGGAAGATAGTGAGATCAGAGAGTGGCATGTTGATAGTCTAGAGCATATCAGTATTAAAAAGAGGGTGGTGTTAGATGTCACGGAATGCATAAGGGTTGATAAATCCCAAGGGCCAGATGAGATCTATCCCAGTATGCTATGGGAAGCAAGGGAGGAGATAGCTGGGGTCCTGGTGGAGATTTTTACAACTTCATTAGCCAAGGGTGAGGTACCAGAAGACTGGAAGATAGTTAATGTTGTTCCTTTAATTAAGAAGAGCAGCAGGGATAGGTCAAGTAACTCCAGGCCCGTAAGCCTTACTTTAATGGTAGGGAAACTATTAGAGAAAATTATAAGGGATAAGATTTATGTATGTTTGGCAAGGCAGGGACTGATCAGGGATAGTCAGCATGGTTTTCTGTGAAAGAAATCCCGTCTCACTAATCTGATTGAATTGTAAGGATATAACTGAGAAGATTGATGAAAGCAGGATGGTAGACGTTGTCTATATGGACTCTAGTAAGGCACTTGACAAGGCCCACATGGTAGGCTGCTCCATAAGGTTAAGACACAAGGGATCCAAGGCGAGCTGGCTAATTGCTCCAAAATTGGCTTGATAATATGAGGCAGAGAGTGATGGAAGAAGGATGTTTTTCTGGCTGGAACTCTGTGACATGGTGTACCACAGGGATCAGTGTTGAGGCCTTTGTTGTTTGTGATATATATTAGCAACTTGCATGTGAGTGTGGGAGGAATGATTAGTGAGTTTGCAAATGACATGAAAATTGGTGGTATTAAGGAAGCTGAGGAAGGTTGCCTAAGGCTACAGTAGGTTATAGCTCAAATGGAAAGTTGGGTGGAGCACTGGCAAATGGTACTTATTCCCAATGAATGCAAAGCAATGCATTTTGAGAAGTCAGGTAGGGGTAGGGTATATGCAGTAAATAGTAACGCACGGAGGAACATTGATGAATCCAGGGACCTTGGCGATCAAGTCCATAGTTCCCTGAAAGTGTCAACACAGGTAAATAGGATAGTGAAGAAGGCATAGGGCATGCTTTCCTTCATAGATCAGGGCACAGAATATAAAAGTTGAGAGGTCAGTTTGAATCTTTACAAAACACTGGTTAGAGTGCACTGGGAGTATCGTTTGTAGTTCTCGCTGCCGCACTATAGGAAGGATGTGGTTGCACTGGAGAGAGTGCAAGGGAGTGCAGGAATCCAGGATGTTTCTTGGATTGGAGGACTTAAGTTATAGAACATATAACAGAGAACAGGACAGCACAGGAACAGGCCCTTCGGCCCACAGTGTCTGTGCCAAACGTGATGCCAAATTAAACTACATCTCTTCTGCTTGCACGTGATCCATATCCCTCCATTCTCTGCAATATTCATGTGTCTAAAAGTCCCTTAAATGCCACCATTGTATCTACTTCCACCACTACCCCTGGCTGCCCATTCCAGGCACCTACCATTCTCTATGTAAAAAAAAACTTGCACCACCCATCTCCCTTAAATTTGTTCCCCCCCCCCCCCCCCACGTTAAATGCATGTCCTCTAGTATTTGACATTTCTACCCTGGGAAAAAGATTCTGACTGTCCACCCTATTTAGGCCTCCCATAATTTTATAAGTTTCTATCAGGTCTCCCTTTAGCATCTGCCACTCCAGAGAAAACAGCCCAAGTTTGTCCAACGTCTCCTTGTAACTTATATCCTTAATCCAGGCACCATCCTGGTAAACCTCTTCTGTACCCTCTCCAAAGCTTCCAGATCATTCCTGTTATGGGAAGAGATTGGATTGGCTGGGCTTGTTTTCCCTGGAGCAAGGAGTCTGAGGGGTGACCTGATAGAAGTATATAAAATTATAAGAAACAGCTACGGTAGATAGTCAGAATTTTTTTCGCTTGGTATCAAAAACAAAAGGACATAGGCTAAGGTGAGAGGAAGGAATTTTAAAGGGGATTTAAGGGGAAAGTTTTTCCCATAGTAGTTGATATCTGGAACTTGCTATCAGAGGAGGTGGTGAAATCAGATACACACTACATTTAGGAGACAAGGCATAGAAGGACACAGGTCTAATGCAGGTAAATGAGATGAGTGTGGATGGATAAAAATGTCAGCATGGATGAGGTGGGTTGAGGGTCCGTTTTCTATGCTATACATCTCTATGACTCATCTGTGGAGGGAGTAAAACTTGAGTCAGCATTTCATGACAATAAATATTCATTCAGATTCTGTCCACCCTGCTGTTTATTCTAGTATCTTCTGCTTTTATGTTGCACAAGCACTAACCTGTCCGCTGTTCTTCAAAATAGCCCCACTGCGTCTCCTACACTGCTCTGAGAGAACCTTGATTTGATAATTGCATCTGAGAAACAGTACCTGTGACAATGTAGCATTCTGTCAGTACAACACAGGGGGCTAACCTAAATTCTTGTATTTGAGTTTCTGGAGTGAGATTTGCGCTCAGAACCTTCTGACTCAGAGGCAGCCTTCTGCTAAGTAAGCCATGGCTACCCAAATGCAAAGTATCCATAACCATACAATCAGTGACGTCTTCAATGAGCAAGACTGTCTCTTAAAATGTGATTATGTTCAGAAATATGTCTTATGAGGATAGGTTGAGTGAGCTAGGGCTTTCCTCTTTGGAGCGAAGGAGGATGAGAGGTGACTTGGTAGAGGTGTACAAGATGATAAGAGGCATAGATCGAGTGGACAGTCAGAGACTTTTCCCAGGATGAAAATGGCTCACATGAGGGGGCGTAATTTTAAGGTGATTGGAGGAAGGTACGGGGGGGATGTCAGAGGCAAGTTTTTTACACAGAGAGTGGTGGGTACGTGGAACGCACTGCTGGCAGAGGTGGTGGAGGCAGATACATTAGGGACATTTAAGAGACTCTTAAACAGGCACATGAATGATAGAAAAATGGAGGTCTATGTGAGAGGGAATGGTTAGATAGATCTCAGACCAGGATAAAATGTTGGCACAACATCGTGGGCCGAAGGGCCTGTACTGTGCTGTAATGTTCTATGTTCATTTCTAAATAAAACATAGAACAGTACAGCACAGGAACAGGCACTTTGGCCCATGAAGTCTGTGCCGACTATGATGCCAATCCAAATTAATCCCATCTGCCTGCACGTGGTCTATATCCCTCCATCTCCTACCTGTCTAAGTGCCTCTTAAACGTTGCTATTGTATCTGCTTCCACCACTTCTCCTGGCAGGGCATTCCAGGCACTTACCACTCTTTGTGTTAAAAAACTTGCCTCATGAATCTCCTTTAAACTTTCCTCCCCTGACCCTAAACCTGTGTCCTCTGGTATTTGACATTTCCACCCTGGGGAAAAAGACTCTGTCTACTCTATCAATACCTCATAATTTTTTAACACTTCTATCAGATCACCCCTTAGCCTCTGATACTCCAGAGAAACCAATCCAAGCAGTTCTTCCGCAACTTTATCATATCTTCACTGTGTGATTCATTTTTGAATTATTCTGCCAAAGGTGTGACAGACATATAGTCAAAAATTTCATGAAAGTGTGTAGAAATATCTCATTCTCATAATGTCTTGAACTGAACTGGAACAGTACACAGCAAAATTGTCTTGGGAGTTCCCCACGTGGGCAGGAAGAAGCTGACATGGTGGAGGGAAAGTACTCAAGTACCTGGTATAATTACTTATATATAGAGAGAAATTGTAACACTTAGCCACAGAAAACATGGGTTTCCTCCATTGCTAGCCCTCATGGCAAGTTCCTAATTCCACAGGATGAGAAAGTGAAGAATGACCTATTTTCATGTACCACCAAAGTGCCAAATAAAGAGCAGTTCAAGAAAGAAGGAATTTATATTCATGTTTCATCTCATCTCATTTCAGGATTCCCCAAAGTACTTCTTTTAAAAAAATGACGTTTTTGTTCTTTAAATTACTGTCTCTGTTGCTGTAGAGGGACGCTAAACTTCGATTTTTGGACACAGCAAACTCCCCCAAATAACTTATGGACATCAGTTTATTTTTGGTGAAGGTATAGTTGATGGACCAATATTGACCAGAGAAAAATGCACCACTGGCAATTCAGCAGTCCCTTCCATAACATTGCACATACTGAGGTACCAGTCTAGATGATATGCTCAAATGTGTAGTGAAATAAAAACCCGTGGCTCACAGTGTTTTGTCAAGAGATCCTGATAAAAGTTCACTGACCTGAAAACATTACTTGCCATGTTTCTCTCTGGTGAGATGCCTTCTGGCCAGTTGAGTGCTTCCTATATTTTCTGATCTTAGCAATTTTTGTAAGTGGTTTGCAAAAGAGTTATAACAGTTACTACATCTTTATTGGCTGCTTATTGTTTTCCATTTGCTAAAACCTACAGGGTGTTATGAGTGATAATTCAATTCAGTGTCTCATTGCAGAAGTGAGAAGTGTATACTCACCTTCTTGGGTAATTAGTTAAAATAAAAAGATATATTTGCCCTCCTTTTTTGCAGCCTTTCTTTATTGCTCTTTGATCTGCCTTCACTTCAGGTGCATATGTTGATTTTTAAACTACTTCCTCTCAACCGTAGCCAGGACACTGTGGTGTGGAGTTTGTTGTGAGTCCTGTGAGATCATTCACCTTAGATCCAAAAATGACAGATTGGAATATTTTCAGAATAGTGAGCAATTGGTAGCTCTTAATGATTATAGTATCCACAGGCACAAATCTTTAAAAAAATATTGGAGAAATATAAATCAGAAAGGCAAATGACTTTTATTTTCTCAAGGGTGTTGAATTCAAAAGTGAGGAAATATTGCTTTTCTATATTGAGCTTTGGTCAGATCCTAGCAAGGCTACAGAGAATCTTAGAAACTGTATATCGGTTCCACAAAAGCTTAAAAAAATCAGAGACATTACTTCACATCCTTCTACATCTGTTGTCCTGAACTGGATGCAGTACTCTACTTGTGGCCTACTCAGTCCATACCAGCCCTCCATACGTCAGTCACGTCAGTCCCATCTCATTCCCCGTCAATCTACAAGTTTATTTCCCTCGTGCCTATCCACTTTCCTTCAGAAATCATTGATCATCCCCACTTTCACAGGCAGTGAGTTCCTGATCTTTGCTACTTATTACATTTAAAAAGTATTTTCACATCTCCCATATCCCATGACCTTGTAGCTAAGATCCCTCATCCCCAAAATCATTCCTGTTTATCTTCTCTGTAACCTCTCAAGTACCTTCATACTCTTCTTGACAGTGGTTTCCGGAACTGGACGCTGTACTCTAGTTATGGCATAACCAGAGCTTTATAAATGTTGACTGTTGCATATATTTATGATCCTGACGTTACAGGAGCAATGTGATTGCACTGGAGAGGATTCAAATAAGATTTGCAAATATGTTGCTGGGACTGGAAAATTGTAATTATGAAGAAAGATTGGATAAACTGGGATTGTTTTCTTTGGAACAGAGAAGACTGAGAGAAGACCTAACTAAGATGTATAACATCATGAGGGGTCTAGATAGAGTAAATAAGAAAACAAGAGGTATAGATTTCAAGTAATTGATATAAGGATTAGAGGGGAAATGAGGAAAATTCTTCTTACACAGAGTGTGGTAATGGTCTGGAACTCACTGTCTGCAAGGATGATAAAGACAGAAACACAAATCACACCTGGATGTATAATTGAAGAGCCATGAACTGCAGGATTACAGATCTGCTGCTGGAAGATGGGATAAGGCTGATTAGCTCTTTTCCATTTGCCGTGAACACAATGACTTCCTGTGTCATAAATTTTCCATGATTCTAATGTTCAGCATAATTTCTCTGCTTTTGCACTCAATACCTGTATCTGTGGAGCCCAAGATCTCATATGCTTTGCTAACTACTTTCTCAGTATGCCCTGCACCCTTCAAGGATCTATGCACTTGAACCTCCAAGTTCCCTCTGTTCCTGCACAGTCATTATAGCTGTGCCATTCAGTCTATATTGCCTCTTCCCATTACTTCTACCAAAGTGCATCACCAACACTTCTCCATTTTAAATTCCATCTACTGTAACTGACTGCCCATTCTGTGTCCTGTCGTAGTCAATTGTCATCATCCAGACTGTTTCTCACACCTCCACATTCGGTGTCATTAGTAAATCTTTATTCCAATATCCAAATCATTTCTATTTATGTCAAAAAAAGCATTGCTACTTGGATTGACCCTTCAGAAACACTACTATCTCCCACATCCTCCTCTGCAAAATTGCCATTTACCACATAAAGCAACTTTTTTTGTTCAAGCTGACCCTAACCCTCCTTTTCCATAAGTTTCAATTCAGTAAACTAATGATTTATGTGATATTTTGCCAAATGCTTTTTTAAAATCTGTATGAGCAACATCTATAACATTCCCTTTATTAACTCTTTACAGTATGGTTTCAGGCCTGCTGCACCATTCCTACAAAGCTTCAAGAGTTGGCAGCCGTGTGCCTGATTCCTGTCCCCTGTAACTGCTTCATTAATTTAACTACTTATCAGCCATTTGCAGGCCAAAATTGTCAACAGTGCTGCAATATGAAGACAGTTACAGTCTGTGATGCATAATTAATATAAAATTGATGATTTTAGTGACTTTTTATTTATTCATATTCATTGTGGAACCATATATTGCTGTGAAGCAGAGAAGTGTTATAAAATAAATTGTGCTGTATTTAACCCCCCCCAGAAACTACTGCAGAAATATTTCTTCAAAAGAGGGTGATACAGAAACTCCTTTTTTACAGTGCCAGGAAAGATTAGTACAGTCAGCAATGGCATTTTCTATATGACTCACACTATCACACCTTCAAACACAAAGAGCTTCACATACGCAAATTAAGAATTAATTTTACGACATATGAGAGATTTGGCAGCATAAAATGTCAATCAGTGTTTCTATATAGGTACAGTTTTAAGGTTTTGTTTATTAACATTTCTTGACAGTAATCATTATTATTTAGTTTGTAGAGAGGTGGATGATTCAAGGATTTCTGTATATTACTCATATGACTCATCATTTAATCACATAATTGAACAAAATATCAGGCAAGTTCTACAACAGGCTTTCAATCCAACCTGTCAGGTTATCAGAGTGATAATTAAACCCCTTCACTGCTGAAAGAGTCTACCTGCATGCAAGACTACCATGGGGATTCTTCAGGTGGTTCCCTCACTTCCTTTACAACCAGATCTTAATCTCCACTGCATGCATGCAATTCTCTTGAATTGTGACTAGCTGATGAACAGCCAAGACTACTGTTCCACAGCAAATGAATTCATTCAATTCCTTCTTTCTAGATTGGATTTTGAGTTTTTATTAATGCTTTGAGATCACATTCAAAAACTCAGTTTGTTTTTTTTTTCTGCAGAATATTGTTTCTCATTCATCCCCACTCTGTTTAGAGAATGGTAGGGTTTTCTCACCCTTCCATTCTCTTTATCTGTTCACACTTCCACTTGAATAGATTTATGCCTGGTGGATAAATCTGCCAAGCAACAAAGATGAAAGATAATTTTAGTTGCTTCCCATCTACTTTCAGCTTTTCCAGTTCTTGTTAATTTTGCTTAAGAAGAAAAAAATAGGAGTAATAATTGACCATTTAGCCCCCTCGTGCCTGATTTATTGTATAATATCATGGATTTTGCATGTTTCAATGAGATCACCTCTCATTTTAAAGTCAAGGGTGTCTTGTTCCATCTACTTAACCTCTCCTCATATAACAAATCTCCTATCCCAGGATTCAATCTAGTGAACCTCTATCAGAAATATATCCTTCCTTAGGTAGGAAGACCAGATTTGTTCATGTAATCCAGGTACAGCTTTATCAGGGCCCTGTATAATTAGAGGAAGGCACTTCCAATCTTGTATTCAAATCATCTTGCAATAAAGGCTAAGATTATCACTTGCCTTCATAACTGCTTGCTCAGTGATTTGTATGCAAGGACACCTAGGTTCTACTGAATACCAACACCTTTGAATAGCTCATCATTTAAAAATTACTCTGCAATTCCTTCATTTACAAATGTGGAGGACCTTACTTATTTCCACATCATATTTCATCTGCCTTGTATTTGCCCTTTCACATAGCCTGTCCATATCCTTTTGAAGTCTTATAGCCCACATTTCCACTCAGCTATGTATCGTCAGCAAACTTGGATATATTACACTTGATACTCTCAACCAAATCATTGATATAGGTTGTGAACACCAATCCCTGCGGCAGCTACGTAGTCACAGCCTCCAAACCCGAAAATGACCCTTTTATTCCTGATCTCAGTTTTCCTTCAATTACCCAATCCTCAATCAATGATAGTATATTACCCACAGTACCATACACTCCAGTTTTGTTTAATAATATCTAATGGCACCTTATCAAAGTTTACTGTTATCTATTCTGATAGTGATCATCTCAAAAATCTCTAATAACAAATTTGTCAAATATTATTTCCCTTTCATAAATCCAGGTCACTCTGCCAAACCCAATTCCCAACAACCATGTCCTTCATAATAGACTCCAATATTTTCCCTGTTATTGATGTCAGACTAACTAATCCATAGTTCCCTTTTATCTTTCTGCCTCCTTTCTTAAATAGGGAGTTTACACTTCCTATTTTCAAATCCCTGGAAATTTTGGTTCTATGGTTTTATTCTAGAATTGAAAGAATTTTGGAAGTTGATGACCAATCCATTCACTATCTTCTGACCTTCAACTCCCTGGGATGCAGATCATCAGGTCCTGGGGATTTATCACCTTTCGGTCCCATTAATTTTTTTCAATTCGAGGTGTTTATTGATGCTAATTCTTTTGAGCTCCTCATTCACTCTAGATCTATTGCTCTCCACTATTCCCAGGAGCACCCTTGTGCCTTTTTTCATGAAGTTAGATACAAATATTTGTTTAATATCTATGCCATTTTCTTACACCCCAATATAATTTTGCCTATTTCAGATTGTTAGAGACCCACATTAACTTTATCTAGTCTTTAGCTAGAAAGAAAGGTTATGTTTCAAATGCATATCTGTCATAGGTTTGTTTCTGATGTTTCGGTTTCTATCCTGATCCTACATGTTTGCCCCAAACTTTATTTACTTTATACAATATGAACTAAAAGCTATTTACAATCATTTTGCTTTCTGTTTTGCCCATTGTGATAATTCTAAAATCTGATTGGCTGCTTACTATGCTTCATGACTTCACTATTCCTGGACAGTCTACAGATGATGTCAGACTAAATCACATCAGAATGGGGACAGCACTTTTTTGCCACTAACCATAAATTGGCAGTCTGTGTTCAGATTAAGGCATGTTTGTAAATCAATTAATTTCTTGCACCCACAGCAGTATTTTAGTTATATCTAAAAGTATTTAATTTCATTCTAATTTAATCTACTTAGTAAAACTGGATCTCATCCCAAGCTGTTACGTTTGTTATTTTATACAACAAATACAAATCATGCAGTGAATCTGTTACAACGAAAAGTCATTGATTCAATCAGATAAAATTGTAAGTAAGAAATGGGTCCAATGCACTCTGACCATTATGACCTATTGTTGATTCTCATTCCAGCAGATTATGGCTGTTTATGATTCCTAATTCAGTTGCACTTGGCATTAATTTTGTATGTACTTCCTCTGAAACTTTTAATGCTACATTTTCCCCAAGTGATTTTTTTTTGGTTCCCTTCTCACATCATAATTACCTTCCCGAAATATTTTGATGAAAATTACATATTAAATATTGCACAGAAGTTTTTCAGGTACTGTTCTGAGAGATTGTGAAGATTTTTAAGTTAGTTCTTTGTTTGCAAAGGATTTTTAAACAATGCTACTTGATCACAGCAAAGAATAACACAAAGTCCAGCCTGTACTTTAATACAAACTAATGAAATTGTTCCATTCCCTCCTTCTTGAAGCAAAGTTTCAGTTGTGTTATGACTAAGAGAGGGACTGTCTTCTGCAGCATTAATAAGTTCAGTTCGGAAAGCTTACTCTTTCAGAACCTCAAAAACAAAATATTTCTGAATGATGTTTATCTCTAATTTTCTCCCATCTTCTAAAGATGAAAATTCCACATGTGTTACCTTGTCCAAGTAATCATTTTGTATTTATCAGTCAAGTGAAGTATGAATACAGGAGGAGTATTTACAGTTGAGCTAAACCTGTTTTCATCTGACATCTTCATGCATCCTTTTTCCAACAAAGCAAAATCACTGGATTATGGTTACCAGTGGTGGCACCCTGGAAGTTTTTCAACTCTATAGCCTATAAAGGATTTATATTACTATTATTTTCTATAGCTATTTATTTTCTGGCTACCTGTAAAAAATCTTCTATAATATTTGATGATATCATATTTTTGTTTATCACATTCTTTACATTTTTATGATATTATTTGTTTTTCTTTATCCAGAAAATTGGCTTGCTGAATAAACAGTAACAATGTCAACGAACAACATAGCTCAGGCAAGGAAAATGGTGGAACAGTTGAGGATTGAAGCTGGTATTGAAAGAATCAAGGTGAGATTATGAAAGTACCTTTTACTCTAGTTGTCACATTTTTGCTTTTCCACACAAGAAAATTATTTTCTCTCAACCCAAAAGGCATATATACTTCTAAACTTTGAGGGAAAGACATTCTCTAAGGACTCTCTATGATAGTGTCCTATAGACAGCTGTTTGGTGATCTGCAGAAAATGGATCAGGATGTAAGACTACTAAATGTTGGTGTTCAGAGAGATCTGAGTGTTCTTGGACAAGAAAGATAAAATAGCACGAAGATACAGTGTGTAATTAATGAATTAAATGTTGGCCTTTGTTAAAAGAATTGGAACACGAGTAAGGAAGCCGTGCAAGGCTTTGGTGAGACAACACCTGGCATGCTGCTTAATTTTGGTATGCATATGTAAGGATGCTTTAGAGGCACTGTAGCAAAGCTCAATAAATTTCTTTATTTTTCAGGATCTAAACACTCCTCGCAAAGCCAACATTTGTTGCTCACTCTAATTACCCTTGACAAGGTGGTGGTGAGCTGCCTTCTTGAACCACAATGCAATCCATCTGGTGAAGGTATTCCCACAGTACTGATAGGCAGAGAGTTCCAGGATTTAAACCCAAAAGCAATGAAGGGACAGTGATAGATTTCCAAGTAAGGAAGGTGTGTGACTTGAAGGGGTCCCTCCAGGCACTATTGTTCCCATGCACCTGTTCCCACATGCTTCTTGCTCCACAAATAAAGGTGACAGGCTTATCAGAGTAGTTTAGGTGAGTAACTCAATGCATTTTGTTGATGCATTTTGTCTGTACTGGAGGAAATCGATTCCTGGAGTGAAGAGTTTGTCTTCTGTAGAAAGATTGTGCAGAATGGACCAATACATTTTGATATTTAAAATAATGAGAGGTAGTTTCATTCAAACACATAAGAAAAAGCATGACAGGGTGCAGTGAGAATATTTTCATCTGGTGGGGAAGTGTAAAAATTGGGGGCATAATCTCAGGGTGAGAGGTCAGATTAAGACGGACATGAGGAGGATTTTTTTCTCTCAGATGGTTGTGAGTCTTTGGATTTTATCTACCCCAGAGAGCTGTGGATACTGAATTATTAAGTATATTCAAAGCTGAGTTAGACAAATTCTTGAACTAGAAGGGAATCAGGAGGTAATGAATGTCAAGTGGAAGTTGCAGTTGTGGCCAAGTTTATTTCAGCCATGATTTTATAAAATAGCAGAACAGGCTACACGGTGCATGGCCTACTGCTCTTACACCCACACAATCCAGATTTGTTGAAGAAATTTAGTAAGAAAAAATGTAAGAACAACTTCATCATTAAACACATTTGAGTATAATTACAAGAGACAACAGACTGCAAGGTAAGGTGATTTCCAAATAATAACTTGCAGTAAACAGGTGCCATAATTTACTGCTAGTTTGTAAAGTTAAAGAAACATTCTGTTACTATGGTCTCATTAATTATTCCAGAATTTTGTTTTAACTGTGCACACATTAGGGTGACACTAAATTAGCAATTCATGTTTTGCAGTGTTAGATTCCTTCAAACAAATTATTAAAAGCATTTAATGTGAAAGTATGAGATTCAGGTGAAGAAATGAGTTCTATCTTATAAGAAAGTGTAAATGCAAAGCATAGAACTGCAGTTGGTGGAAATCAGAAACAAAATATGTGGAATGCTCGGCAGTTCCATCTCTATTGTGGAGAGAGCACAAAATATCATCTGGCATGCTGTCTTGAAGACTGTTGTGATATATCTAAAATTTGTGGTAAAGCTGCAGCAAACTGCATCCTGCCATTCGGAGGTTTTATCATACTGTTGCACTTGCTTTAACAAGAAGTGACCTTGTGATTACTCGTCATTGACATTTTTCCTGCGCAGCATCCAAAGTTATCAGAATTCACTATAATCTCCCATCTGTGCTGCATGCTTTTTGATCACGCAACAAAAATGCTGGAATTTCTACAAACAGACTTATATACATTTGGACATTTATAAATCAATTAAGTGATATAAAGTATCAATCTGAAATATTGCATCCATATGCCCATCATACCTATAGGTGCAAATGAAGATCCATACTTTGACCAACATTACAGTATGTATCGTTCTACAAATCTAAATGTTCATATGTGATTCCTGCATGCTGTTTTCTACACAGAAAAATAACTAGAGTTCACTAAGAGTGAACTGCATGGTGTTTGTAGACATATGATATGACACCTGCAGATGGCATGCACTATGCCTTGCTTCCACTCCAGTTCTGTGGGTTCTGAGGTGGTAGATGAGGCCGATGTGGAACCTGCAGACTGTGATACAGGTGGGACAGAAGGTGATTGATGGGGTGGTAGAGTGGGTGGTTTGGCAGGTGTTGGGAGCTCTTTCTGCCAATAACACTGACATCTGGGTGCTCCTAACGAATAGACTCAAGGTTCTCAATGCAAACCTGAATGGTCTTCTTCCATGTTGCGTCAGGAATTTCTTCAAGCTGGTAGGGATAATATGGTCTTTCAAGGAGCCTTGACACTGCACAGAGCTGTTGATAAAGCAGTTATGTCCTAGGAGAGAAGAGTTTTGCTTGGAACACCAATTTGAACCACTCTGCACCATCTTTAGAAGCAATTGTAAATGTTGAATACCTGAGTATTTGCAAATAACACAAGTTATAAATCAGGTAATATTGTGCTCCTTGGATTTAATTTTACAGCCTTTTTGTAAAACTTATTCAGTCAAAGATCTTAAAGGATGTCCTTGACACGAGAATGCAAGGCCACGTCCTTAAGTCTGAGAGTTGTGGAAGATGGAATATGCTGAGTTTTCTTAATCAGGCAGGGCTGTTTCAGATCACCTGAATCCTACACATAACTCGAGGAAAAGGGTTGGGCAGAGCTCACCCGATACAAGTGAATCCACCTGATTTACCACCTATCAATCTAAAAGGAAAAAAGGTCGGATAGGATCCAATACAGGATCCCTGGCCACTATGTACAGTGCCAAGGTAATCCAATACATCCAGGCATACAAATAAACAAACTACCTTATTTTACCAGGATTTTTATTTGACTGGCTGTGATAGGTAATAAGGAATTGCAAATGCTGACTGTTACGAATTTTTCAAGTGATATTTTTCCCTCCACCCACCAATGTCCTGAGCATTTTCTTTCCTGGAGGAGGCAATGCCTTCCTGATTTACTGTGTTATAGGTACCCTCCATTCCTTCTCTACTTATTCAATTTTCTATTGTTTATTTGTGAACCTTGACAGTGCATTTTAATGTCCATGCCAGAAATTAATTTTACTCCCATGAGTGTGCAGGGAAAGGTTTCTGACAGAGATATAATAACACGGTAACCAGGGAAACAAGCCCAAAAATACACCATGCATGTTACCATGGATCCAGTTGTCTTTATTCATATTCATTTGTCAAATCTTTTTTAAAAAACTTAATCACTAGAAATATGTAATTATTTATGGTTCTACCATGACTTTCTGTTTTTTTTTTCATCTTGAAGTGTCCTGGAGAGGAATTTTCTCAGATATAAAATGTTAAATCTCCTTTCTGTTTGTCTCTGCTTTTACAGAGAAAATATTTATGGTTACAGCAGAGGCATTGAGCAGAGTGGAGGTCAGTGTCATTAAGGAGGCTACACCATGAGACTTCTTGCTACCCTTCTTGCTTGTTTTTTACATCTTATATGCACATTTTTCATCTTCAGTATTTTACAGAAGATAATACTTCTCCTGCACTGACATACCTACTTAAAATGTTACTAGTTAGATCATGGTAAATTTCACATTGCTTTGAGCATTTTAGTTTCCTATTTCAAGCTGTTTAAATCCTGAATCATTTTACCACACTATGTTTCTCTGACAATTTTTGCACCAAAAGTATTGTTGAGATCTTCCAATCTCCTCACAGTGTAAAATAACACATATTAGAATTATTGCTTTAAGTAGGCATTCGCTGCATTTGTACATGGAGTAAAACATTCAATGAAGTGAGGCCTTCTCCGTGGGCAAATCTTGCTGGAGCATCTCACATGTGTGATTTATATACGAAATCTCCATATGTGTTTTGTCAGAGCTGTTGTAATGCAGCCATTGTATTAAAATACTATTCCCAAATTTTCCAACCTATTAAGCTGAGCGGGCTTGATGATGACAAACACAGCTCAATGTTAACCTTGCTATTTAAAGGTACATTTCAACTATGACATTTGATGGATTCTAGAGTTGACTGCACAATATGTAGTCAAAAAATGAACTGAAGATATGTCCATATTTCCCCATGATTCAGTAGCTCCTTTTCTGAATGTCATGCTTTGTACTGAAAGAGTCCACAGGGAAATTGTATTCTATGGCAGTGGTGGAGAAAGGCAGTAGCATCACAAAGTTGTGTGGTTGGAGGTAGTTGCAGAAATGGACATCAAGTGTTTGGTTCCCATAACTAAATTCAGCCTCACAAATAGTTATATGACCTTAACAGATCAAGAGAAATGAGCAAGGTGGCACATTCAGTTTTGTCTTGATATGTATTATTCCAAAACTTCAAGTTGTGTTCTTAAGTCCACTACTACTCATCACTGTATATCCTATCGTACATTGCAGATGCACACATTCTTTTATTTATATGCTTTCTTAATCCGCATCTGCACAGCCACACCATTCAAGCTCATCACAATGGAATGTCATGTCTTAGTGAAGTATTCTCCATCAAACTATTCAACACTCTACATGCTCTCACTCAAAGGTTCATCTGCAGGAAAAAGAAAAAGGGTACTAGATCGGGGACCCTCCAGCCATTGAAAAACTCACTTCAACATTCTGTGTAGCCCTGGAAGTAATCAACATGACAAACGCTTGGCCATCAGAGATAGTGAAGAAGAGGGTCTCTCAGCTACCTGGTGACAGAATTCTGTTTCATTCAGGTACTTTGCATTCAATGCTTGCTTTACCAGATGAAGCTAATAGTGAGTGAAAAGTGACATGTGCAAGTTGATAATCTTAAATGTTCTTACTTGTACAGTTTTAATTCATGTCTTCAGTCATCCACTGTTTTCAGCCATTCTGCAAGACATGAACCAAAACAACAATGATGCAAAGAAGGCCTTTCACTCTGATAGAGCACCATCACAAGACTCATGTCCACCATAAACTTTGGTGGATGTGATTTGGTCCAAAGGCCCTGTTTTCATGCTGTAGGTTATGACTCCATGACACCACAATTGAATATGCCCTGAAGAGGAAGACCAACAGTGGAGAAACCCCGTCAGAGCGCTCATGAATGCCTTAGCTCTGTAGGTTGCAGATATTGTATCTTGAGGGCTATACTTTAATCAGGATAGTTCTGGAGCAGCATTATAATTGTACTGTGCATGCTTACAGAAGGTCGGAGGAGACCTTGAGTGACATGATGTTGCAGATCCTTATGCTGATGTTTTCATCCATGGAAAGCTTTCTTACCTGAATGGAGAATCAAATCCAACAATCATCCAAATACATAGGGCCTACCACTTACTTGTGCAGGGATATGCACACCTTAGAGTACCGAAACATGGAGTGATATCAAGCTGTGGGGTTATGCAAGATATGTATGGATGTTTACTGGAATGATATTGGTGAAAGGTTGGATGGAAGGAAAGAAGGTTTGGCATCTTAATAGCAGATGAGCATTTTTTTGCAGGCTGGCAGTGGGGAAATTCAAAAATTCTCAGGCCAGAATGTGCACTGCTCTGCTATTGCATGCATCTTCTCATGCTTTCATCGCTTGCTGCTGCAGAATATTGTGCAGAGTGCAGCAGACCCATCATGATTCTGGAGATGATGCTCATGAGTTTGGACGGCATTTCCACACGAAACGAGGTATTCAAAGTTTATCTTTGGCATGTGGATGGCTTACTCAATGAGATTTTGTATTAGCAGTTTACTTTGTTTAGATTCCACAAGAATTAAATCAGATTTTGTCTTAAGGAAGTAATGTTGGTCTCCCAACCTGTAAGTCTGCTGGGATTTGTGAATAAATTACAGAGGATGAAGGCATCATGGAGTTGTCCAGGGATCCTTCCAGTTTGATGAACTAAATCATCTGGGAATGCCTTGATGGCTACAAGCGTTCAGTGTCCTCAATGCTAGAACAGTTGACGTAATTGAGAAACAATTACCTATCTGTCAGAGACTGACTGAGATTCTGTAAATATCCTCATTTAAGGCCTGGAAAGATTTTGAAGCAAAGAAGTTGAGGGTTGTGGTGTCTTTGTCAACTATCAGAAAAGCATGACTGCAAAGTCTGGCATGTAACAGCTCTTGTTCCACTAACCTGCAAATATCTGCCATTATTTCCAGGTACTTGAGAATCCCTGGACACTGACTTTCAGATGTGTCAAGGAAAATTCCCCTCTGTATGTATATGACAAGTGGCTGGTTCCCCCAACAAGCTCTAACTCTCTTCTTTGCAACTGCAGGTGAGGAGCAGCCTAATGCTGTTCCTGAGGCTCATGTTGTTCTTCATTGTGGTTCCCCTCTGGATTTCATTGCATTGCAGCATAAGCAAGACCCGTGGTGATCCATCCACGGAAAGCACAAACTACAGTTAACAATTGGCACCTCAAAGTTTGAAGGATGAGTAGCAAAGTTAACTTGTATTATAACGAAGCTCTCTCCAAAATTTGCTACACAATCTCTCAACACAGCTAATGTGACAATATAGAAACAGCAAATGCTGGAGATGTTTAGCAGGCCAGGCAGTATCCATGGAGAGAGGAACGGAATTCCAGGTTCACAAGCTATCATTACCTCTGTCGAGTCTCATGTTGAGTCTCATCCTCGTGTAAAAAAAATCATTTTTGTGAGATTATACTCTGAATATACAGTAGATTCAAAAACATCTATTTCTTTCTTTTTGAAGATATTTATCAGTAATTATCAGATATTCATTATCATGTGTTAGGAATGAGAGGAAATGGTTACTTTCTCAGAGTTCTGTTAACCTAGCTGAAGATTCCATAAAATAATCAGGAGATGGCTTTGATATGAACATGCACACACATCTGCAGTGGTATGTGAGCAGTTGAATGTGGATATCAACAGCTGATATCTATGGTTAAGCAAATTTTCATTGATAAAGATATGCATCATATTTTTGTGAGTCATTTGGAGGAAATTTGACAGGCTTTTTTTTAACAGTGTGTTGTGGAAGTTGTAGAAATATTTACCTCTTGATTAGCTTTGGTGTAGGAATCAGTTGTGTAGGGAAGGCAATAAAGGTGTCTGACCCACAATTTTTCTTCAACTCTTTCAAGTCATTTGCTGATTATTTTGTTCCATTCCTTAACCTTAGGCTACTTGGCAAGTGAACAAACTGTCCTTTACCTGATTGACTACTTCTGGCTTTCAATGAAACAGCTTTCTTGCTATTTCTATTATTTTTACAACTAATAAATTAAAGTGTTTGAATAAAATAGGAAAACCACATTGCTTTGGGAGGCATTTAATTTGTCTGCAGCGTTACTGAAAACACTGTCTAGGAAATTAACCTTTCATTTATAGAAGATCAACAAATGTCCAACAATTATTACACAGACTGAGAGGATTTATTTGCAGACATCAGAGAGCAGAACAGACAGAAAAGATCTTATCTCCTTTTAAAGGGGTGTCCAAATTGCTTTTGATTTTTAGAATATTCAAGTTTGTGCAATAAGGGGAAGTGATGCACTTTACTCTTTATCCATTATTTAGATTCAGAAGAGCAGAGATGTTTCTTGTGCTTTATCAATCCCATTGTGTTAACGGATGCTAGTGGGATTGGGGTGGGTGGAAAGGGAGATGCAACACTCTGTGTAAATCTACCAGAGACTTGAGCACAAAATACTTAATGAGCATTAATGTTATGCATATGCAGTATTAGTTCTTTGAATATAAGTGTGCAACTAGTGCTGATTATGCGCAACCTGTACAGCCAATTCCTCATGCACATCCATCTTCACATTGTAGACACACCATAGGAATCTAAATCTATAACCATTGGCTCCTAGGTAATATATGCTTGATGTCCAAACATTTCACAGCATTATGTAAACCAGTGGTGACATGTTAGGGTATTTTGAAGAAATTACTCATAGAATAGATAATGGCAAACCAGTTGATGTCACATATTTGGACTGCCACGAGGTTTTCCATAAAGTGCCACACGAGGGATTGTTAAGCCAAATTGAGTCTCAGTGACTTCAGGGCACACAGTATTTAGGTAACAATGACATGGATTGAGGATTGATCAATGAGCAGAAAATAGAGGGTAGGAATAAACTGTAAAATAGACTGAAAATAGAGGGTAGGAATAAATTGTTAAGGTAGGTTATTTTCAGATTGTGACTAATGGGGTTCTGCAAGGATCAGTACTAAGGCTTCAGCTGTTTAGGATATCCAATTTTCCTGAATTTACATCTGAGTGACCGTGCAGGCTTTGAGCAGGGTGCAGAGAAGCTTCAGAGGGGGATTGGACTGGTTAAACGAATGGGCAAACACAAGGCAAACGAAATGTAATATGGAAAAGTATGAGGTCATCCACCTTGATAGAAAAAGCAGAAAAATGTGGAATATTTTTAAATGATGAGAGATTGAAAGGTGTCAGTAATCAGAGAGGCCTGGGTGTCCTGGGTGTCCAATGGAAGTTTACATTGTAGGTCCAGCAAACAAATAGGAAGGCAAATGGTCCAGATGAAGGGTCTCGACTCGAAATGTCAACTGTCCATTCTCCTCCATAGGTGTGCCTGACCTGCTGAGTTCCTCCAGCATTTTGTGCGTCACTACAAGAGTAAAGAAGTCTTGCTTCAATTATATGGGGCACCGTGAGGCTGCATCTGAAATACTGTGTACAGGTCTCATCTCCCTAGCTCTGGCTGGATATATTTGCAATAGAAGAAGGACAGTAAAGCTAAACCAACTTGATTTCTGAGGTGGCAGGTTTGTCATTTCAGGAGTGATTAAGCAGACTGACCTATCGTCTCTTGAGTTCAGAGTAATGAGAAGTGATCTCATTGCAACAGGCAAAATTCTACGGGGCTTGACAGAATAGATGCAGGGATGATGCTGTCACATGCAGGAGAGTCTAGAACCAGGGCTCACAGCTTCGAATGACAGAGATGAGAAGAAATTTCTTCACCAAAAGCTCAGTGAATCTTTGGAATTCTCGACCCAAGAAGCACTGGAAGCTCTTACAAAGATAAGAATGTAGGAAGTAGGAGCAGGAATAGCCCATACAGCCCTTTAAACCTGCACTGCTATCCCTCAAGGTCAAGGCTGATTTCTACCTCAGTGCCATTTTCCAACACTATCCCCATAGCCTTTGACTCCCCACATACCCAGAAATCTATCCATCTCTGTTTTAAATGGACACAATAAGAGAGCTTCCAAAGCAGTCTGGGATAGAGAATTCCAAAGAATCATCTGTAAAGATATTTTTCATCTCAGTCCTAAACTAGCCTTTATTTTTGAACTATGCCTCTCAACGATGCTAGATTGCTTAGTCAGAGAAGCATCCTCCCTATCAAGTCCTGCAAGAATTTTGTACATTTTGATTAGATCTCCTCTCGTTCTACTAAACTCTAAAGAATATAGTCAGTCTTGTCAATCTCTCCTCATGTAGCAAACACAACATCTCTGGAATAAGTCTAGTGAATCTTACTGAATTCCCTCTTTGGCATCCTTTCTTAGGCAAGGAAATCAAAACTGGACACAATATTCCAGGTGCTGTCTCACCAAGGCCATATTCAATTGCTTAGTAGATTTTTGTTTAGCTATTAAGAGAATCAACTGTTGGGAGTGGGAAAGGAACACAGGAAAATTCAATATTTGCCCAGGTTTTTTTCTCCCTTTGTTCACCTTTTCCATCCCCCCTGCCCCCCCCCCCCGCCCCCAACCATTACCAAGACTCCTTGCCCTCCATCACTCATCTGCCCGTCACCCATCTGGATTTCTTCTCCCTTGGGGTTACCTTTCCTATCCCCTCCCCCTTCCCCATGTGGTTCCATCTGCCCAATACCCTCCTTTATCTGGTTCCACCTATCACTACCATCCTTTGTCTCAACACTCCCACTTCACCCTCCCCTACCTGGCTCTATCTGCCCACCATCCCCACTTAATCTGATTCCACCTATCACCTATCAGCCTCTGTCTCACCCCTCCTATATACTGGCTATCTTCCTCCCTCTGCACTCTCAATCCTGATGCAGGGTCGACCATCCTTTTGCCTCCACGGTTGCTGCTCAACCCTCTGAGTTTTTCCGGCAGTTTGTTTTATTGCTCCAGTACCATTTCACAATTTCCTGAGCAGAAACTTTTTATTTAGCAAATGTCCATCCATTCCACCAGCCTACCCATGTATAGTGTTCACTGTGCTTCCAGGTTTTGTAATTGCTCCCTGTACATCCAATTCAAAATCATCAAACATATCAGGAAAAGCAGTGATCCCAGCACTGATCATTGGGGGATGTCACTGTCTACCTTCCTCCAGTCCACAAAATGAGTATTCACCACAACATTTTTTTTCTGTCATGGAGCCAATTTCTCCACCCTTTGGTTCCAGCCAGCATGGCTCCTGCTGAGATGACAGATGTAATTAAATAATTTCCTTCTGTTATATATCCTTTTAAAGCTAACATTTTATCCAAATGCTTCTAGTACATTGGTAATTTCTTGTTTATTGGAGTTTCTTTGACATAAGACCTAATTGGCATCGGGGCAGGTTCATTAAAGAGTATTTGTGCAACATGTCACAATCCCAAACCCTTGGGAACTAATAAATGGACCACGCATAACTTACTTTGTAGGTTCAGCAATGGCTCAGCACCAAAAGGAAAATATCAGACATACAGTGGCATGCAAAAGTTTGGGCACCCCTGGTCAAAATTTCTGTTACTGTGAATAGCTAAACAAGTAAAAGATGACCTGATTTCCAAAAGGCATAAAGTTAAAGATGACACATTTCTTTAATATTTTAAGCAAGATTACTTTTTTATTTCCATCTTTTACAGTTTCAAAATAACAAAAAAGGAAAAGGGCCCGAAGCAAAAGTTTGGGCACCCTGCATGGTCAGTACTTAGTAACGCCCCCTTTGGCAAGTATCACAGCTTGTAAACGCTTTGTGTAGCCAGCTAAGAGTCTTTCAATTGTTGTTTGGGGGATTTCGCCCATTCTTCCTTGCAAAAGGCTTCTAGTTGTGTGAGATTCTTGGGCCGTCTTGCATGCACTGCTCTTTTGAGGTCTATCCACAGATTTTCAATGATGTTTAGGTCGGTGGACTGTGAGGGCCATGGCAAAACCTTCAGCTCATACCTCTTGAGGTAGTCCATTGTGGATTTTGAGGTGTGTTTAGGATCGTTATCCTGTTGTAGAAGCCATCCTCTTTTCATCTTCAGCTTTTTTACAGACAGTGTGATGTTTGCTTCCAGAATTTGCTGGTATTTAATTGAATTCATTCTTCCCTCTACCAGTGAAATGTTCCCCATGCCACTGGCTGCAACACAAGCCCAAAGCATGATCGATGCACCCCCGTGCTTAACAGTTGGAGAGGTGTTCTTTTCATGAAATTCTGCACCCTTTTTTCTCCAAACATACCTTTGCTCATTGCAGCCAAAAATTTCTAATTTGACTTCATCAGTCCACAGGACTTGTTTTCAAAATGCATCAGGCTTACTTACATGTTCCTTTGCAAACTTCTGACGCTGAATTTTGTGTTGAGGACGCAGGAAAGTTTGGAGAAAAAAGGGTGCAGAATTTCATGAAAAGAACACCTCTTCAACTGTTAAGCATGGGGGTGGATCGATCATGCTTTGGGCTTGTGTTGCAGCCGGTGACATGGGGAACGTTTCACTGGTAGAGGGAAGAATGAATTCAATTAAATACCAGCAAATTCTGGAAGCAAACATCACACCGTCTGTAAAAAAGCTAAAGGTGAAAAGAGAATGGCTTCTACAACAGGATAATAATCCTCAATACACCTCAAAATCCACAATGGACTACCTTTAGAGGCACAAGCCGAAGATTTTGCCATGGCCCTCACAGTCCCCCGACCTAAACATCATTGAAAATCTATGGATAGACCTCAAAAGAGCAGTGCATGCAAGACGGCCCAAGAACCTCACAGAACTAGAAGCCTTTTGCAAGGAAGAATGGGTGAAAATTCCCCAAACAACAGTTGAAAGACTCTTAGCTGGCTACACAAAGCGTTTACAAGCTGTGATACTTGCCAAAGGGGGTGTTACTAAGTACTGACCATGCAGGGTGCCCAAACTTTTGCTTCGGGCCCTTTTCCTTTTTTATTATTTTGAAACTGTAAAAGATGGAAATAAAAAAGTAATCTTGCTTTAAATATTAAAGAAATGTGTCATCTTTAACTTTATGCCTTTTGGAAATCAGGTCATCTATTACTCGCTTAGCTATTCACAGTAAAAGAAATTTTGACCAGGGGTGCCCAAACTTCTGCATGCCACTGTATCTGGTTCATTGGGGGCATCAAAGGAGAGGGAGGGCCAATGGTTGGGACTTCCCTCAGGTTGAATCAGAGGTCAGAGAGAGAATCAGGGAACAATCAAGGAATTAGGAATCACGGCCGGAGTTGGGAGCTGAGGAATGGATGTAAGGAAGTGATGGGGGTTGATTAAGGAGACAAGGTTCTGAGTCTAGAGGTGAATTGGAAGATAATTGCAGAGCTAGATTTGCAGGGTTACATTGGGGGCAATTGGTGAGTTGGCCTTTGCATTCTTCCTTAAGTCGGGATATCAGCTAGCACGGGATAGTGGAGGAATGTTGACGATGAAGATAGTGGAACCTATCTGAGTGGAATCCTCAGCCTGAGGCTTGGATCTACTCAGACAGAAGCATTATTAAAGCACATTAATTCTAAGAATGGCATGTGACAGGTTCATCTCAGAATGATGCGATCTCATTTCCTGGGCAATGTACAAAAGGAGATTTCATAGAGAATTAGATCATTCCATGCACAGTTGACACAGAAAACACATCATCGGCACAATTCGCAACCAAAAATATCTTGTCGTATTTCCAACAGGTCACGATTTGCCCTGGAAATTGTTGCAATTGCATTCCAGTACAGAAATAACTGATTTTCACGTACATAGCACTGAAAAAAAGGCATGCAGATATGTAGCCCATCGTGCTTCACTACTCTGTCAGATTTAATTCATTATGCTTTCTTTCTATTTCCCTTCTGACGATCCCTTGTGTCTTTTTCTTTTTATATTTATTGCAATAAACCTCGTCACAGTCGCCCTGTGAGATCTGTAGAGATAACTTTTTGCTTTATTTTACTATATTTCCTTATGACGTAGAAGGAAGCCACTTCAGCCCATTGCACCTATGCCAGTTCACAAGCAATTCTATTCCCCACAAATTTACTCTGATACCTATTTTCACCACATTCCCATGAACTCCCCCCAGATCCTATCATTCACCTACACACTGCAAGCAATTTACAGTGGCCAATTAAACTACCAAAGCACATGTCTTTGTAGCATGGGTGGAAAGCTGAGCACCTGGTGGAAACTCACACAGTCACAGCAAGAAGTTGCAAGCTCCACACTGACCACACCAGAGGTCAGGATTGAACCCAGGTCACCAGAGCTGTGAAGCGGCAGCTCTACTGGCTGCACCACTGTGCCACCCATTTTGCACTTGATTAATTGGTTATTCAACTATAGGTCACTTGCCATGATGGAGCACTAAACATGGTGTGTAGTTTCTATGGATTCATTAACCTGCCTCAAAAATACATTCATTTGAAATCACCAAAATGAATTTTGGAGGCTGATTCGACTATACAGTCAACTCATTATACCTTCCTATGGGGAAAGATTGATTAAAAAACTTATTCTCTGAGAGCTTTTCTTTCCCCCTCTATTTTTTATATAAACATTAGATTTGCAACCTGTTAATTTGTCCCACAGCTTCTAATAAAAATGTGTCAATGAGACATAAAATAAAAAGTTAATGACAAGATGAAGCAAGAACAGCTCATGCAGAGGAAAAGGAAGAGATGTTCAGAAAAATGACCATCGAGCTATTGATCAGATCTGGTACAGTCAGCTTAGGTTCAGAGTATTACCAGAGCATTGAGAGAACTGAACATTACAGAGTCATCAGCATATTGCACAGGTGATGCTGCTGTTGCCAGCTATTTCTTACTACAGAAGGAGATTAGTTTTAATGCCAATTAGCATCTAGGTGGCATTCTGCTTGATATTTGAAGATGCATGTGGCCTAAGGGACCTGCCCCCAGCAAAGCACTGATAAGAACACAAAATGTCAGTGAGGAAAATATTGGTCCTTCTAGCTCTCTGACATAATGCCTTTGTGCATCACAGTAAATGTATAGTGGGCATCAGCCATGACTCAGAGGCGGAACTCAACCCTCCATCAATTCAGTTCCCATTCCAGAGACTTGAGCATGGAATTAGGACCAGCATTCCATGCAGTAGAGATAGATTGCAGATGAGGTGTCCCCCATCAGGGATTCATTAAACCCCATCTGATATTCCAAATAGACAACAAATTTCTGATGACATTACTTTGAAGACAAATTGGGAAGGTCTCTCCTATGCTCTGGCCAAAGTTTATCCCTCAACCAAATTCATTTAAAACTAAGATTGGTTATCATCATTTTGTGGCTCCTGTATGTGTTCAGGTTGGCTGCTGTGGTTCCCACATTATAGAAATACACTCAGGGCCTTTGGAATGACCAAAGGTGCAAGATAAATACATGTCTATATTTTATTTTCATATGCACTCCACTTCCAGAAAGTTACATAACCCAGGAAAGCTGAAAATATACCGCTAAAAGCCCAGAGCATTTATGAGAAAAAGAAAATCTCTCAACTTCTTCTTTGATCCTCGAGGTGATAGAAGTGTATTCAGGAAACCACGCCTGCCATGATTAATGATATATGGGGCTTTCCTCTTGTAGGAAATTATCTCAATTTCAGTCAGCAATAAGTGCAGCTGTTGCTTGAAGAAATTCAGCAATTCTATAAACACCAAAAAGACAGCAATATTTTCATTAGATCCACTCTTCTGTGGGAAGAGAGCAACATGATATCTAGTTCCTGCCAAATGTAATGAATAACTTGAGATTGTGATGCTTCCAAATCTATTCAGTTGGAAAAAAAGCTGAACAGACACAGTCTGTTTCCTTCATCATCCTGTAAACCTCAGTCAAATCACGACTAAAGCGTCACTCTAGTGAAGGGTCATTTAGCTGAAACTCTGTTTTCTCTCCATGGATGCTGCCTGATTTGCTGAGTATCACAAGTATTTTCTGTTCTTATTTCACTATAAGACAGTACTTATCGAAAATGTAGAGCCCCCAATCTTTGAGTCCATCTTGATAACTGAAATGCTTCAGTGGAAAGTCATGTGACAGTCCCTTCTCTTCACTTTTTCCAAAGTTTCAATATCATCATAAGGTTCTGATAGTAACTGAAGTCTAACCAAGAACTTACAGAAGAATAAAATGCTTGACATCAAATAGTATGTTCACATAGACCATTTGAAAAAGCCACTATTAATATCCATCCATGAATTGCCTAAGACTGACTTTAATTTAGCTTCTTAGTGGCACATGCCATAGTCACAAAGCATTGGAACCAGCCTTTCAGCCTACTGAATCCCCACCAACCAACAATCAATCATTTACACTAATCCTACACTAATCCCATTTTATTTTCCCCATACACTCATCAATTCTCCCCAGATTCTATTCTTCGTCTACACATTAGGGGAAATTTACACTAACCAATTAACCTACCAACCTACTCCAAAGTTGAAGGATACAGGAGCACCTGGGTCAAACCCATGCGGTGACAGAGAGAACATACAAGCTCCAGACAGATGGCACTGGAATTCAGGATTGAATCTGGGTCACTGAAGCTGTGAGGCAGCAGCTCTGCTGGTTGTGCAAGTGTGGAACTGAAAATTCTAGTGTGCTCTAAAGGATGTGCCAGATGGCTATAACCGTGACTGCAGACTTAAGTAACACCTGAAAAGATTTGATCTCTCACTGATTCCCCCAGACCCAGGGTCTTGGCCAGGTCCAAGTGATCAGTGGGAGGAGAGGTGGGTGGCTAAAGGTCTGGTGGTCATAAAGCCCAATCAGGATTAAGGGTTTGAAACAGTGATCAAGTTGGTAGTCAGCGGAGGTGAATGGTGGCTGAAGATCAGGGCTTCCTGATGCGTCATGCAAGAAATTGCCATCTGACCCATGCGACCCACACCTGGAAGTTCCGTATCAAACTTTGTGGCCCTTGGGTAATCAGAGGGACAGTGGGGAGATAGGTCAGTCAAGGGGTATCAGGGGGCACTAGTGAGCAGAGGTTGTTGGTAAGATAGTTAGGTGGCAAGGGTTAGAACCTGGACCATTATGGGGGTGGGGGGTCTCATGGCCTTTGGGGATCGAGGTGTAGGAGGCTTGGGGGAGGAGAGCAGTGAAGGGGTTTGAACCAGTACTCTGGTTGGGGGCAGGGTACAAAAGACAAAGTATAGGGCTTACTTTAGTGTGCTCTTCATCCATTTCTGTGCTGCAAAGACCTGGTTATCGCAGTAATGCCCAACAATGGTCACTGCCAGTACAATTGGGTCTAACTTTCCCCAACAGCACTCCAAAGAGAGTGTCATGCAAGAAATTGCAACTTGGTTCACGTCCGATGCGGAATCCTCTACAAAAGCACACATGTAACCCACACCTGGAATTTCCATGTCAAATTTCAGGGGTAACACAGAACAACCTTGAAATAGTCATTATCAATAACTCCGTGGCAACTGAATTTTCAATTGCATGTCTCTGAAACCACCAGTGGTATCCAATCTGATTTCTAGACTTACAGCAGTGGTCTCCCCCACCCTCCACCACACATACCTCATAGAGAAAATTTCTGAAAGCCATTGTAGTATTTAAACACCAGGAAAAAAATAGAGCAAATTTTCAACATACTCAGAAATACATTTTGAATGTATGGAAGTTTCCAAACTGAATAGTAAATTTAACTGAATGCCATTTCAAGTTAAATCAATATAGCTAATCAAGCTAACACAAAGTAAAATTGTTAAAGGCAAGTTCAAAGTCCTTTTCTAATCTACAGATGTAGTACCAAAATCATTAACTTTTGGGGGAAAACAGATAAAAGATTCATGGAGGATTTAATTCTGCACTTGTTCTGTGAGCCAGTTTCAGGATAGTGAGATTGATGTTCTGGCACCTTGCTGTGTTCAATTTGAATCGTGTTTTCTCCCTGCATTACAGTAGAGACCACAATTTAAGGGTACTTGGATGGTAATGAACCACTTGAGATGTCTTAAATCTATGGAGGCTGCTGCATAAATACACCTTCTTCCCTCCAAATATTGTATGACAGGCAGAAAAAAATAATTAATTTATAAGCTGTTCAGAAGGGATAGGCAGAAAGAGAATCTCCCAACACAGATATCTTTGTTGCAACATTATAAGCTAATAAATGAAAGCCAGCATGGATTTGCTAAAGGCTATTTGGGTATGACAAACTCAATTGGATTCTTTGATGAAGTAATGGAGAAGGTTGATGAGGATAGTGTGGTTGCTATGTATATGTATTTTCAAAAGGCACTTGACAATACCACATAATAGACGTAAGTAAAATTACAGCTGACAAGCTTAAGAGGCTCATTGATTATGGGGATACAAAATTTTCTAAGGGGCAAAAAGCAAAGAGTAATGTTGACGGTTTTCTTTCACACTGAGGGAAAGTTTGCAGTGATGTTACCCAGGAGTCATTGTTAGGATCACTGCCTTTTCTAATATATATTAATGACTAGACAGGGATATACAGGACAGAATTTCAAAGTTTGCAGAATATGTGAAACTCAGAAACGTAACAAAAGGAAAAAAGGACAATAACAGCTTTCCCTGAGGCAAAGATAAACTCGTGAAATGTGCTGGCATTGCAGATGAAGACTTGTGTGGTGATACATTGATACATTCAGACAGGAAAAGTGGAGAGAGGCTTTATGTATTAAATGATACAGTTTTTATTGAGGTGCAAAATCATGGAAACCAATTGATGTTGTATGTGCAAAAACTTTGAATTAGTGAGGAGAATTGAGTAACCAGTTAAAAAGGCAAATAAGATCATTGGCTTTATTAAAAGGAGCATAAAATGCAAAAAACATACTGTCAGTATGGCGCATTGATTAAGTTTCAACAAAAGTATTGTGTTTAATTTTGTGTGCTACACTTAAGAGTGGATGTCAAGGCCTTAAAAAAGTGCAGAAAAGATTTGCTGGAAGGATTCCAGGAATGGAGACTTAAGTAATATGGAGCAACTGGAGTCTATCTCCTCATCATATTTCCTTAGAAAGAGGCCATTTGGCCCATCGAGTCTAAGCTGGCTCTCAGAGCAATCCCAGTCCTTAGAGCAGAGTAGGTTGAAAGATTTGTTAGTGGTTCAAAATCATAAATAGTTTTAATAACATACATAAAATGAATCAGCTTTCAGCTGTAGAAGTGTCAGTCGCCAAAGAGCATAGATTTTAAAACCAGAGGCAATATGAAGGATTTGTTTTGCCACAGAGAGTTGTGATCTAAAATGCATAACCTGAAGCAGTAAAAATCAGAGGTTCAATAGCAACTCTCAAAAGGAAACTGGACTAATCTTTGGAAGGGAAAACACTTCCAAGAACTAGGGAATAGGATGAATTGGATAGCTATTAAAAAAAACAGCAAAAACACAGCACCCTAACGGCCTTCTATGCTATCATTCAGTAATCTCACAAAACAATCAGAAGCATTAAAATCTTTCTACTGTTATTTCCTTTGCCTTTTACCTTTCTATTGTTTCATGTCATGAAAATATTAATAACGTTTCTTAAAATGAAGCTTGATCTTTACCTATGCATTGCAATGAAAATGTCATTCAGGTCGTTAAGATTCTAAGGCAGTTTCAGTCAATGCTAATTGCCGGTTCATTTTTTCACAGCCTATGTATGGGGAGAAGTAATTGTCCCCATTTCATTCCATCTGGGTGTTGGGTGAGGCTAAGTGACAGGTGGCAGAAGCAGCTAAATTCCCTCCCTTGCCCCTCACTTGTCCTCCTGTTACCATTCCATTTCAGATTTTTAGAAGCATGGAGGCCAAATTGTTGGGATCTGATGACATCATTCAGATCCCAACAGTAATATTTACTTAGATGCTAAATTACCATAGCCCACGAGCAGTATGTGATAAGAAACCCAGACAAGGTTTACATTTCTGGAAGGTTGCCTTGTGGCCCAAGGGAAGTAGAATTACATCAGTGGGCTTTGTGCCTCAATTGACTTGGACCACTTCCCTATCCAAAACCTAGAGCTGTTGGTCAGCTCAATCATATTTTCTTTCAAACTCTGCATTTTGCCTCGAGAAAAAATTGGTTCCGTAAAAAATATTTCTTCGGAGAACAAATTTATAATGTGGATAATGCAGCTGCAACTAACTCAAATACATCACTCAGATTTGGGGCACTCAGGTAAGCTCATCAGCTTCTTTAATCAAGCTAAATAAATATGTTAGATAATTTTAAACTGATTTTGTCCAAATGCTTTGCACATCTGTATCAAGCTGCTCTCTTCGCAACTTTAACACACACATTAAGCTGATTGACTTAAATGGGCCTGTTTGAATAATTCAGATAAATCTGATGAACATTGATTTCCATCATTTCCAGACTAATGAGAAAAATTACAAACTCTTAGTATTTTCTGAATTGCTTTCTCTGTGATGTTCTAAAGTCATTGTAAGATTTATTCAATAATTTACATAAATACGTGTTGGGATGAATGCACTTTCCTTAGCAAATCTGTATTTCCACAATGACTTAAGGAATACAAACATGCTTTTGAGGAAAATAACCAATAATGCAGGTCTGTCTGAGGATTTTAATCTTAATGTCCAGTCTTGGGGTAATAATGAGGGAGCAAGTTGGACATATAATTTAGAAGGAAAATGTTTTTTGAAGAAAATAATGATTTTGTAACATTAAAATATGCCATGATTAAGTTTTAACTGGTGTAGGACCAAGGTTAAAGCTGCAGAATTTGCAAGATCCTGCAAGTAGTCCATGATTTTTTTGTGATTTCTTACATCATTGCCTTGCCTAGTCGATGTCATTGATGACTCTTTAACCTTGACAGGTTTCAAAGGCAGCTGTAGATTTGATGAACTACTGTGAGCAGCATGCACGGAATGACCCATTGCTCGTCGGAGTTCCAGCCTCTGAAAATCCCTTCAAGGATAAAAAACCATGCACCATCCTATAGCTGCTGCCAGCCATCCTTTCGCAAACTGACCACAGCATCAGAAGACCTGCCAAGAATTTCTATTGGTAATCAGACCTTGAGAAGCAGTGCAGCTTCTGAAATACAGGCCTGCTGTGGAAATGTGTTTTTAAAAAAGGAAAAAATATTGGATTCTGTTTGTTTGTTAGCTAAGCATGTTTCTCGAAATGAAGGAAAGAAGATATGATGGGGAAGAGCAATGAAAAAGAATTGCTATTTTGGACTTTTATGGTAGATTTTCTGATTGTAATATTTAGGTTTAAAAAAACTAACTCAGCAAGGATAATACCTTTGCCTAAAAATTCTATAAAAATGAAAAGTGTATGTGTAAGGAGTATACATTTGGAGGGTGATAATACAGTTTGGGCAATAACATATTAGATGAAGAGAAGCAATTGAATGCTTCCATTGCATTTTTAAATGTCACATTGTTCATCTTTATTGTCATTTGCAACTGTGCTGGTATAAAAGAGTAGTTTTCCTTCCCCTGCCTTTTAAATTCCATATTTACACTACCAAAGTACTGGCCAAGGGAAAACAATGTAAATAACAAATGTTTTATCCATTCATTCTTCATCTGTTTTCCTTAGAAAGACCTGGTGGTTCTGAAGTAACCAAAAAAACTCTTGTACTATCAGATGATTCACATTTATCTGTGGTGAACGGTATTACATATAATTGCAAATCTTGTGTTCTGCAGATGCAAATATTTCATTCCCTTGAAAAATGACTCCATAAGTCCCATTAAATATCACTCAAGCATTCATGCCATGAATGTGGATATTGGCAACTTGTGCTTTCTGGCCATTGGAACATTTATTTTTTTCCTCACTTTAAAGGAACAAGTTATTCAACAAGGCCAAGCTTAACACTTAAGAGTGTATGCACACCCTGTGTTAAGCTTCAATACTAAACTGTATTATAGCTCATCATAAAAGTTTTAACTAATTATATATTGTTAATTTATAACTCATGAAATCATGCTTATTGAATTTTTATTTGAAGCTAAAGTTCTAATCCATTATTTGCAGTATATTACTCCTACCAACGGTATTCACTTGCTATGTAAAGAATCTGTTCAGTGGCATATCAACAGCTAGGGATTGGGAAGACTTCTGGAAATGTCAGTTAAAAACTAAAACAAAGATTAGGTAGCAAATGTTTGACCATGTGACAAATGAGCTACAGCCTTTCATGTGTCCTTGTTCATTAGAGCAAACCTCCTAAGGAATGTAAATTGTAGTCGTGTGCCAAAAACCATGAAAATGCCAAGTGATTTATGTCATAGAGAAGTGCTAGAATTCTTTAGAAACCACAAGTTTTTAAATATAAAAAAATTGTCTTGGAAGATAAGTTCTAAAAACACTTGTCAAGATTTTTTCTGTTTTAACATATTTAAGCAGATTGCATGCACATTGTTCTTTCAGCTGCCTTGTGTTGTTGCCTTTTTACTCTCAGATGTTAAGTGTTAGTTAAGCTTGCCATAATTATGATTAACATTTTTTTAAGAACCATATTGACTTAACTAAATCATCTCATAAATGTCACAAGTTACTCTGTGACAAAATGCTTCTTATATACATCTTAGTACCTAGTAATTAATTTTTTGCATTAAATTCAAACCATTTGAAATCACAGTTATGTAAAAGAAAATTCTTGAAGGCTGTTCTTTTGTTAACTAGAAGCAGAATTGTATGGTTTATGATGAGTGGTAGATTTCTGTGACACATGATAATCTTGCAGTGACATCCCAATGCTGCCACCTTTGCTTCTCTCCTCTTTTAACTCTTTGTGGTATTTTTTACAGTGCCTTTTTTATTTTGGGAAAATACAACAGAAAAGCCTTTGTTATCCTATGTTAGCTTTAAGCTTACAGTATTTTCTTTATATTGCCAAATCAAGGATCCATACCTTAAAAAAACACCAAACTAGCTTGAAATTTGAATGTTAGTTAATTAATTTCACAAGGTTATTGAGTGAGGTTTTTCCCAAATTCCTCTACATTGACATTTGAATTTAAACAAAATTGTCATCTATATATGTTCCCAGTTTAGTGATTGCAGATTTGCATCATTGCACTTCCATTCAAAATAATCTTGTACATACAGACTTTTGGCTTACCTTTCCATGAACATAAGTTGACTGGAAGGTTGAAAATAATTGGAATTGTACATTGATGCTGTGACATACAGTGCCATAGGACGATAGGTCTCAACCTTGAACCTCATGAGTTCTGATGCAACCTCAAATTTAAAGTGGTTTGCCAAAAAGGTTCTATATAGATGACCGATTCTTTCCTAAGAAATCTAGAGGTAAAGATTTACAAGTCATTGCCAAACTTCTCTCACAGGCTGTAATAAAATAGGCCTAGGAGCAGGTCACCTCACCTCCCTTTTGTACAGTAAACCATACAGTGCATAGGCCAATAAAATAGTTCAGAAAATATTCTTTTCACTGTCTTACCACTATCTTTCCAAAATGGAGTTTGTAAAGTAAAATATAACACTAGCAAGATAGGTTATCACCCTCACTCAAGGACATTCCTTTGCTTCATTAAAGCTCATCCAGAAATGTTCACCTGATGTTCCTTGACTTTCTGGAACAATTCCGTGGCAAAATTTGGTGGGATTATATTTTCCCTTCAGCTTTCATCATTTTCTCCTAATTTTTCTTACTCTTTGTGAGTACATTATGGCGTTTCCACCTTGCCCTAGTTTAGCTAGCTGGGTGATGGCATTACAATCACACCAGAAGTGCCATTACAAACTACGAATGACAAGATCTTTGTGATGGGAAAATTAGGTAGTTATAATGTTGGAGGAAAATGTATCATTAAATGTATTGACTTTTACACTAAGATTTATAGAATTCAATTAAATTGTTGCCCAAGCATAAATTCCCACTTTCTCTCAATGCTGTTTAATTCTCGTGCAAGTTTTTAAATCCAAGATGAGAATAATTTAGAAACCAAATGGGCAACTTGGTCTACTGTGAACATTGCAGTGTTAGATGAATTAGACTTTTGCACTCAACTCATCCTTCAGAAAATCTAACTGACACTTATTTGATAATTCTAGACAATGTTCTGTCAATCTTGTTAAACTGAGTTTACCATAACTTTATGCATCACTTTCGTGCTCCTCCAAAAGAATGGGGATGGGAATAAGTTTACATTACTTGTGAATGTATTTGGGAAACATCTTACAGTTTATGAGTTCCTGATCCCAGACATATGGCATGTTGTTACAATATTCTAGGAAATTATCCATAGAGTTTGTTTCTGACAGGTCATCTGACCTTAATAACGGTTTGTGCTACCATGTTATCAGCAGTATTGATACCAATGTATTAGATAATATTACTGAATCACACTTTCCCAGTACCACTTATTGTGGAATACCAATCCCCACCTGTCGGGCAGAAGCTTCTCTTCACTGTTAAAACACCATTAGAAATGTCCTTCAATGGGCATCATGGTCATCAGTTAATGTAAAATGTGTGGAGAACAAATTTTGCATTAACTTTATAAAGAGAGGAAACAGTTACTGGATCTTTCAACAGCTTAAAAGATCCAAGATTGCAGACAAACAGTTGATTAGTCAACGAAAGAGAAAAAAGATCTTGAATTCATAGAGTATCTTTCAGGACGTCAGGATGTGCCAAAGCGTTTTACAGTCAACAAAATACTTTCAGAGGTTTGAAGTGTAGTTGCTGTTGTAAAGTAAGGATATGCAACTGCCAATTTGTGATTACCTGTGAGATAATGGCAAATAATTGCTTTTTTGTGCTACTGGTTGAGGGATAAATATTGAGCAACAAAGAGGAGAACTCAACTGCCCTTCTTGAAATAATGGCATGGGGTCTTTTATATCTACCTTAAGAGGGCAGATGTTGTTTTCATATAACATCTCATCTGAAAAGCAGCACTTATAACAGCGCAGCACTCCCTCAGTATTGCACTGAAATATTAGCCGAGATGACAGTCTCTGGACTGAAGCTTGAATTTGGTACCTTCTGACTCAGAAATGAGAGTGCTACTTCTCAGCCAAGACTGACAGAGCAAACTAATAAGAGGTCTTTCGTCTTCAGATGAGTATTATCCAGGACCCTGTTCTTGTTGGATCTCAGGATTCTAGCCACTAGCAGTTTGTGGAAGTCTCCTGAAGTTAGATATTTTTCTCCAAAAAATAGAAACCTTGTTTCATACTGAATTATTTATCCTCAATGACTGTCGATCAGTAACCTGGATCTCTCACACTCGGGTGTTAGCCCAATAATATCTTCATGTCATTGCACTCAAGTTTTCTTTTGTTAGTGCAAAGCAGAAAAGATCCAGTATTTGGTGCTCTGAATTATCTGTTGATTTGACAATCTGCTCACTACCTTCTCTCCTGTTGTGCCTTTAGGGACTTTCTAAATTTACATTGAAATCAGTTCTGTCAGCAGTCAGTCAACAGTGTCTGTTTTTCATCAAAATGTCAGCATTTAAGAATATCTTAAACCCACCCATTCAACATTTTATAAAAGCCTCTTCCCCATATTAAATAAATCTAAACTTGATGAAATCTAACCTGCATGAAATATAAACTTTACATTGTTCAATATCAGATCAATGATCAAATTTGATACTGAGAATTCTGTGGAATGGAGCATTGCATCTTGCCTTCACAATGGTGAAATTCTTAAACAACCACGAACTCTGGTTATTTCAACCCTACACCAATTTTATGGGTTTATTATTCTTTATCTGAACTCTGAACTTTACTCCTCTGACTCCATAGAAGTTGCTTCCTTGATCCATTCACAACAGAGAGGGATAGAAAGCAAAAAAAGTTCATAAACTAAATGTTCCCGTCACTCAGTTTTGGCCTATTAGATCTCCTTGGCAGAATTCCTGGTTGCTATGTTTTATCCACTAACAGTTGCTCCCTCTTCCTGAGGCACTGATGCAATCCAAAGGAAATCCACCAGACTAATTCCTTAGATGAAAGGGTTGTCCTATCAAGAGAGGCTATATAGATTGGATCTGTGTGCCTTGGAGTTAAGAAGAATGAGGCTGACATTATTTAAACATTCAAGTTCCTAAGGGGGCTTGACAGGTAAATGTGGAGATGTTTTCGCTGTCACAAACAAGGGGACATAGCTACAAAATGAGGGGCAAGTCATTTAAAACTGAGGTGCATAGATTTTTTTTTGCTCAGAGAGTAGTGTATCTCTTGGATTCTCTGCTCCCAAGAGTGGTGGAGGCCAGATCATTAGATACATTTAGGTAGCAATAGATAAATATTTGAAAGATTGAAGAGTTGAGGATTATGGGGAACTGGCACAGAAGGGGAGTTGAGGCCTGCATAGATCAGCCATCATCACATTGAATGGTGGGCAGGCTTGAAGGGCCTGGTGACCTTCTCCTGTGCCTATTTTCTTGTGATCTCTTATTTCCAGTGGCATCTAGTTTCATTAGATAAAGTACTTGTGAACTTATTTGTATAGTTATGTAAGTACTCTCCATTAGCACAAAAATAACCTTGTTGATCGAACCACATTAAGACATTCAGTTTTAGAAGTAATTGCAACTTTATTTTCTCATTTCAAATGCTTTCGTTGTTACATACTACCAGGTCACCTGAGATGGTAAATCCTTACCAAAATGACTATGATGAAATTGGTGAAAACCAGAACTACTGACATGAAAATACTAACAGAACTGGTTTCCAATGCCAGTTAAGGCAGCAAATCGTCTTTATTGCTGGCCCACCATTTTGGGAATCTTCCCACGTGAAAGGCCTGGCTCTAGCCTCTGCATTAGGTACTTCAGCATAACCCACTTAACTCTCTTTCTTCCTCAGTGGCTTTATTTAGTTCCTTAGTGCTTAGTATTATAAATAATGAACATAGATTGTACAGGCTTGGTGAAGTAGGCGTTCAGTGTTTAATTTTCTTCTCATCTTTATGGTTTAAACTTAACGTGTATGTCTGCATGAGCACAACTCTGAAAAAGAAACAGGTCAACTAAATCACGTATTGACAAAGGGGTAAATTCATTTAACTGTTGAATGTTAGACTGGATGCTCATGGTTCTCTCTGGTTCATTTTCTGGCCAGTAGTTTGTAATAAGGGGAAAAAAGTACAAGCTCTTTCAAAGCATCCTTTATTTGAGGAACCTGACAATGAAGGTGAGGCACTACGTTCAGAAACTTTCAATAAAAACAAGACAATTTTGATCATTTAATTTTACAATGCAGAAGGCATGATGGAGCTTTGCATGTTCAGTTAGAATCACCATCCCACTCCTAACCAGCACTGAAAGTCAACAAGGGTACTGGCTGGCTAGATTTTGCCCAGCTTCCTGGAGGAATCACCCTAAGACCAAGGTTAACCCTCTCTAAATAATCTTTCATTTTATTGCTTTAAAGTGATGTCATAATAATGGTACCTAGAGATTAGTAGGATGAAATCCAACCATCCGAATGGAGGGACAACAGTATGGAGACAGAACAATAGACAAAAGGGTTATGATTATAACAAGCTTACTTTGCATTTTAATACTCTTCCAAAAGCTTAGGTCCAGTACCTATGGTCAAGGATCAGGCCATTATCATCGGTCACTGGTGTAGCTGTAGGCTCTAGTAACTGCAGCAGATGCAACGCATCTGGATTTGCCATCTAGCTCAGACTAGGTGTTTGCTAAAGAGGGTTTCCTGAGCTCGTATGTTTGACTTCAGGCAAAATATCTTGGTATTCATTGCAGAAAACAAAAAAAATGTATGATAGATAAATCTTGTTTTGAAAGTTTTATTGAAGTGTTGCCTCCTATGAAAAATCTCAGAAATTCCCCTCTGTTTACCTGCAGAGGGTAATCATTTGTACAAATTAATCTCAGAAATTCCCCTCTGTTTACCTACAGAGGGTAATCATTTGTACAAATTGATGGGTGTATCTAAAGTGATCTTAAAGATGCATCAATCTCTTTGAAAAAGCCATGTTTTCAGCATTGTAAGCATTGTGCATAACACAATTATCAGTAAGTTGTATAATAAGTTTAACTACTTACTACAGTGTATCTTTCAGTTAAATACTATATGCTTAATAGCCTGATGAACACATTGTGTGATATTATAAACAGTGACTTAGACTGTCTCTGCTGCTACTTGTGTATATTGCACACGGGATAATATGTGTGCTGTTTTAGAAAGATGAGAAGCTTTAGGGCCACTTTGTAGATGTAATGAAATTTTGTTTTGCATTTTGCTCACCCTCACAGCAGATGCCACCATGATTTTGAGTCCCCTGCTTCATTTCAAATTGCCAGTTGAGCTTCAAGGTACCAAAAACCATTGTGATTCAGAATGCCAGACTGATGACTTGTGATTGGGTCTGAGTAGACCCAGCACATCTAATTGTGAGGTGCTACTCTGGTGGAGGATGGAGACCTTGGCACAGTGCCAGCCGTGCACCTCCAGGACCCTCAAAATTAACATGACAGCTGCCTTTGCCAAGTCTGTTTGAAGCTTGTAAAGTGCAAACTCCAACTTGTTCTATTCAAAAACAGCAGTCGGTGTCTTGTTGTGATCATAGGATTTCCACGTTGAAAGAATCCGTTGCCTCCAACAGGCAGGCACTTTGGTCACCCAGTGGCTTCTTTTAAAATGGAGCCAATAACAACATAACAGTAATGCACCCATGTTGGAGGCCCTACCTGCCATCTCACACTTAAGAAATTTCATGTGTTTAAAATCGTATGCAGTAATTCAATCCACTGCTTCCCAGCCAGTGAATAGGAGAATAAGGGCCCTGAATATTCCAAGAAAAAAAAACTTTATCCAAATGCATATGTAGGGTCACGTGAGTCATAATTGTCCCATACACAAGGCTGATCTACACCACCAGTTAAGAATTCTTATCAAATTATGTGAACACAAAGCCAAGCACTGAGTGAAACAGCCTTTAATCCAAGCCATATTTTAGCTTGGTTCTGATGAACTTAATACGAATGAAAGTATATACATATAATGTTCCTGAACTGACCATAATTGTATTGCATTAATAAAACTGAGAAGAATTTGTAGTGGAAGGAAAAAAGTTTCCAAAATGGCAGCAGTTATGTGTGTGCTTTCTGCATACAAGCTCTCCTAATGGCCTCTAGGTAGCTAATGATACATCTGTGTTCTAACTAAATTATACTTACCATTTACATTACACAAAATAAGAAACTGTGGTTTTTAGTGTTAATTTTTTATAGCGTATCAAGCTAAAAGTCTTTTTACTTTGAGTATTCACCTGTGTTGTGTATTCTGAATGCATATATAAGAATATGTACAAATAAAACACAATTAGGATAAGATAATTATTTGTAATCTGTAGTTGTGTACCTTGTATTAAGCCCCTTACTGAATGTACTTCGTAGCTTCTCTGTATGTTATTTGATTGCTATCAAAGCTAACATTTAAGGGGTTAGATTATTGCAAAATGTTTTCACCTTTTATTCTAGCAGTGCTGTATGAATTGTGAATCGTGCTTGCTATCTTGATATCTCTGTTGCCCCCTTTTAATTATACTGTTAACACCCTTATTGCACAATGTTTCAAGTGTTGTACAATTTTGAAGGATGACTTGATTGAACTCCAAAGCGTTCACACGTTATTTTAATAAATTAGGTTTTTAAGATACATATATATGTACATGATATATTTTGTTGTCTGTCTTGCAGCTTCAGCTACACTGCACAACATGTGAAAACTTACATTGCCATTTTATTATTTTTGAATCTCTGAATATTTCTTTCTCCTTCACAAGATTTTTTTTACAAGCACATTTGGTAGAGTAAAGGTGAGTCCAATGGCATGTTGATTGATTGGTGACAGGCAATTTCTGATTGCAGTCAGTATGTAGTCTCTAAACTGGTGGAACATGTAGTAGAAAACAAACCAGAGGCTGGGTCTAAATCCTGAAACTTCCTCCCCAACAGCACAGTGGGATGACTTTCGCCAGAAGTACTACAGTTGTTCAAAAAGGTAGGTGGCTTCTCACCACCTTTTCTGGGGCAATTAGGGATAGGCAATAAATGGTGGTTTTAAAAACTACCCTCTGTGCAGCCCTCCCACTCTTGGCAACATAAATGCAGTCGCACTCAACCTGCGCAAGACTTCACTGGTGGTGGATTCATATAAATTTTGTAGGATCGATAACCCAGCTTGAGTGCTGAGCTCATCCAAGCCCAGTTCGAATGCCACACCCAGATTTTTTTCCCTAAATTGAAAGTGAATCACAGAGAGCACAAAACAAGTTACACCAGTCTGGTGCCTCTTCAAGCCACTGTTATGACTCTCCCACCCAATATTAAATGGTGCTGCCCCATGCCAGTCACTAAGGTAGACTTTGCAAAAATAACATTTTTGGTCAACAGTGCAATATCCACCAATATTACACTAAGGTCTGTCCCAATCTTTTGTTACTATCTCTTGACAGAGTAACAATCTTAATGCTATTTTTGAAATCTTTATCCTTCCTAACTTGAAAACTACTGTCGCATGAGTAATGAATTTCATTGCATCCTGGTGTATATGCCAATAAACTAATTTGAATCTGAATCTTAATGTTGGGAATTAGATGTGGGATTTGCAAAATCTGTGGGACCATGTTTTCCTTGGCTTACACGTTGCTTTTCAGTGTGTAAGATGTGAGCTTTCTATTCAGCCACTACTTATGACTCACTTAAAATAATTTTAAATAGCCCTGGGAAAGCACAGCTAGCTGTTTACTTTACAATTCTGGTGTTGAGTTGAGCTTCGCTGATTAAGGAAAACCAATGTTACAGCCCAGGAGTTATAAAGGGTACTGAGAGAGGAGGTGAAGAACCTAATGGCCAAGGATCTGGGAGAGAGTAAAAAGAAAACAAGAACACTGAGACTCAGATGTGGCTAATTCATGAGAAAGAGCCTTGTTCCATAGCTCAGGGAAGCTGAGTCTACCAGAACCTCAACAGCCAGGCTAAGGGAATCATTGAGAAGCAATCATAGATTTGTTGTCAAACATACAAAAACCCAGATTCTAGCCCAAAGGAATTCCTGCAGCAATGATCATAGGGCTGAGGTGATACATCTCCAGCAACCACAAATTTCTATATTCGCAGTTGGTAAAATTTCAGCCAGTAGAGAGTTATCCCTCTGGTTTCGTTGACTGCAGTTTTACTGGGCTCCTTGACACCACTGTGTGAAGTCAGGACTGTTCAGTGTCCTCTCCTACTTTGGTGTTGCCAAAGGAGGATGGGAGGAAAATAAACCTGCATACCTTCTCCCAGGCATGTGCATGTGGAAAACTGGAAAGGAATAGCTGACAGAATTAAGGGATGGGAAGGAAGTGAATACAGCTAGGAATGTGTTGCATCCAATTTTACCTGAAATTCAGCTGTGATCTTCCATGACATTGAAGAGGAAATCCTGACAGACATGAGAAAGTATATCTTTTGGAAAGTGTTGCACAGGAACCCAGATGGCAAGGTGAATGAACAGTGAAAATGTCAACTGATCCAAATCATTGCTCAGTGGCAAAAGTGATGACCGAAACCCTGGTGAATAATGACTTCCTTAATGCGTCTCTGGGTAGCATTTGAAAGAAGCTACAGATGTACTCAATGTAAGCCCAGATGAAGGCCAGGTTAAACGTTGCTGACTTTGATCAGAGGCAGTTTATCACATAGATGTTATTTGGATATTTCCATCATAGTAATGAGGCAGCGATGTCAATGCTTTCCTATTATTCTTCAGCCTCATTCGATGTTTCTCTACTGTCACTGCCAGGAGGTGATGCCTTGTATAGAAACCAACTGTGTGGTAATATAGTGAGACCTGACTGTGTGTTTCTTGCCACCTGGCTCAGGCAGACCTTTCACTTCCTGCTAATAGATAAATTGTCAGTGAAAACTTTTGTGACCTTGATATATCCAGTTAAAAACTAGCAGATGTGGTAAGGACAAAGATAGTAAAGGCTAGAGGAATAGAAATTAGAATCTTGCAGTAAAAGCCCATGGCTGTTTCAGTGCCAACAACTGCAGAGTAAAGCCTGTTGATGTATGAGTTGAGTAAGAGTGCTAAAGTGTAGGACTGTATATGGAGGTGGAGTCAATGAAAAAGGGAGCATTGCCTTTATAAAGTTAATCACTTCAATTGCTTTTTATAGGGTGGCAGGCAGAAGCCAGTGAAAAATCATGTCTGTATTTATCAGACTGTTTTGAAACCATGACCAATGTTGGCCACTTCTCAAGCAATATTTACAACAAAAGTCCAGTTCTGTATTTTTAGAACTTCAGGTGTATCACATTGTATAAGGATGGCTCCACAGGAGAATCATTCACTCATCAAGGTGAAAATCCATGTGAAATAACCATCTCCAGGTTCATGTTTGGCTATCATTATAATCGTCCTCAATGCTGGGAAGCAAGGACTATTTTGCTATTGTGTAAACTGGAATAGATGATCTGGCTGCTCCGTTGTGAGCATCCATGAAGCATTTTGAGTTATCAGTAGTAACAGGTGTTCTGGCACATTCCACCACCCATAGTCAGCATATCCCACACTCTAATGCTACATCAGGCCTAACCCTGATTCAATGAGGAACATCATTAAACATGCTGATGGTAACAGGCATGCCTGAAAAGGTGGTGACAACCTATGTAGCTACAATGCAGGATGACATGTAGATGGAGTACACTCTACAGACTTAGGAAGGTATGGTTCAAAGTCAAAGTCGAGGTTATTGTCATATGCACGTACACGTATGCACAGGCGCAATGAAAAACTTACCTGCAGCAGCATGCAACATCCTTCATGGAGGCATATCATCTCATCCCTGTTTTACTGCCAGAGCTCCTCAGAAAAGTGTCTAAGGTCCAAGCATCTTAAGCTGCTTCTTTCCATGAAGGTCAAAAGAGGGAGTTTTTGCTGATTAAACTAGCTAATGCATCAATTCTGTGGCTGCTGGAACAGCTCAGAAACTGGGTATTTTGTGGCATGGCTCATCTCCTAACTCCAAAAGCTTTAGAATCACTACACAATTCATTCATTTTTCCCACTGCTGGCACACTGTTGCTATCGTGTGTACCATCTGGAAAATGCACTGCAGTTAATCTAAAGCTTTTTTGACATCACTTTCTAAACTTGTAACGTCTGCCTCCAGCTCCTCCTCCAAAGCAGACACGATCATGATTTGGGAATGTATCACTGTTCATTCCTGAATGCCGGATCAAAATCCTGGAAGTTTCCATCATACAACACTTGTGGGGGTGCCTTAACCACAGGACTACATCACCACCTTCTCAGGAATGGAATATTATTGCAGTCAATATTGACATCAGCATCCACATCCAGTGAATCAATAAATGAAACATATAATGCGCATTGACTGCCTTTGGGAATAAACCAGGTGTGCATGAACTCTGAATTCAAAGCAAGTTGCTTCTGCCAGCCGAGTTTATAATCTAAATATTTCTAGAAACCCAGCATTCCAAATTAGAAGTCTGTCTTCCATGTCAACTAATGTATTTTGTTAAGTTGTAAACAGAAACGGGCAATTGGCAAAACAGGTAATATTTGCAAATGATATCCTATTGGTTGTTTCATTCATTATGGAACAGCCTGAAAGATAGATTTCCTGCTAATATAAACATTGACCTTCTCACTAACCAAATATGTAGCAGCTAGCAACCACTGAGGCTGTCCGCACACCTGCCACCTGCCTTTATGTCAGGAGTTTTGTTTACTTGTATCCTAAATGTAATATTGTCTTTCTCCTGATCATCTGCTTGTGGTAGGCATTGATGTGGGTAAGGGTCTACAAACGTCAACAGCCTGTTGATAATTCCTACATGCATGAGCCTTAATACAGCTGCTGAGAAACTCATCAGTTCTCTTAATTTGGTCTCATAACTTTGACTGCATGCAACCCAGCAGAAATGTTGATGAGTTATTCCATAGTAGAGGCATCAGCGTCAGGCCAGATTCTGTCATTGTCCCTGTTCACACAGATGCAGGTTCCAACAGAGACCAATGTACAAGCATTTGATGTACAAATATTCAAAAATGGAAAACCTACCACTGTATCATTTGGATAACTGCAGCATTACCAAGCTACTCAGGTGAGTTCATCTAACACACTTCCCAGGATTAAACTAGTGACCTTCCTGGTTTTTATAACCCAATACCACATTTCAGTTAGTTCCTTTCCCACTTGAGCAATCCAGATCATCTCAGTGGACAGATTCCACACTTCATTATAAAGGAGAGCTGAAAAAAATTAAAAGACTCGACATGTTGATGTTCCTGCACTTGTTAACATTTATTTCAGATCTACCTCTCAGTCAAGGGAAGGAGTTAGATTCATCTAATTAAAACCACTGACAGACAGGCTGCCAGTTACTGATTTTTGTTTCTTTGTAAGTTAGGGAAAAATCGGCTTATACTTTTTATGGGCTCTGTTAATGAAATCAATCTGTTGTATATACAGGAGGTAAAGAAATCCTCAGCTTCAGCCCACATGTGTTAATCAGGCTCTAAGGATCACCCACCTAGCAAAAGAGCCAGTCCAATTTTTTTTTACCCAATCATTTTAATGTCCAGATTCTATAATGAATAATCAGTATGGTCTGCAGGAATATCCCCTATTGCTGAAGGAATTTTTGACTACTTGGAACTTAACAGAAACTGGGATTACGGTATGAAGGAATAAAATGCCAAGCAGAATATTAACATGCAGCATTAGGGTATTCTAACTATTTCTTCCTCTTCTAAAGCAGTCTCTTGGGAGTGAGGATGACTTGCTTTCACTCTGACTTTGTGGGTTCTGAGGTGGCTAATGAGGCCAATGTGGAAACCACAAATTCTTCCACAGATGGGACAGGAGGTGCCCACCAGGGTAGGTAGGTGGGTGGTTTGTGAGGTCGTGCAATGCTTACACGGGGCCTTAGTGTGCTCCTGATGCATGATCTCGAGGTCCTCGGTAACTTCTCGAATACTCCTTCTCTGCTTTGAGTGGTCATGGGCCAGTGATTCCCGAGAGTCAGTGGGGAAGTTGTGCTTCTTTAAAGAGGCTTTGAGCACATTCTGGAACCTTTTCCCCGGTACTCTCCTCTCATTTCATCTGGTAATCTCCTCTTAGCCTCAAACATGCTGTGATTGTGAGCATCTACAGGAAAACAGTCAAGTCCAACCATGGTAATTACTGAGGGGTCTCCCTACTGTCTGTAATAGGGAAAGTCATCACCAGTGCCCCTTAAATGCCTCCTCCCACTGCTCGAAGAGCTGGATTCCATCCATCCAAAGGTACAGTGGACATGATCTTCAAAAAAAATGCATGGTGCTAGATCAACCACAAAATATGGCCTTTCTCAACCACACCAACGCCTTTGATCCACCAATCCGGAAGAACTATAGATGACCATCCTTAGATTTGGCTGCCCACAGAAATTCGTCTCCATCTTACACTATTCCATGATGCCAAGCAAGCCACGATACAAACTGATGGGCTCACAACATCCATTTTCAGTGAAGACTATTATCAAACAAGGCTGTGTCATCGCCCCAACACTTTTCCCAACCTTCTCTTGTCACGATGTTACTCCACACCTTCAACAAGCTCCCCGCCGGAGTGAAGCTGATCTTCAGAAACAATGGGAAGATGCTCAACCTATGGTGACCACTTTCTACAATCAAGGTTACCTGAGCCTCAGTACTGAGCTACTGTTTGAAGATAGTGGTTGCACTTGCCCACACTCAGAGGCCGAGATCCAAGCCGTCATTAGTGTTTTCACTGAAGCATGGGCCTTACGTTCAATATCCACAAGACAAAGTTCCTCTACCAACCTCCCCCTGCTGCATGACACTGCCCTCTGACAACAAAGTTCTATCTAAGGGACAATGGCTCTGCAGGTGGAGCTGCTGCCTTACATTTCTAGTGACCCGGACCTCCAGTGCTGTCTCTATGGAGTGCTTCCATCTTCCCTGTCACTGCATGGGTTTCTCCCAGGTGCTGTGGTTTCCTTCCATGTCCCAGTGGTGTGCTAGTTGTTGGTCAATTAACTACTGCAGCAACCTCTGGTGCAGGTGTGTGGTAGGAGAACTGGGAGTAGCCATATCAGGGAGAATATCTTACAGGGAAATGTGGGGAGTGAATGAGAATGCTCCAAGAGCTGGCATAGACTTGATGGACTGAGTGGCCACCTTTCGTGTCATAATGAAATATGAGACATCAGAAACTACTATACAAGGACAGTTAGTATACCAGAGAGCAGAGCTTCAGTGGGAGAATGGATTTTTCTCATCTTATGACTTCATGAATCATATATCATATACATGTCCCAGTTCTGCAAAAGAGGCCCAGTCAAGAAGATGTGGGATTGTGAGGCAGTTTTGTCCTGTGAACACAGATTGCATTGTATTTTGGTACTCAGCTCACACATTATCATGATTTATCTTAGATTCTGGATAAAATGAATGGGGGACCTATTGGTTGTTCTGACTGTACAATTTCACTTCTTATTTGAAGTATCTATGCTCTTAAAGGGAATATTATTGGCTCCAAAAATGCTGGAATTTCCTCCTGCTGCGGAAAAATCAAACTCCACTGAAGAAAGTGGGCAGCACATTTGGAGGCCCTAGGCCAGAACGTTGTGCACTCCTTCTCCATTGCTCTGTGGCAGGACATGTAACTATTTCCCAACATAGTCCACACCCATCCCCCCCCCACCCTACCTGTAGGTCCGCCTTTTGTAACTGCAGCTGAGGAAGAACATTTTGGAGGTCCTTAGGCACAGTAGTGTAGCGGTTAGCGTAACCCGGGTTCAATTCCGGCCGCTGTCTATGAGGAGTTTGTATGTTCTCCCTGTGACTGCGTGGGTTTCCTCCAGGTGCTCCGGTTTCCTCCCACATTCCAAAGATGTACAGGTTAGGAAGTTGTGGGTATGCTATGTTGGCGCCGGAAGCGTGGCGACACTTGCGGGCTGCCCCCAGAACACTCTACGCAAAAGATGTATTTCACTGTGTGTTTTGATATACATGTGACTCATAAAGATATCTTATCTTATATATCACTTATTTTATTAAGATTCTATTCATACCCTATAGATCAAAATGTTGACTCATCCTTTTGCAGAAAGGGTTTTATTTTTCATTGAAGTGAAAGAAGAATCTGTAATCATCGAAGATTAGGGAATGAAGTTTTGGTCAGGTTCGGCCTGAGTTTGAGACGGGGCAGGAGCCATTTCACCCTCCACTCAAGGCTCTCCCTCAGCCTGGAAGAGAGGGCAGCTTTGTGAGCTCACTGTCCAGGGAGAGGAGGATCGAAAGTGGCACTTGGTGTTTCTTCTGAACACTTTAAAATAAGTTCCTTAAAAGTTGAAATGACCGAGATTCATAAGGAGGTGGAAGATTTAGAAACGTTGGTTGACTTTAGTAGTTTCCTTGGCAAGGCTGCGACCACTTCCCTCCCTCCGGCAGCTGCAGAGAGTCCACAGAACACATTTCTGCTAACATCGCTGGCCAAGTTTCAGATTCCTGAGAACAGTTCTCAGCTTCTCAACTGTTCAGCTAATAATTTTTTTCCTTCTTCAATCCTCCAACACCCATCCTGTTCGATCGATTGTCATCTGCAGCTTGCTATCAATAAGCTGAAGAGCCCTGTAGCTCGGTTACTGCCCCTATCACGCCCAACACTGGGCCAAAAGAAATCATCTATAAGTGAGTCTGGAATAACTACAAAAATGTGTTGACTTTGCTAATTAAACTATTCTGCTCTATCCATGTTAGAATTAAAATCCTGTTAAAATCACTCTTGGTACAATTTTAATCCACCGTCCCCAAGCTAATTAGTGTGCATCTATAACCACCACTCATCCAAAGGATTTGGGAGACTCATCAAATCTGATCCATCTGCATTTGGAGGCGAGGTTGTATCATCAGACCCCAAACTTCTATGTTGTGTGGGGACCTGAGCAGCAGCCTATTGATAGGTTTAAGCTGGTCAAAGCTGCTAGAATCTAGATTATGGGCTTAAAAAAGGACGAGGAAGAGAAGTTTCAAGCAGTTTTGTTTTCCCTGTGGGCCAGAAGTAGCAATCGTGACTGCATCCACACCTGTTTGCCATATACTAACAGCAGTGATCATTGCCTCAAATCCTCAACAGCAGCCTTTGGCCGTCCAAATGTTTGTTTGTGCCCGCCAACCAGGTTAAGATAAAATAAGATTTCTTTATTAGTCACGTGTATATCGAAACACACAGTGAAATGCATCTTTTGCGTAGAATGTTCTGGGGGCAGCCCGCAAGTGTCGCCACACTTCCGGTGCCAACGTAGCATGCCCACAACTTCCTAACCCGTACGTGATCAGATCCTGATGTGGACAAAAGGCTCAGCTATTAAAATCTGTCCAGCCTCAACATTCAGCTTTGTTGCTCTCTCATCTGGCAGTAAAATCTGTCACAGTTTCCTCAGCATCATTTTTTGATCTCTGTGCTAAACCCCCATTGTCAGGAGACCAGTAGATAAGTGAAACCAGTTTCTTGCTTCTTTTACTGTTCATTTATTTTACTAATATTTCTTTTTCCATCACTTGTGCCATTACTGGATCCTTTCTTTCGACTGATGTACTTGTGAATAGCTGACATCTGGCAGCTGTTATTTAATTTGGACAACTGCAGTATCTTCAATTCAAGGTTAAGAATATTTAAGACATGCAAACAACATGGCTGGGAGCAGTATCTACAAGACTAGTTTTTAATTCTTGGAAGCTTTAAAGCCTAGAAGTTCTTTGATGCTTGGAAAATTATGTTAATTTAACAAAGCACAGCCAGCCAATGAATGTCATTATTGCTACAAAATTCTACAGCTCGCAGGACACTACACTGGAGAAGTGCCTTTCCTTCACAGAATCTACCTTTGTGGACTCCACAGGTGCAAATGAACAGGTTGTATGTCAAAATCACAGGTCGCTTTTTAGAGTGGTGCATGTGTGAGTGACAAAGAGGGAGAGAGAGAGGGAGAGGCCCTAGAAAGGAGAGGGCTACACACACTGAGGTGTTGGTTAGGAGGTGATCAGGCCAGGTTATCACAAGTGAGTGAGTCACAATTAGATGCTGGTGAGGGAGGGGTTGAATTCACAGTGAGGTTCGGTAGTAATGCCTGGCCTGTGATCAGTTTGGGAGGAAAAGATTAGAGTCATGCAGTCACCGAGTCAAACAGCACAGAAACAGGCCCTTCGGCCCACCAACTATCGAGCGCCCATGTTATACTCCCCACATTCCCATCAATTCCTCCCAGTTTCTACCATGCAGTCACAAGGAGAACACACAAACTCTACACAGACAGCGTCAGAGGTCGGGATTGAACCCAGGTCACTAGAGCCGTGAGGAAGCAGCTCTCTAGCTGTGCCACTGTGCCACCTACTCGGGAAGGGTGTACATGAGTGGAGGGATAAGTAGGTAATGTGACAAGAGACCTATCTGACATTCTTGGTGCCTGAGACTTAGCAGGGCAGATCCCTTTTAAATGACAACAAAAAAGCCCATTGGGAGTTGTGATGTCCGCAGGGTATGCAGGTGTGAGGGGGAATGGACTTGACCCCTCTGGATACCACTGCATATGTCTGAGCACCTCAGTATATTAGCACTCAGTGCATGCAGAAACCCAGAATAGGTGGACTCTGCAATCCATTTTGTAAGTCCTGATCCTCTCTTGCAAAAGTATTTTCACAGAAATTATATTGCATAACACGTGTAAGTGTTGTGCTTGCTGTGCAATTGAGTGTCTGAGTTGTCAACCCTAGTCTGCCACTGCAGCATTTCTCTTACAGGCTTTAAGCACAAAAGTACCTTCTATTGACTTTTACACAAAGGTGCCTGTGTGGTGTCAAGATTGTTTGGCTGCCCTGAGCCTGGATGTTTGCTATCATTGGTGAATTGCTATTGTCTGCAGCTTTCTGCAAGAGACAGGAAGAGACTGTGTGGCAATAGCAAGGAATGTCCCTCCATGCGTTAAAAGAGCTCCGTTAAATAAAAGATCCAGTGTTGTTTTATTTAATTTTTCTGTAAAGCAAGATCGTGATACAAACATTAGATTAGAACAACGATACCACTGAAAAGTGAAATTGTTTGGAGAGAGAGAAAAGAAAATACACTAAATGCTGGGTGATCTCATGAATTTATGCTGCTGTTTAGAATTTTACTCAAAAGAAAACTGATGCTCCCCCAAAATCACAGAATAAGACAGGCTGGAGGAATGTATCGATTCCTTTTGCAGCAGTTAATTCTGCATTTGATACAGGAGATTAAACTTGTGCACAAAGTGACAGCAAAGTTACCTCAAACCATCAACTTCAAACTAACCAATAGCGTTTGTGTTTGGAAAGGGATCCTCTTCCTGGAAATGAAGTTAGGCTTTGGATTATTCCACTTTCATAGACTGAGAGGCTTGTCATTCTTCTGAAACGAAACAGAACGCAGCATTTACTTCCGTTTGCAACAATGGTTTCCTCTTTCAAATAATTTGCCTTCCATTAACATCTGTAAATCTTGCTGGTGATCCACAAGTGCCAAGCTGTACAGCAGCAAACTGCAGTCATGCTAACTTGCTACAAACGATCCTGATGGTCTTACTATTGCATCCTATGGTTTTCTTCAAAAAACGAGGCATTTTTAATAAGGGCATTAAAAGTGTGAGATTCATTATTTTTAAATTGTGCTGCACATTTGGTAAATTGGTTTATTATTGTCACATGTACCAAGTTTCAGTAAAAAAACTTTGTTTTGCGTGCCGTCCATACAGATAATTTCATTACATCAGTGTATTGAGGTAGTACGAGGTAAAAACATTAGAACGCAGAATAAAGTGTTACAGTTACAGAGAAAGTAACAGTGCAGGCAGACAATTAAGGTGCAAGGCATAACAAGGTGAACTGTAAGGTCAAGAATCCATCTTATCGTACTAAGGGACCATTCAATAGTCTTATAACAGTGGGATAGAAGCTGTCCTTGAGCCTGGTGGTACGTGCTTTCAGGCTTCTGTATCTCCTGCCTGATGGGAGGGGGGAAAAGAGAAAATGTCCGGGGTGGGAGGGGTCTCCACTTTACCGAGGCAGTGAGAAGTGTAGACAGAGACTATGGAGGAGAGATTGGTTTCCATGACGTGCTGAGCTGTGTCCACCACTCTCTGCCGTTTCTTGCGGTCTTGGGCAGAGAAGTTGTCATACCAAGCGGTGATGCACCGGATAGGATGCTTTCTATGGTGCATCGATAAAAGTGTATTAACTACCCCAAAGATTCCAACATTTCATTGGCACAAATGATTTTTCTGGAGTTTGAATTTAAATGACAAAGTTAAACCACAAAAGCTATGATAAAGGGAAAGTTATTCAGATATCATGCTGTTATAATAAAAACTTTATAAATACAGAAAAGGGCCCTCAACTGATTGATTCCCAGAAGTCACTTTATAGTTCATTTTCATAATAATCATGTATAAGTTTTTAAATAAAATGCAACTACCCACAGCAATTTTTTTAATATGTTGCAACAAACAATCTACTGGAGGAACCAGCAGGTCAAGCAGCATCTGTGGGGGGAGTGATGGAATTATCAGTGATTTGGGTCAAAACCCTGCATCAGGAAATGTTGACAATTCCTTTCCCCTTACAGATGCTGCTCAACTCACTGAGTTTCTCCAGCAAATTGTTTATTGCTCCAGGTTCCAGCATCTGCAGTCTCTATGTCTCCATGTTTTAATATGTTGTTTGATTTTTCTTTTGATTAAATTCTTTCTCTGCCCTATTATACAAGAGGAAGCTAAGCTTAAAGATCCTAAATATCATCCTTTGCAGGGAAGACCATCCTAAATTGAGATTAATATTCCTAAAGAGTAAATCAATCACTTGAGGAGAGCGACAACAGTTTGCACTTTAAAAATGTTGAAGAGCTCCAGAAAAAAGTAAAAACAGCATGAATGATGGAGTGATTTAGAACTCAAATGTGGCTTTCTAGTAACTGTAATCACTCACAGGTGATCTAAATCCATTTTTGCTCTTTTACTTCAAACTGGTTTATAAGGAGTTTCACTGAAAAGACCAAGATCTGACTGACTGCATGTTAAATTGGAATCCACAATTGTAGTTCAGTGCTTTCTACCTCATACAGAGAAGAGGTGAGAGGTCTGCCATCTGTCAATGATCTAATTGAATGGCAGAAGTAGTCCAGGCTTGCTCCCGTGTCAAAAGTTCACTGTGAAAATCCAAAGGCAGTATCAGCTAGAAGTGTGTATGTTCATCTTGTCTAAGGAAGTTATTACACATTTGTATTTAAGATACTTTGTTCTTTTATTATGGAACAACAATGCAGTAAACAAGTCAAGAATAGAGGAATAGTGATAAGGATGCAGGGCAAATGTATCCTGAGGATCAGCCTATTCAGACAGAAGGGCTCTATATGAATTAACAAGAAAATGCAGAATATTTTCCCAAAGGTTTCTGAAAACAAACACATGGCAGAATTATCAAAGCTTGATTTCAGACAAGTGCTTTTTTTAACCTGTTCTTATTTTGAACTGCTCAAACAAGCAAAACCAGTCATTAGCAGCAAATATTATTGTGATGGATTCATTGATGTTCAGGCAAGACACAGTCCACAGTTTACAATCTTTCCTAGATCCGAACTCACATATCCCAGTGTTCCTAATCCCAGTAATTCGCCTCATTGTTGCTGAAAACTCCCAAACCGATATGCCAGAGCCATATCCCTGATGCTTTTTAATGCTGGAATTCCTTCAAAATATTTCTAGATCCTCAGGCACCCTTACAATATTACCAGGAACTGAGCTCGACCTATTATTTGCAGGTACCAGGAATGTTCTTAAAGCCAATGAATCAACGTGTTTACTAATACAGTAATAAGAAAGGGGATGTACAGTGGAGAGCATTATGACTGGTCGCATCACAGTATGGAGGCTCCAATGTACAGGGTCGCAAGAGGCTTCAGAGGGTTGTAGACTCAGCCAGCTCCATCACAGGCACAACACTCCATACCGTTGAGGACATCTTCAAGAGGCAGTGCCCTAAGAAGGCGGCATCCATCACTAAGGACCCTCGCTATCCAGGACATGCCCTCTTCTCATTACTACCATCGGGGAGGAGATACAGGAACCTGAAGACCCACACTCAACGATTTAGGAACAGCTTCTTCCCCTCCGCCATCAGATTCCTGAACGGTCCGTGAACCCATGAAAACTACTTAGTTACTCCTTTTTCTTTGCACTATTTATTTATTTTGTAATTTATAGTAATTTTTATGTCTTTGCACTGTACTGCTGCCACAAAACAACAAATTTCACAACATGTAAGTCAGTGATAATAAACCTGATTCTGATTCTGAACACTAGGAAGGAACAGCCTCATAATCCTGTCGATTTCTTAACATCCTTTTCATACTTTAAAGTTTATATGAATATATAAAAAAGTCCCCAACTCATAGTGAGGAAGTTCCTAGGTGATTTATCACTGATAATATAAGAATTTTGGATATAATGTCACATCACTCTTGGTCAATAACATTTCAAATGTAAACAACAGTACAAATTCCATGCCATGAAAGACCTGCTTATCACATAAGCTATTTGGTAAGTATCATTCAGTAAAACCAATGGCACTTTAAACAGTAGTTGGATCCAGATTTAATAAATGAGTTGCATCATCTACTGAGTTTGGAAAAACATTAAGAATTGGCATTTGATTCTTTCAGCACTGCATGTATATACATCCTGTAGTGGTTGCTACTGCGAAATGAAACAAGACGCTAGTCGAAGGATTGTCAAACAAGAACTGGTTTATTTTCCCGCCTTGCGCGGGCCCTTTAAGGGAGACTGTTCCCACCCAATGCAACCGGCAATGACATAAGTACTACATCATCAAGTCTTTCCCGCGCGCGGGTTCTCCCTGTCGCTCGGGAAAGACGAGGCCCACCGCCACCTTGGGCCTCGTCGCTCCGACACCGCGCGACCCGACCGCCGAGCTGGTTTGCCTGACCGGACAGTGAGTCGCTACACAACCCCCCCCCCCCCCCCCAGAACCAGCAATACAGTCCCCAAGGTCCGCGGGCTGTGCCAGCCGCCGCTTAGGGGGTCGGCCTCTGCATCACGGCGTTGAAACCTCGACCGGTTGTTGCAGATCTAAGTGGGCCGGTTTGAGGCAGTCCATCGTGAAAACCTGTTCCCTGCCCCCAATGTCCAAAATAAAGGTGGATCCATTATTCCTTATGGCTCGGAACAGTCCCTCATATGGTCGTTGCAACAGCGCCCGAGGTGTGCCCCTGCGAACGAAAACAAACTTACAGTCTCGTAGTTCCTTGGGCTGGCAGGATGGGGCTTGACCGTGCCACAAGGTGGGAATCGAGGCCAAGTTGCCAAGCTTCTTGCGCAGTCTTTGTAGGACTGCTGGGAGTTGTTCCCCTTGGTCTCAAAGGGCAGGTATGAAATCCCTGGGACAACTAGGGGTGCCCTGTACACAAGCTCAGCTGACGAAGCGCGGAGGTCTTCTTTGGGGGCAGTGCGTATGCCGAGCAGGACCCAAGGCAGCTTATCAACCCAGTTAGGACCCTTCAGGCGGGCCATCAAGGCTGATTTCAGATGGCAGTGAAAACGTTCCACCAACCCGTTTGATTGAGGATGGTAGGCCGTGGTGGTGTGCAGCTGCGTCCCTAGCAGGTTCGCTAATGCAGCCCAGGGACTGGAAGTGAATTGGGTGCCTCTGTCTGAAGTGATGTGGGCCGGAACACCAAAACGTGAGACCCAAGTTGTGAGCAGCGCCCGGGCGCAGGAATCAGTCGTGATGTCAGTCAGGGGGGTTGCATCTGGCCACCTCGTGAACCGGTCCACGATGGTAAGGAGGTACCGGGCTCCTCTTGAAACCGGCAGAGGGCCCACGAGGTCGACGTGTATGTGGTCGAACCTCCTACGGGTAGGCTCGAACTGCTGTGGCGGGACTTTGGTGTGTCGTTGGATTTTCGATGTCTGGCAGTGCAGACAAGTCCTGGCCCACTCACCGACCTGTTTGCACAGGCCATGCCAGACACGGGTGCGCCAACCCATGCACCGAGTCGAAAACGCGTCTCCGCCAGGCTGCAGGGACTATAGGGCGAGGCTGACCTGTCGCAATGTCGCAAAGTAGGGTCTGCTGACCTGGACCAACCAAGAAATCTCGGAGCTCCAGGCCCGAGACTGCGGCTCTGTAGCGGGCAGCTCGTCGTCGGCTTGCTGTGCATCAGTTAGGGCCATGTAGTCGACACCCAAGGACAGGTTGTGGATGGTCGGTCTGGAAAGTGCATCAGCAATGACGTTATCCTTTTTGGAGACATGTTGGATATCTGTTGTGAACTCGGAAATCTAGGATAAATGTCTCTGCTGACAAGCTGACCAGGGATCGGAGACTTTGGAGAAGGCAAAGGACAAAGGCTTATGATCGGTGAAAGCAGTGAAAGGCCTGCCTTCTAGAAAGTATCGGAAATGCCGGACCGCCAGATACAGCGTTAGAAGTTCCCAATCAAAAGCGCTGTATTTCAGTTCGGATGGTCTAAGGTGCTTGCTGAAAAATGCCAAGGGTTGCCAACGGCCTTCGAGTAGCTGTTCCAGTACCCCACCCACCGCGGTGTTGGACGCGTCCACCGTGAGGGCGGTTGGGACGTCTGTCCTAGGGTGTACAAGCATCGTGGCATCTGCCAGGGCATCTTTGGCCTTATCGAAGGCAGCCACAGCCTCGTCATTCCAGGTGATGTCCTTGCCCTTACCAGCCATCAGCGAGACCAGAGGGTGCATGATATGGGCTGCTGCAGGGATGAACCGATGGTAAAAGTTGACCATCCCAAGGAATTCCTGTAGGCCTTTGACCGTGTCGGGGCGGGCAAAATGGCGGATAGCGTCTACCTTGGCGGGTAGGGGTGTTGCCCCATCGCTGGTGATTTTGTGGCCGAGGAAATCGATAGAGTCAAGTCTGAATTGGCACTTGGATGGGTTGATCGTGAGGCTGAAATCGCGGAGACGGGAATACAGCTGGCGGAGGTGGGAAAGGTGTTCTTGGCGGTTACGGCTGGCGATCAGTATGTCATCTAAGTAAATGAACATGAAGTCCAGGTCTCGGCCTACCGCATCCATCAGCCGCTGGAAGGTCTGCGCGGCGTTCTTAAGGCCGAACGGCACTCGAAGGAATTCAAACAGGCTGAATGGGGTGATAATTGCAGTTTTGGGGACGTCATCCGGATGGACCGGGATTTGGTGGTATCCCCTAACGAGGTCCACTTTGGAAAAGATGTGGGCCCTGTGTAAGTTCGCTGCGAAGTCCTGGATGTGAGGGATGGGATAGCGGTCCAGGGCGGTGGCGTCATTCAGCCTGCGGTAGTCGCCGCAGGGCCTCCGCCCTCCAGTGGCTTTGGGGACCATGTGCAGGGGGGAGGCCCAGGGGCTGTCTGACCTGCGAACAATCCCCAGCTCCTCTATGTGACGGAACTCTTCCTTTGCCAGGCGGAGCTTGTCTGGAGGTAATCGTCGTGCTCGGGCATGAAGAGGTCGCCCTGTAGTAATGATGTGGTGTCGTACCCCGTGTTTGGGCCTAGAATTTGTAAACGGAGGTGCCAAAATTGATGGGAATTCGGCTAGGAGCTTGGTGAAATCGTCGCCAGAAAGGGAAATGGAGTCCAGGCGCAGGGCTGGTAGGCTGATTTCTCCCAGGGGATAGGTCTGGAAAGTGCTAGAGTGACTAACTGCTTCCCTCGCAGGTCGACTAACAGGTTGTGGACCCAAAGGAAATCGGCTCCTAGGAGTGGTCGGGCAACGGTGGCAAGGGTAAAGGTCCAGGTAAAACGGCTGCCGCCGAATTGTAATTGAAGTGTACGGGTACCGAAAGACCGTATCATTGTACCGTTGGCAGCATTGAGTACAGGACCTGGTGGCCTGTTACGAGTGTCGCGGCCGGTCGGGGGCAAAATACTGACCTCTGCTCTAGTATCAATGAGGAAACGCCGTCCAGATTTCTTGTCCTGAACGAATAGGAGGCTCTGTCGGCGGCCAGCCGCTGTAGCCATCAGTAGCGGCTGGCCCTGGCATTTCCCTGAAATTTGCAGGGTGGGCGGCATCAACGGGCCTCCGCACCCCACCTCTGATGGTAGAAACACAGCTGGTCACCCGTGTCGTCGTCTGTGTTCCTGGGATGTGGCTGCTCGGTTGCTGGGACTGGGCGAGGCGGGCGTTGGGCTCGAGGGCCTGGTGATTTGGCCGACGGACGAACCGCTCTCGCGTTTGGCCTTCCACAGGACATCTGCCCGGGCGGCTACCTCACGGGGGTTGCTGAAGTCGGCATCAGCTAACAACAGGTGGATGTCATCGGGAAGCTGTTCGAGGAAGGCCTGTTCGAACATCAGGCATGGCTTGTGTCCCTCGGCCAATGCCAGCATCTCATTCATTAGCGCGGATGGGGATCTGTTCCCCAGGCCGTCCAGATGAAGCAGGCGGGCGGCGTGCTCACGATGGGAGAAGCCGAAGGTCCGAATCAAAAGGTCTTTGAAAGCCGGGTACTTATCTTCCTCCGGAGGCGACTGGATGAAGTCTCCGACCTGGGCGGCTGTCTCTTGGTCCAGAGAGCTAACCACATGGTAGTACTTCGTGGAGTCGGAGGTGATCTGCCGAAGGTGGAATTGTGCTTCGGCCTGGTCAAACCAGATGCTGGGACGAAGTGTCCAAAAGGTGGGCAGCTTGAGGGCCACTGCGTTGGCTTCTGCGTTGTCGTCCATTGCGCGGGTCCAAAATCCGTTTGGACCATCGGGGTCACCAATGTAGCGGTTGCTACCGCGAAGTAAAACAAGACGATAGTCGAAGGATTGTCAAACAAGAACTGGTTTATTTTCCCACCTTGCGTGGGCCTTTTAAGGGAGACTGTTCCTGCCCAATGCAACTGGCAATGACGTAAGTACTACGTCATCAAGTCTTTCCCGCGCACAGGTTCTCCCCGTCGCTCGGGAAAGACGAGGCCCGCCACCATCTTGGGCCTCGTCGCTCCGACACCGCGCGACCCACTGCCCAGCCGGTTCACCTGACCAGACCGTGAGTCGCTACAATCCCATATTAATGGGCACATTATATATAAATGTGATATGATGAAGAAATTACTGCAAACATCAAACAAAACCACCACACCTCTGAGCTATTGTCAGTTCTGTGATCAGTTAAGACCTGCTGTATAAAATATCTGAGCATTTAAAGTTTTCTCCCCACTCCAATGTTAACCTTTAAGGAGTGTTGAGGAAAAGCAGGAAGTTTGTAAATTAAATTTGTTAGCAATTCAGATTCTCTGGGGATGGTGTCATAGTAATTAAACATGGTAGGCATTCCTGGGTGATTAACTCACATTTCCACAGGCACTACATTGAGTCCAAAACAATGGATAGGAAATAGATTTTTATCATCAATCCATGCGGTACAAATAATGGGAACCATAGGAGAGTAACTTGTGAAGACAATCATGGTGGGCAGGAATGGAGGGGCCACAATGAACTAAAGTGGGGATAACTCATCTTGGCTTTGGGCTTGTAATCATTAACTAGAGACTCCTGCTGTAAAATGCATCAGGCCATCAGTCTGTACCAAATTTTAAGTCAGCAATAGTCAAACAATCTACCGCTCTTGATGATCTGATGTCAGTTGCACAGACATCAGTGTAAGCCCCATTTTTGGAAGGCAACAGAAGAGGAGTGAAATGCAAGACAAGGAAAGGGCCCTGAACAGTTATTGAAGCATCTATAAAATTTTCAGTTATAAACCCTTACTATTGCTAGTAGAAATAGCATCCTTTTTACATCACCCACACATCCTTTATTCCTGATATGCAACTCTTGGATTGAGAAGCAGAGATCATTGCACAGGGACAGCATCATTGCGGTGGTGTTAATTGTCATGGTGTTGTTTCCTTTTCCAGTAAAGGGGAAGAATGGAATGAGAAAGTGGAGGTAATTTTTCAACAATGACCCCAAACAGGTGTGAATATGGTGTCAAGCCAACCATCCTCCAAATGTGTGCCTGAAATTTGGAAAAACAGTCCAATAATCCAATAAATGTTTAAACACTGAAGTATTAGAGGCAGGCAAGAGCAGAGCTTGCCCATATACAGATCCAGCCGAAGGTGACATTATACGCAGCCTTGGTCAATAAATGGAGGAACTAGGGGTCCCTTCAAAATTTTCAACTACTGGCTGCTGATTTTCAGTCCTGGAACAGGTGGTCAGAAGTAGAAAAACGCTCCTGGCAATTCCAGTATCGTTTGATAACTAAATGTGGAGGATAGCAAAAGAAAACAAGCCCATAATCTCCTGGTGCAAAGGGTTGCAGCTCAATATCTTGATGTGGGCCCTGAATGGCTTTACGAATGATTTCAAACATTTCCTTCATTTGCACATGAACTCAGTGAGCCTGGCCCACTTCTTTGCAAAAGAAGCATACTGCATCGCTTTCTGTATGGATCTGTTATGACTGTGAATAAAGCTGTCTCAAATGTCTTGCGCCGAGGCAGCTGTTGTGAGGCCGAGTGAGCCTTTTCAGGGCCACGCTGTTGCTTTTTGAGTTTCATTTCAAATTACTTCCAAGCCTTTTGTGTGGTGTTAAACTTCAGCTCCCCTCCTGACCTCTCTGCTTCAGTGAAGATCCCTTTGTCAACGACTGCAGACAAGCTCCGCCCCATTCAGGCATTGTCTCGCACGTGCCCATATCCACCTAATCTTTTAATTTTACTCCACAACAAGACAGCTGTTTGTGGTACACGCGATCCACAGCTGTCAGGAATTGCCTGCTGCCCGCCAGCTCCTCCAAGACAATGCTGAAAGGGCTTTACAGGGCACTTCTTTTCTGCAACAGTTGACAACACGTGCTCCAAAATGCTGCCTTTACAAAAATCCCCAAGAGATCCCACTTTGCGGGTTGATTGAAAACAGCATGCAGAACAAAACTTCAACATCAAAGGGAAGCCATTGAAAGACTCTGTTTCAGCTATCTTAAACCCCAGATTTCTTTTTTATTCCAAATTGTTATTTTATGGTAGACTAGAGAAAAGCTATTCTTGACAACTTATTTGAAAGAAAAGAACGCTCTCCCTTGCACGACTTTTAGGAAATTTAACGCTGTTAAAAACCTCCTGGGTACAGAATCTTGTGTCCTTGCATGTGTTCAGGCAAAATACTAGAGAAGAACGGTGCAGTAATCCCTCTGGGTGCAAAACCCTCCTTGCTGCCAGTGTATGTAGTGTATGGAGGACTAGAAGCCAGTCAACACCACTGCATTTTCACTCCATTAAAATCATTCATTTAACTCTGCATCAGTGTAGACAGCCGAACTTTATCCTGGAAGTTCAGAAGCATTCTAACAGAGTTCTATTTTTAAAAACAAATTTAAAAACGGAATAGAAAATGCTCGATTGATGTCGGATCTGAGTGAGAAACAATAGCTAAATATTTCAGGTTGGACACTGATGAAAGATCCACTCTGTGATGCCAAATTCATCTTCTCCTTTTGTTGTTCCAGTTTAACCTGCTGTGCACTTACAGCAGTTCCTGGTTTTTATTCTGTATTCAGACTTCCCTTTTCAGAGTAATTAATTTATTTCAGCTTTGTGTCCTGTATATACATGGGTAATGTTAGCTCCACTCTTTAGCGTTTCTATTTAATGTTGAGATTTGATTTATTATTTACAGCTGTCTGTCAATGTTACTGCAAATTCACAGAAGGAAAACATCGACCTCTCTCATCCCTTCTTATTGTGATTTTGACACATGCCTCCAATGTGAGCTTTTGCTTATTTTTCTTCACCTGGGCAGTAATTTTTAGTGATCTGAGGGAACATTATCCCCTTGTGCAGCATATGGTTGGTATACACCTGCCCTGTGTCTTGCACCTGCCATGTGGTGACTTTCATCCTGTCAGCTCTAGTGTTTCAGGCCAGGGGGCAGAAGCATTTCAGATTATTTCTGCATTAGGCTGTGGCCACGTGCCTGGACTGAGGGAGAGACCCCGGCATTTGCATGTGAATGTGCCTTTAGTAAGCAAATATATGGCAGGTAATGTGCTTACATGACAGAGCAGAGTTCGGGAGGGGGTGGGTGAGTAAACAGGAGCCACATTGTGGCCTTTCTTGCAAAGTAAAGTAGGCCTGGAAAATTTGTGAGGGGATTGAGTTGTCTTTGTTCAAGTGGGTGTGCCTGAGGCTCTGGGTCCACCCGACCCCCTTTCCATCTGTCACTGTATCTGGGCATTTTTGCCGCATGATTTACAGAGCCTTGAAAAGGTTGAGCCACTCGCTCGCCCCACAGACTGGAAGCGTGCAGAATAAAATATTGTGCCTCAGCACTTAAAGCCCCTGCTAATCTGAACAGCTGATGGCTGGAAGGCTGCACGTCCCCTTATCAATCAGTGCATTCCTCCTAACCCACTCTATTACTAATTCAGATCCTCTCTAATTTTCTACAGAGATTAGACTCTCTCCCTATTCTATCCTATTCTGATTCCGACGGCAACAGGCAGTGCCATTGTAAGGCTATTAGCAACAGACAATAGACAGCTTGAAAGGGAGCTCTGGAGTGAATGGAAGAATGAAAGTCAGCTTGTGCCAGAGCTACTGGCCCGTCTGATTATATTAGACAGCAGATGGAGTGTGCCCCTGTTGCTGGGTAAAACTGCTTTTCTTTTCAAACTGGGTGGAGAAAAGACACTGCCTTTCTGAAAGTATTGCTGTGATAATGGAAGTACCACACATGTTGCTGTGGAGGTACCATGAAGGCAGCTCTGACATTCTGCCTCTCATTCTGCGGCATCCATCTCTCACTACTTTGCTCAGTTTCAGCAACCTGCTGTAAAAACTTGTTGAAGACAGATGCATCAGCAAAGTACTCCATTTACTCTTTTGCAAAAGGGAAAATTAGATTATTAAACACCAAAGCAACAATATTGATGTAAGTAATCTTATATATTCTTACAGAGGAGGAGAGTCATTTATGGAGGTATTATTTCAAAAATGTCACTGGATATAGTCCTTTTGAACAGTATGTGTCTGCAGAATCCTTATATAAGTAAAGAACAAAAATATTTATAATACACATAGTCACATTCCCCTGAATATATTACTTTATTTTTGTGAGTGGTGGTTTTATTTCAATCCATGCATTTAGTTTACGAATGCTGTGCTTTAATAAAGAACTAATCACAGGGCTGCCTCTTTTCAAAGTAAACACACTAACTGATCCTTGGTCTTGGTGCAGGTTAATGAAAAGTGGTGACTTGGTTTTTTTACACAACTGCTAAGCCAACTCCAAAAATAGTTCATTATTGGAAGCATAATGTAACATTTTAAAGATAAGATGATTCAAGTGGTTCCTTTTCCTTATATAGATCCAAATAGATTTTGACAGCAGGATACACTGAAAACTTTGACCTTTCTTTCCCTTTTAGATGCTTCTGGCTCTCTGCTTTTCCAACATTTTCTATCATGATTTCACATATATGGACTTTATTTTTCAGACAATTCTTCACACAGTAAACATTCAGCTGGTTGAAAGAGGCTGTTTATGTTATAAAAAAAACTCATCTGATTAAAGGTTAGAATATTAAATGATATTCCCACTTAGAAACCATAAAATGCAAGCTAACAGTGTACAACATGTAAAAGAACAAATGCAAAAAATGCTATTAATAAGCTGTTAGTGGTCTGTTTGTATGGTACACCCCGTACTGATAACTAAGAAGTACACTTAACATCAGAACTATTGGATTATGTGGAAAAAGTTAACAGTCACTCTGCTGTCAAGACCACTGAATCCTGAACCTCCCCGTTGGCCATTGAGGCCATGTTTCTACAGTTTACAACCATTTTCAGACCAGTTTGGCAGACTGACAAGAACTGTCTTTAATAAAGCTGAGATATAACAGCCAAGGCAAGGCAGAGGACTGGAAGCATTTGTGAACTGTGTTGCACACAATAGCTGCAACACATTCCTGCAAAAGTGGGTAAGGACACAGGGGGTTGGGGCAGAGCAGATAATAACTCCAAAAATCCTGACAAGCACATCTGAACAAGACCCCTGGGCGCCACAGTCCCACCTGGCACCAGTGGAAGGTAGCTGAGCCAATGGAAGCAGAGCACACCAGCAACATTTAAAGCTTAGAGTAATCAATCAAAATTAGGATCCTTCACATACTGAGGGGTTGTTCTCCATTTTCAATGTGTTTCAGTTTCACATGCAATGTGCAGAAGTTATTCAGTACAATAGGGTTCTAGCTGACAGAAAAGCCTCTTCAAAAGTGATGTTCAAAAGGACACACAGTA